>NC_092739.1:21876944-22199087 GCF_047496795.1 Chiloscyllium punctatum
GACTCACAACACTTACCAGGATATTGCCCGTTATGGAAGGTTTGAGTGATAAAGAAAGGCTGGAACATTTTTCACTGGAGCTAGGTGATTGAGAGGTGACCTTATAGAGGTTTATAAATTATGAGGGGATACAGATAAAGTTAACGTTAGGTGTCTTTTCCATTGGGGGGATATTCAAGACAAGGGGGCATATTTTTAAGATGAGAGGAGAGAGAATTTATATAGAGGGTGGTTCATGTGTAGAATGAACTTCCTGGGCACAGTTACAACATTTAAAAGACACTTAGATAGAACATGAATAGCAAAGGTTTTGAGGGATAAAGGGTAAGACTGGAGACGTGGTAATAGTTAAGTTTAGGTTTATGTTCAGCATGGACTGGTTGGACTGAAGGGTGTGTTTCCATGCTGCATAACTCTCTGACTCAATGACTTCAGTCTAGCCTTGCCATTTATTCTCGACACAAAGTGAGGGAACTTCTCATGATTGTCAGCAGTGAGAGCACCTCAACAGGGTGGAGCTATCACTGTACAGTACCTTATAATGTCGATATCACAACTGCAGCATGTGCCAGCAGTTTACTTGCCAAATACACTGAATGTACTTCAACCAAATGGCAAGTCTCAAAGTCTAGACAGAATAGTCTTTAGTCAAGTCAAGGGGAACAGCCTTCAGTCAGGAGGTACCAGCACATTCAGTCAGGGGCATTGTCCAATAACAGTCCAGGGGCTTGGACAAGGTCAATCAGACCCTTGAAGTTGTTAGGGTCAGGGGCTCTGCATTACTACAGACCAGGGAGTGGACTATGGTCAGTTCTGCAAGTCCAGTTCAATCAGTCCAGGAATTAGAGATAAATCGATTAGGAAGCCGCTCAAGGATCACTCAAGGTCACTCAAGGTCACTCATTTGTCAGGACTGCCCATCCAAGTCAGTCAAGGAGTGGCCCATGGTCAGTCCTGGGGGTCAGCTGATTGAAAGTCAAGAGGAGTTATCAGGGGTCACTGAGGAACTCAATTCTAGAGACTGGAGGCAGCTTCCTGGGTTGCAGTGGGGACAATAATTCTGAGCTGGGAAAACTCAACATATAAACTGGGGGATGAGACAACAGTTCTCTAGAGGGCATAGGGTACTATAGGAGAGGCTGCATCGATGGTCATCCCACCTTGGGGTATGTTGCGGCATGATGAGAATCAGTTGTAGAGCTCGGACTCAGGGGTAATGTTGGAGAGTAAGTCATAATTTAAATAACTGGAATCTCAACATTGATGGGCTCAACAGGGAGCGCAAGGAAGGAAGGACTATGGGGGATTCATATGGTTACTAGGTTGAGCCTGTGACCAACTCAACCAAGAAAGACTTGTGTTATTTTCCATCGTAGTGTGAATTGTAATTGTACTCTGGAAGTAGAAAATAGCTGCAACCACTCCAGGTGTTGGGGGGATAAGTGTTTCTTTTTCTGCCTGAGCACATGGGCTGTACATGTGAGCAATGAGAGGCCATTCAAGGGCCAATTGTATTAATGAGGTCCTTACACGGCTCAGGATAAAGATATCTATAGTGCGGGTGCCTGCATGCGAAATATATTTAAAGTCAAACTGTGCGGGATACAAATCCTGATCACAAACAATCTTGACCATGTCATTGGTCATTGCAGATTGAAGATAGACATCTTGCAAAGCAGAAGTAATCACAGCGACCATAAAAATGGCATCTGCAGATCATAATTCCCAAAGCCAATCCAAGGCCTCCTAGACCGCACAAGGGTGTGAAGCTGATTTCCTCTCACCATGAACCTTAACTATTTACCAACATGCATTATACTATTCTGTAGGTGAGGGTGGGGTGTGGGTTGGGGAATGAGGTATCAGTAGTCATACAATGATTAAAATCTCCTTCTGTCATTGTGTGATGTGACATAAGCTGTATTAATTGGAATGAGGCTAGTATGCCAAAGGTCCTGATAAAGGCATTTCATGGCTCTCCTTGTTGGAGTGCTCCATGTTCCACCGACTGAAGGACTATCCTCACCAATCATTTATCAGTGATGCAAATGGCGACTGCTGTCACGAGTGAAAATCTGCTCTGTTTCTGATACTCCCCACATAGGTTCATTGGTATTGTTAGCATAGGATTCAGTCACAGCAGGAGCTATCATCGCTGTAGTGTACAGTGCTTCAAAGGTGCAGAGAAATGGAGGAGGAACTTTTGTAACCCCAAACCAAAGGCCACCAGCAATCGCCAATAAATGGTAAAATGCCTCTGTGTAAAGAATTCAATCAATGAAGGTTCCCTCAGGATGTGAGGAGGTACAGGAGAGCCAGAGTCTACTGTCCTTGATGCTATTTCTTCCAGATTAACAAGGTAGAGTGCTGCCACAGACTACAGATGTCCCAGTCCAATTTCACAGCATTGTGCCAACTGCCAGAGTGGGACCTGTGACCTGAAGGGGAAGGTGGTTATTCTACCCTGCAGCTGTCAAGGCACTCAACTGTTATATAACTGGATACTTCCAAAGATCTAATGGGGACCCGTGTGGGGATCACACAACTTTCAATCCATAAATATATCGAGGCTGTTACTGATACAGTCTGTGCCAGGTCACAACACTTTATCTTTTCTCCCCCATGATAAGGACAGTGCTACAGCTGGGGCAATCGGCTTTGTCCACATCACTGTCTTCCTCTGGATGCAGGGCACTGCACATTACACTGAGAGGGCATTACCATAACACTTCAATGGAAAAGGATTCCATTCAATCATCATACAAATCATCTGTGACTCTTGGTACCGCACCTGAGAGATCTGCACCTGGTACCGTGAGAACTCTAATCCTCCTGTATTTTTTCACCAACTAGGTACCTTACAAAGATGGTTACTGAGCGACAATGCAACCATTGCTAATGACTCCATCATGAAACCCCATGAGTGAAGCCGAGCACAGATACAATGCAGTCCAGTTTTCAACTGAGACCTTTGGACAGCAGACAACAATCCTCCTGAAGATTAGATTCTGATGCCAATATCAGTCTGGATGGCTTTGTAGTTCAATGCAGCCACAATGTGCCTCACTAATCCTAGCATGCTGTGGTCTGCACAACTGAACCAAGCAGAGAGGGATGTGATGAAGGGTGAAGAGCTCTGAAAGCAGAAGGAAGAAAATAAGGACATTGAAAAGGAGGAACATCACCTTCAGCGTGATAGAGCTATTCAGCATCGGGTATTACAAGCTAGACAGGGCTTACATAACAGCCCGTCCCAGTCAATGTGAGTTGGCTGCAGTGATTACTAATTGACTGTACATTTACTTTTGAGTGACAGACAAACAGTCCCTATATGTTGTCAGAAATATATGCAGCTTTCATTGGTTTGGTTTTCCCTTTATGTTTGCTGCTGCTGAATAAAGATTAATGTTTTCAACTCCCAAGATGTTGATAAAGAGGCATTCAATGATGTTAATGTCACTGAATGGCAAAAATGATGGCTAGATTCTCTCTTATTGGACATTGTCATTGCCTGACAAAAGTGTCAATTGTTACTTGTCACTTATTCAGCCTAAGCCTGGGAAGTGTCCAGGTCTTCTTGCAATTGGACATTGACTGCTTCAGTATCTGAAAGGTCACAAATGGTGATAAACATTGTTCAATTATCAGCAAATATCCTAGTTCTGACCTTAGGGTAGAGGAAAGGTAATTTCTTGAAGCAGCTGAAGATGGTTGGGCCTACCACGAGGAAATGTACCATTGGTACACTACCATGAGGAAATCCTGCAGAGATGTCCTGAAGCTAAGATGACTGACCTCCAACGACCACATCCACCTTCCTTTGGATCAGGTATGATTTCAACCAAGCAAGAGAATTTCCCCCAATTAACCATTGATTTGGTTTTGCTTAGACTCCTTGATACCAAACTCAATTGAATGCAGTCTTGATATCAAGGATTGTCGCTCTTTTCTCACCTCTCAAATTCAGTTCATTTAACCATGTTTGAACCAAGGTTGTAATCAGGTCAGGAGCTGAATGGCCCTGGCAGGTTATTACTGAGAAGGTGCTGCTTGATGACACCTTCCATCACTTTACTGATGATCGAAGGTAGACTGATGGGGAGGTGATTGGCTGGGTTGGATTTGTCCCGTTTTTTGTGTACAGGACATACTTAGGCAATTTTTGCCATTATCTGGTAAATACCAGCATTATAGCTGTACTGAAACAAGTTGGCCATGGGAGCACAAGTTCTGAACATGTGATTTAGCAGGACTGCAAAGCTGAGGTTTGATCCATTAGCTATAGAATTTCTTAGCTCTGTCTATCACCTGCTGCTCTTGTGTTTGTCATGTAAGTAGTCCCATTTGGTAGCTTCATTAGGTTAACATCTTATTTTTGGGTATACCTGGTGTTATCCCAGGCATGTCCTCTTGCACTCTTCATTGAACCAGTGTTGATCCTCTGGCTTAATTGTGATTATAGCATGGAGAACATATCATGAGGTTATGGATTGTACTGGAGTATGTTTCTGCTACTGATGAAAGCCCATGGTACCTCACAGATGCTCCATTGTATGCCTGTTCAAAGCCTATCCCATTATGATACTGTCACACAATATGATGGACGTATCCTTAATGTGAATACGGGACTTTGTCTCCACAAGAACTGTGCAGTGGTCACTCATATCAACACTGCCATGGAAAATGCATCTGCAGTAGGTAGATTGGGAAGGCTGAAGTTTAGCAATTATGTACTTTCAGACTTGATCAGCTTGGTCAGTAGTGAACCACTGTTATTGATGGACATTGAAATCCCCCATCTGGAGTATATTTTGTATCTTTGTCACTCTCAGTGCTTCCTCCAAGTGGTTCTCAACATGGAGGAGTACTGATTCTTCAGCCAAGGAGGGGCAGTACATGGTAATCAACAAGAGATTTCCTTGCCCATATTTGACATGATACCAGGTGAGACCATGCTTGGTGCACTGTGCACACTTTTGGTCTCCATATTTACAACAGATATATCTACTTTAGCAACAGTACAGTGAAGGTTCATTAAATTAATCCCTCGGCTGAGAGAGCTGTTCTGTGATGAGACACTGAGTAAATTGTGAGTTTAGAAAAGTAAGAGTTGATCTCATTGAAACATGCAAGACTCTAGCAGGATAGATACTGAATGTTCCTTTCCCCCTTGCTGGGGAACCCAGAACATGGTGGTTCTGACTCATTATCGAAGGATGGTCATTTAAGACTGAGATGAAGAGATTTTCCTTCACTCAGAGGTTGGTGAATGTTTGGAATTTTGTACTCTCAGGTATTGCGGATGCTCTATCATTGATTAGATTCAAGGTTGATATCGGTAGAGCTTGGGTCACTCAGCGAATCAAGTGATCAAAGGGAACTGTTGACAAAGTCGAGTTAAGGCAGATCAGCCATGATTCTATTGAGCAGCGGCACAGCTTTGAGGAGTGCCTCACTCCTGATGAAGGGCTCTTGCCTAAAATGTTGATTCTCCTGCTCCTCGGATGCTGCCTGACCTGCTGTGCTTCCCCAACACCCCACTCTCCACTCTGATCTGCAGTCCTCACTTTCTCCCAGCTTTGAGAAGTCATCTAGCCTAATCTTGCCCCTTTCTCATATATATTTATAGACTGAAGCATTTGATTGCTTCTTGATCAGGGTGCCACAGGAGTGACTGGCAACTGCATTAACCATCCCCCACTACAGGCATACAGAGCTGAATGTCCACTAGAAGAGAGAGTAGTCTGACATAGAGAAATATCTCTAGAAAGCTATTAGGGCGTTCCTGTCTTGGCTTAAGTTCAGTTCACAATAAATTCCAGAAAGTTATTCTCTGTCCCAGAAGTTCTCCTCCCCTGAGTTACTTTGTTTTGGGTTTGCCAATGCTAATTTTTAATAAAGCTACAAAAGTAAAAGTGGAAAAAGCACTTTGGAAATTAAACTTATAAACAACCTTCTTTGCTTTTAAGTTGAAGTCTGTTTATCATTTTCTTGTTTTGTCTATTTTTCTTATTGTAGGTACCAGTTACTGGTCAGTCAACTGTTGGTGATGGACAGCAAGAATCAAATTCCCTTCAGAAGTATTTAGTAGCTGCTCTTGTCTTGCTGGTTATAGTTTTGTTAGCGTGTGCTGCGGCAATCTTTGGAGTATCCCTCATCTACTTTAAACTCCTTCAGGTATTTTACATTTACTTTAAAAATATACACAAGGTAAAATCAAATTTTCTCTACTGTTCTACAGTTGCAAGACATGGCAGAATTATTCAACCTCATGGGCCTGTTCTGCCATTCAGTCAGAGCAAGGACAGCACAGTGGCACAATGGTCAGCATGGCTATCTCACAGTGCCACAGACCTGGGTTCAATTCCAGCCTCAAGCAACTGTCTGTGTGGAGTTTGCACATTCTCTCTGTGTCTGTGTGGGTTTCTTCCCACAGTCCAAAGGTGTGCAGGTTTGGTGGATTGACTAGGCGAAATTGCCCTGAAATGTATGGGTTCGCTATGGGTAATGCAGGGTTACAGGATGCTCTTTGGAGGGTTGGGATGGGCTGAATGGCCTACTTCTACCCTATAGACATTCTATGATTTAAGGCTGGTCTGCATTGCAAATTCATTAACACACCTCAGTTCCATGTCCCTCCATACCCTTCCCTAACAAAAGATCAGTTGATCTGTAGTTTGAAAGTGTCAATTGAACCAGGGTTCACAACATTTGTAGGAAAGAGTTCCAGTTTTCTGCGATTTTGTGTCAAAATAAAACTTCCAAATTTTATCCCTTGTTTATGCTATAATAAGTATAAAAGGTCTTCAATATGCATGTTTGTGAGTTATACAATTTAACAAGGCATTGTTAATCTGAAACTGGGCTAATTTCACATCTGTAAATTGCCAGAGGAAATATAAAATGGGGTATCCGTGCTGCTCTACAGAATCTGAGTGGGCGTGGATGTTGGAGGCCTGCTCACTATTTGAAACAATTAACAAGCCATTGAGTTTGTTAGCAACCCACTCACCTCTATTTTATCATTGTCCACCACCATGTTGGGCATGGGAGAAAGTTTGGGAATGTTTGCCGGCAGCTATGGTGAGTGGCACGGGGCAGAAGGGAAGACCAGACACTGGGACAAATACTACAGGTACCAACAGATTCAGATGGTAAAGGTGGCAGCATCAGTGTGTTTGTAAATTTTTACAAAATCTTTTCTCAGCCTACCTTAAAACTTTCAAACAGCCAGATTGAGTGCTCCAGGAGCTGTTAAACTCCTCCATTGCAAAATGTCCCAAACTAAAACTTATGAATATGGAAATTAGAAGCTGATCAGTTTGTGTTTGGAATTCCACATTCCCACCTATTCCATTGCCTGACAAGGATCTGTCCTTCTCCACCTTAAATTATTCAATGACCTCCACCTCTGTCCATTTTCTGAGGCAGAGACTTTCAACGTCACACAAACCTCCAGGAGAAGATAAAATTCTTCTCTTCATTTGTCTTAAAAGGTCAACCCCTATATTTAAAACACTGCCCCCTCACTCTCAACTCACCACAAAAGGGAACATACTTTCTACGTCCACTTTGTAAAAATCAATCATGATCTTATCCACTCAATCCAACTACTCTTTTGTCTTCTAAGCGTCAGTGGAAGGACACTGAGCTTATGCAACATTTCTTCATTTAGACAGCCCATTCAATCCAGATATCAATCTAGTAAACCTCCTCTGACCCATTTCCAATGCATTAACATCCACCCTAAAATAAAGAGATCAAGCTTGCACATAGTGTTTCAGATTTAGTCTCACCAATGCCCTGTATAATTGAAGCATAGCATTCTTACATCTATGCTCAATTACTATTATTGCAAGGAATAGCATTCCATTACCCTACTTAATTACTGCTATTCCTACATACGGTCTTTTTGTGATCTATGTGCTAGAACAGTTAAACCTTTCCGTGCTTCAGAATTTGGCAGTCATTTCCCATTTAAGTGAAATTCTGTATTTTTTTAATTTTTCTTGTCAAAGTGAAGAGTTTCACATTTTCCCATATAATAGTCTTGCCAGATTTTTGCCAACTTACTCACTCTACCTTTATCTGTCTGCAATCTGCTCTCTTTTCCATAGCATGCTTTCCGACATGTTTTGTGCCATCTGCAAGATTAGCTCATTTCCATCCTTCACTCCTTTCATCTAAGTCAATGATGTTAATTGTAAAAAGCTGAGGCCACAGTACAAACCCATTCGTCAAATCCTACAAACCAGAAAAAAAAGAGTTATTTATGCAAACTCTGTTTTCTATCAGCCAGCCAATCTTCTATCTGTGCTCATGTGTTATCCTTACATCATGAGCTCAGACTTTGCACGATGACCTTTATGGCACCTTATTTAATACGTAATAGAAGTCTGAGTACAGTACGTCTGCATCCATTACTTGAGCAACTGCATGTGTTACTCTTTAAAGAATGCCAATACATTGGCTAAACATGATTTCTCTTTCACAAAACAATGCTGACTCTTCCTGATTAATTTTTCTAAGTTCCCAGCCCTAACCTCTCTAAAAATCAATTCTAATATCTTCCCCATGACAGACATCAAGCTAACTGGCCCAAGGTTTCCTGCTTTCTGCCTCTGGATTAGAATAGACACAAGGGTTGTTGTGGTTCTGTTCGCCGAGCTGGGAATTTGTGTTGCAGACGTTTCGTCCCCTGTCTAGGTGACATCGTCAGTGCTTGGGAGCCTCCTGTGAAGCGCTTCCTTGATCTTTCCTCCGCCATTTGTAGTGGTTTGAATCTGCTGTTTCCGGTTGTCAGTTCCAGCTGTCTGTTGCAGTGGTCGGTATATTGGGTCCAGGTCAATGTGCTTATTGATTGAATCTGTGGATGAGTGCCATGCCTCTAGGAATTCCCAATACTGGCCAAGGGACTCAACTACAACCACAGGGACGCCGAGACAGCAGACTTCCTAGCAGCACTCAGGAACAATGGACTGACAGAAGAGACACAACAAACAATGAGACAAAGTATCGTACCTCTGATAACAAGGAAAAGACAAACACATAACCTCAACACCAAGGAGAGGGAAGCACTAAAATCACTAAGAAACGATAAGAACATAATCATACTACCAGCAGACAAAGGCAGAATCCTGGTCATCCTGGACAAAGCAGATTACATCCAAAAAGTGCAACAACTACTTGCAGATACCAACACCTACCAAATGAGGGAGTTTGACCCCACCCCACAGCTCACCAATAGGATAAACAACATACTGAGGAATCTACAAAAAAATGGACAGATAACCAGGTTTGACCTACAAAGAATGAAACCTGAAAGTAACAACACCCCCAGATTCTATGGGCTACCTAAAGTGCACAAACCAGACATCCCACTCAGACCCATAGTTTCACTACCAGGGACACCATCACACAAACTGGCTAAAGAACTACAGCAGAAACTGAAACACCTGATCAGCGGATCCAGACACTCTATACAATCAACACAGGAATTCTTGGACATCATCAGAAATATACACATAGACAAGGAAGAAACCATGGTCTCATTCGATGTAACGGCACTGTTCACCTCTATCGACAAAACCCTAGCCAGAGAAACAATAGCCAACCTGCTGGACATACAGAACAGACAACAGGACATTGAACCTATCAACAAAGACGGCATACTTAAACTACTGGACTTGTGCCTCACAACACACTTCACATTCAACAACCAAATATATGAACAAATCAACGGCACACCCATGGGCTCACCCATCTCTGGACTCATAGCAGAAGCGGTAATGCAAAGATTAGAACAGTCTTACTGCAAATTCAACTCAAACTCTGGGTCAGATATGTGGAAGACACCTTTGTAATCATTAAAAACACAGAAATAGAGAACACACACCGGATCATCAACGCCACACTCACAGGAATCCGATTCACTAGAGAGGAAGAAAAGGACAACCAACTCCCATTCCTAGACGTGATGGTACAGAGAACACCTAACGGAGAATTCACCACAAAGGTTTACAGGAAAGCCACACACACAGACCAAGTCCTGAACTACAAAAGCAACCACCCCAACACACACAAAAGAAGTTGCATCAAGACACTGTTCAAAAGGGCCACAACACACTGCAGCACACCAGAACTGCAAAAAGAGGAAGAAGAACACCTATACAATGTATTCGCCAAAAACGGATACCCACACAATTTCATCAACAGATGTCTAAGGGAAAGACAACGGAAAGAGGACATCCCACAACCCAAAAGGACTAGCCACATCACCATACATCAGGAGCATTTCTGAACTGACAGCCAGACTACTGCGACCACTAGGACTCATAACAGCACACAAACCAATAGCCACTCTCAGACAACAACTCACCAGGACAAAGGACCCGATACCCAGCATGAGCAAAACTAATGTAGTGTACAAAATACCATGCAAGGACTGCACAAAACACTACATAGGACAAACAGGAAGACAGCTAACGATCTGCATCCATGAACACCAACTAGCCACGAAACGACACGACCAGCTATCCTTAGTAGCCACACACGCAGATGACAAGCAACATGAATTCGACTGGGACAACACTATTATTATAGGACATGCCAAACAGAGAACAGCCAAGGAATTCCTAGAGGCATGGCACTCATCCACAGATTCAATCAATAAGCACATCGACCTGGACCCAATATACCGACCACTGCAATGGACAGCTGGAACTGACAACCGGAAGCGGCAGAGACAAACCACTATAAATGCTGGAGGAAACATCACAGAAGCGCTTCACAGGAGGCTCCCAAGCACTGAGGATGTCACCTAGACAGGGGACGAAACGTCTGCAACACAAATTCCAAGCTCGGCGAACAGAACCACAACAACGAGCACCCCAGCTACAAATCTTCTCACAAACTTTGAACACAAGGGTTGTATTTGCTACTTTTTAGTTGGATAGACTCTTCCCAGGATCTAGTTAATTTTGGAAGCTTAATACAAATGATTTGACAGCCTCATCAGCCATTTCTTCTCAAACCCCAAGATGAAGTCCACATGGACCTGAGGACTTGTCACCCTGCAGCTCTATCACATCACTTCGCATCTCTTGTCTGATGTTTGTAATTTCACGAGTTCCTCTCTCCCTTCCACACTCTGTGTTTTTGTCTCCTCTATAGTCAAAACAGATGCAAAATATTTGTTAATTTAATCCAATATTTCCAAAACAAGGTTTAATCAGAGTTCTAATTATATGGCCCTAAAATTCCGTAGGATCCACTCCCACTAAAACATTGGTAAAGCACCCAAGAAACAGACAGAACCCACTTAAATGGACAATCCAGCCATTCCAGTGCCCCCTACACATAAATGACTGGACGTCTCAATCCTGGCAGTAGGCTAGGACCCAGGTTGTTGGTGATGAACAGCACAATTGAGATGAGACATGCCAGTCTCACCCAGAATGCACTTGGAAGCAACTCGTAGGATATAGGCCGTGCAAATGTCCTGAAACCAGGGGCTTCTTTTCTCTTTAAAATCAAAATTGCAAATTTAGTTATTTTGCATAAGGGTGCAAGAATGAAGGTTTGGACATGAGATGTAAGGTAAAGTTGCCAGGATGGGAGGAGGCACAACCATTTGAAGGACAGTTAAAATTGCCACTGACTAGGCAGCAAAACAGTATCCACTTGTTGAGCCATGTCAATGTAGAGCTGTCAGAGTTCAGTGCTGGAGGACCCTGTAGCCTGTGGAGTGGCAGAGTCATGTTGTTTGCCCACGGAGGATGTCCCATCTGTTTGAAGACATCTGTTACATATTGGTGCAGTTATCTCAGCTTCGAGTTCCTCCATTGAGCCAGGAACTGTGCGGGTCAGTTTTGTTTTTATTATTGGGATGGCGGTCATGATATATCAGATTGTCTGCTCAGTACAAACCCCACTTGATTTTTCATTCCATTGACTTAATTGGGGTGAAAACTGAAGAAGTTCCACAAAACGTGCCAAGTTATCCCTTCCACTCAATTAAAGTGGAAAATTACCTGCATATATTACCCGAACAGATCAAGCAAAATGAGACTCAGGGATGGATTCTTCAAATAATGCATCAACAAAGCATATAGACCTTACAAATAAAGACACATTTTATTTGCCTCCAAATGTGCAGTGAAGTTAATAGTAGACTGAATCTGACACTTCTGTTGCCTCACTATTTCTGTCTATATCTACTATTCAGGCAGTTCAAAGCAAGTGAAAATATTCCAGAAGTTTCTGGGTAAATTCTGCTAAAGGTGTTGCACTGAGATTAGGATGACCCTTGGTTCAATCCCTAGATTCTGCTGACTGCTGATTTCTGTGGTAGAGATACTACACTTGGTTTCAGTGGAAGAAGAGAGGTTTGAGCTCTGCTATGATATTTCCTAAAATCAGCACACACTGCTTAGTTTCCAAAAGGAAATATATGTTACCAGATATATGTTACCAGAGATAGGTTGCTACAGCTAAAAATCAGAAGGGCTTTGATGGAGAGATAAATAAAAGGGGGAAAAATGAGCAGAAGAATTGTCAAGGTCAAGGAGCTTGGGGACTTAGACTTTTTAAAACAAAATACTGTCCAAAGACATGTGCTGTTGTCACAATTTAAGCCCTTTTCTACTTTTTAATGTCTAAATAAGCCAATTCCTCCCATTATAGAGTGCAAGCAATTACACTTTTTGTTTCAGATCAGAAAAATGTTGTCAGAAAAAGATGACGAGACATACGCACAGATTGGCGCAAACCTGGCTCACATTACACAAATGAGAAAAGATCAGGACTTGATCAATATGAATGGGAATGTGAAAGGGAACAATTGCATTGGCCAAGTGGAAATTGGTAAAGAACATGATACAGAAGGGAGGTCGGCCAGGTCTTCCTACCTCAAGCTCCCTGATGGAACCACTTCAGCTAAGTCTCCTGACAAAGCGATGCTTGACATGGACTCATCGAAAGATTCCAGTGTAAATGGGGTCAGAGGTGACAGTCGGCTAGCAGACAATATCCCAAAATATGCCTCCCCACCTTCTTACAGCAACGCTATCAGGAACGGTTCACGAAATACTGTGACACAAGTGGAAAAACCAAAGGGGAACCATGAAAGTGTAACTCAGAGAGAGTTGAATAATTCCCAGAGCAACGTGCTTCAGCAATCGCCAGGATTGAGAACGTTCAGCCCGACTTCAAGCAGTGGCTGTGCCGTCGCTCAAACCATTCAAAAAACTGCAAAAAAGCCTAAACCTGAAACAGGACATTTGGCGACAAACCCCCCAGAGGGATCTTCTCCTGATTCCAGCATTTACGCAATTTATGATGTGCCTCGGCCTTGCCTATGCTCCTCAATGTGCCGTGGTGTTGTCTGGCACACATCAACTTTTCAACACAATACTCTAAAGCGCTCCTTAAGTGAAATAGGTCCCACAGCCTTTGAACTACCACTTGAAATGCTTCAGGATAACAAGTACGCTGTGCCCAGACCCGTGACCTTCCCAAGCAATGTGAATTATGAAACTGATTTTAAGAATCTGGAGAAGTGTTCATCCAAGGATTCTGGTGTCCTGTCGTATGTGGATTCCCAGTTGCTAGATTTGATCCCTGAGGGAAATGAACCTCATCTTGAAACCAAAAGTAATCTGGAAAGCAAACAAAGACAAGCAGCTGACAAGGAATCGCCTGGAGACACGAGTTTATTTATTTAATAAAACTGTAAAATTAGGAATCCACAAAAAAAACATAAAATGAGTGGCGTGCCTTTAAAATTTGAAAGAAATTAGCCTGTGCACTTTCTTAAGTCACAAATAATACCACGTGTTGAACTTAAGTTGTTCAACTAATTTATTGTTGGCAATAAGTTCAGCCAACCAGTGTTCATTAAGTGAAAGTATGCTAATTTACCAACTTTTAAGAGCTCTATAAACCATGCATTTGCAGCAAATACCATCTTGCTTCAGTTTACAAAATTGAATGACACATGACTGAGAGACAAATTGTTAAATCAATGGAAGTATTGATGAAAAGGCAAGAGTCTAGAACACTCAAGCAGCAGAGAATTTCCTTTAGAACAAAACAAAGACTCAGCATATTTCTATTATGGCATTAAACATGCATAAAAATTGATTATACATCATTGATCCAAATATTACATTACAAGGCATTTTGTGACATTGTGATGTCCGGTTCTAAACATCACCTTTAGGAAGGATACTTACTCCATGACAAAGAAACAAATTACAGGAGCAAAAATTGGGAGTTTCAGTTCTCCAAGGAGACAAAAGAGGTTGAAGTCGTTCGACCTAGAACAGAAAATGTTAATGGAAAATTCATAAAGTTCAAAATGATGATGGATTCTGATAGAGGAGATAGGTGGAATCTGCCCCCACTGGCAGGTGGTGTACAAGGGATTTAGGATTAGTAAGAAAATAATCAGTGGGGAGAACCTCTTTTCACACAGCAAGGTGGTGAGGGATGTACTGCCTGGAGAAGGGGTTGGAATACCAGTACCAGACCTGCAGGCGTCATATCTGCAGCCTTCCACTCACCTCAGACAGCACATGGTATCTGCAAGGGTGCTCAGAGGGACATTATTTTGGGCGAGTAGGAATCTACCACAGGGAAATCAAATTACAGTCCTGGCACCCAGCTAAGTCACATAGGACAGTCTTATGATCTGAGAATGGTTGGTCCAGGACAGGGACGTTTAAACTTTCTTGGAGGTCCCAAGGACCTTTCACCCCCTCCTGCGAGTTTCACTTGGTGAGAAAGCTACAATGCCTTCTCCACCAGTCACCAGTTAAGGTCGAAGTCAAGGATCACCGGGCCCTGATTTTCATATTTAAAGAAGGTCTGGAATGACTTGTACGCATCCTTGCCACATGTTGATAAAAACAGGCTACGCCAAAAGGCAGTGGGACTGGAGAGGGCTTTGACCAGTCAACAAAACTGTCAATGTTAATTGCTTGATCTCAACACACCCCTTCCTACTGCTCTTTCTACCAAAGTTTAAATTGTTCTTGCCGAGTTCATTAAACAATTGGTATCTAAATATATTTCCTGTAGATTATGCACAGTATCGACATAGGTATCCTGAATACTTACCTTCATATCTTTGTACATCATTCATCCCTAAAAGTCTCCAAGTCATCTGATGAAGAGCTCATTATCATTTCCAAAACTGATGAAAAAATGGTTCAAATGAAAACTGAAGGACGTCTGCTAGCAAAGTTTGGAGGAAGGGGTATTTAAAAAAAAGGTAAGGCCATAAAGTCACTTAACCAGAGGGGTAAGGTTGAGAAGTTGGGACCTTTACAATAACCTCAGGTAGGTGTGGGAACTGAACCCTTGCTGCCAACTTTACTCCACTATACAAACCATCTGGCCAACCAACAGAGCTAACCAACTGCTAGAAGAAATGCAAAAATGCCAACAGGTGCAATCTAGGATACTTTTTCCTCCACAAACCCACTTTGGCTGTCTAAAGATATGGATTTTTAAAAAAATTTATATCCAAGGATGCTTTTATGCACCATTTTTTCCACCACCAATTACCTCATTACAATTTTCCTTTATCCTCCTCCAATTGGTTACCATTATTTCTGACTCAAATACCAATTTTACTAAGTATATCTCTATCATACTGCATTCAACTGCAATTAAAATTCCCCAGTCCATCCAGAACAAGAGTCTGAACAGAGCAAGCAATTTCATAGGTTCATTACCTAATCAAATTGAGGAATTGTAAAATTAACAGTTGAAGAACTGATCAATTGT
Source organism: Chiloscyllium punctatum (assembly GCF_047496795.1). Lineage (NCBI taxonomy): Eukaryota > Metazoa > Chordata > Chondrichthyes > Orectolobiformes > Hemiscylliidae > Chiloscyllium > Chiloscyllium punctatum. The sequence goes on from NC_092739.1 coordinate 21,892,737, forward strand.
CAGTTGTAGATCTCTCAATTCTGAAATCATACTTGTGTTCAACCAGGATCTCCAATATGACAGGGTCACAAGCATTACCACCTCCATCCTGTAGAGACAGAGATGTTCTATGGAAATGTTACAAGAGTGCTGGTCTCCTGTGCTGACTGAGTTTAGGGACGTGATGCATGACAAGCAAGTTAATGATTTGGTTAAGTTCCTACTGTGGATTGCTTGTCCAGATAGGCTTTCTGTAGTGTCAAGAATTTCCTCATCAGTGTTCTCCTTTGAGTACAACCCAAGTTGGTACTCTATCCATCTCTCCAGTGATGACCACCCCACCTTTGTTGTCAATAGAGCAGTTTTCATTGCCAATGGATCTATTACCTTTTTGATATCTTTATACATACCTCTAGAATTCTCTATTCCAAAGAACGTCAGGATATTCTGGCAAAGTTGTAATCTGTAGTCATTGGCACACTGATCAGCAATCTGAGCTCTCAGCACACTCAGAGATTTTTCACTCGGTTCTCTCGCATAATTAATGAGAGCAGTCTGTTTGACTTCAATGGACAGAGAAGGAAGCCATGAAATTGTTAGCATTTTCTTTTAGTTTTATTTCAAACTGAGAAGAAAGTGTAAATTAGAGTAGGTAAGTTAAATGCCAAATTAGGTACAGAAATAGAAACAAAGAGAGAGAACAACATTCAATTAACAGAGCAGGATGAAGACATACATAAGAAAAGTTTTGAAATAGCATTTCCAATTCTCCATTTTTGAAATCTCAATCCACAAATTTATTAGTTTCCACAGTAGTAAAAGTTAATTTTCACTTCCAGAGGCTGATAGCATCAACTTACACTTACCACATGGTTGAAAGGTACTTAGAATGGAATGTATTAAATGTAACTTTGTGTTGAATTTAAGTTGCATCTACGAAGCAAACACAACAAATTTCCATGTTCCATAGATTTAATTGAGAATTAGGCAGCGAAGGTCTCATTTTTAGGAGGCAAATGGAACAGCAGCACAACACAAACAGCAAGGTTTGCATTTTTAGGTTAACATTATATTTGCTTCTCTGCTGAATTTTGCCAAGACATCTGCACATTGACAATGGTGAGCGCCATTATTTTTATATGAAAATCTGGCTGATTTTTACCATAATGCAGCAGAGACAGATTTCAGCTTTGCTTCAGTGATCATATACTTGCCTCTGTATCAGAGGCTGGACCAGAACCTGACTACATATTCTAGGCTGCAACTTCCATGCATTGCTAAGGAGTGGCATTGTGTTGGGCATGCCATCTTAAAGATGAGATGCCAAACTTGCTCTGTTAGGTGAATGCAAAAGAGAATGGTGTCTTACCTATATGTAACCCTCATGCAACATGGCTAACCATAGAATACCTAGTTGTTTGTAGAACTCTGCAGAGTACAGGTTCAAGATGCATTGCCTACATTACAACAATGACTGTAAAGTAGTTTAGGACATCCTGAAGTTGTGCAATGCTCTGAATTATTATAAGTGCTTTCTTTCTTTGATGGGTTATTAACATTAATTTTTACTGTGTAAAAATTTGAATATTATTCATTCACGTTGATTTATTGAAGATGTGTATATTGTTGTTTTTATAACTTCTGCATTAAATCCATTTTGTTTGTATTTAGACATCCTGCTCCCAGTTCGACACATATATGTTTTTCAATTGTTTCTCTATGTACATCTCTCTGTCTGCAACGTTCCGGTACATATTGTGTTCCTTCATTTACTGCAGACTGACATTGTGAAACTTATAAACGTAAAAGATAGCTTGGTTACTGTAAATAATTGTAACTTAATATAAAAATCCAATTAAAAAATCTTTTCCTAATTTTTTTTTGTTGTTCACAGCATTTCCAACCGTGTGTTTTTTTTAGCTTAATTTATGGGATGTGGGTTTCACTGGCTGGGCCAGCATTTATTACCCAGAAGGCAGTTCACAGTCAACCACATTGCTGTGGGTCTGGAGTCACATCTAGGCCAGACCAGGTAAGGATGGCAGTTTCTTTCCCTAAAGGGCATTAATGACCCAAATTTTATCCCCCCTGACAATCAATTCAAAGCCAGTGCTAGACTCTTAGTTCCAGAACTTGTTTTTATTGAATTCAAATTCCACCATCTGCCATGGCAGGATGCAAACACAGGCTCCCAGAACATTGCCTGCATCTCTGGATTAACATTCCAGTAATAATGCCACTAGGCCATCACGTCCCCTATTAACTAGTTTAAGGCCCCAAACACACCTTCAGACGTAGCAGTGTTTTACTTCAATCTAGTCCACCTTATTAAACAAAAAACAAAGAACTGCAGATACTGAAAATCTGAATCAGAAACTGATATTGCTGGAGAAACTCAGCAGGGCTAGCAGTATTTGTGGCAGAGTCTACTTTTTGGATCCAGTGACCTTTCTCCAGAACTTTTGGACGCTCCTTCATCAGCCACAACCACCTGATGAAGGAGCAGTGCTCTGAAAGTTAGTGCTTCCAAATAAACCTGTTGGACTGTAACCTGATGTTGTGTGATTTTTAACTTTGTACACCCCAGTCCAACACCGGCATCTCCAAATCATTCTTAATAATAGTTGACCACTGCTCCAGATGTGTAGATGTGTTGCAACTACATGGCCAGACGTCTGAAGATTGCTGAAGAGGAACTTCAGAGCACGTTGAATTCCAAGAAGTTAATCTCAGAAAATGGATAACAGCTTGCCAAACAGCTTGTAACTTTAAAACATTCACAACGTTATCTGGATATACACATATTACTACCTCATCAAGCTATCCAAAAATCAGGTGATGAAGCTGGAAATGGAGAGTGTGCAAGGAAAGTATTGCTGAAAAAGAAATATGACATTCACCTTGCACTTCTGACACACCAGAGATGCTAGAGCTCCCTGTTTGCTGATTCGGTCAATTCTTCTCGGCCCAACAGAAGCTGAGGCACAGAGGATTGAATTTTAATCTCCTCCAAAACAGTTGAGAATATATTCACATATTATTTCACAAGTCTCCACATCTGTTGTCGCTTTAATTCAAAATCCACATCAAAGTGTCAGGAAAGATTTAAATTAAAAGTAGAATCAGAGATTTGGGAGGGGGTTTGGTAGAGTATGGGAGTACATGATGAATGGTAGGATCTGCGGTAGTACTGAGAATCACTGGGACCTTGGTTTGGATGGGCATAAATCCTTAAAGACAATAGGACAGGCAGATAGGGTGGTTAAGAAGCTTATGGCCTTTATTAGTCAAGGCATTGAACAAGAGCTAGACATTATGGTAGAGCCGTAGTGGATATAGTGGATATCTGACAACGGATGAATGGGCACCGCACAACAATCAACAGACAGGAGGGTTCCCTCCCAGTTGGGGAATACTTCAGTGGCCCAGGACATTCAGCCTCAGACCTTTGGGTGACCTTCCTCCAAGGTGGACTTCGGGACAGGCAGCAGAGAAAAGTGGCCGAGCAGAGGCTGATGGCTAATTTTGGTACCCATAGGGAGGGCCTCAACCGGGACCTTGGGTTCATGTCACACTATAGGTGACCACCATTGCACTATACACACACACAGATACTCCTACACACACACACAGGCACTCCTATACACACATGCACACGGACACACATACACACATACACACACACGCACACACAGACACCCACATACACCCTTACAGACACACACTCCCACACTCACACATGCACCCCCTCACAGACTGAAGACACTCTGCACTCACTGCACACACATATATACTTTCTCACACTCACAATCCCCAACCCAGACAGACACACACACACACACAGACAAAGACCCACATGCACACATATAGTTTGTGGGGTGAATTTGTACTTGCAGGGTTACATTGTACTTTGCTCAAAAACTGCATGCATTCATGTAGAACTCTGAGCTCAAAAACTGCATGAATTTATGTAAAACTCCGTTATCTCACTTTTTAGATTAGAATCAATCTAAACATCAGGTCATAGACAGAGAACACAGGGGGCCAACACCTTCAACATACTGTCTAGCTATCACCATTGTTAACAGCTAACCCAAGTATGCAACTTTTTAAAAACAAAGGTTTTGTGATTTACACATGAAAGAAGTGAAACTATCACTGTATTCTAACAGACAATCAATTTTTCAATGTACAATTTCAGTTACATCACATTGTAAATTTTTGCTATAAATTCTGTGTTAGGATTGAGCCCTCCACTATCACCTGATGAAGGAGCGTCGCTCCGAAAGCTAGTGTGCTTCCAATTAAACCTGTTGGACTATAACCTGGTGTTGTGTGATTTTTAACTTTGTACACCCCAATCCAACACCGGCACCTCTAAATCAGTAATACTGTATGATTTATTAAGGATTGAAGTCTGACTGTGTGATATGCTAATGAGATACAGTATGTATCATCAGAGGAAATTATGCAATATCATGTGACCTTGCACTCTCTTTCTTGAATCTATGTGACAAGATGAAGCCACAGTAAGATGTTTCTGAAATAATATTAATGCTTTCCTTATCTCAACAGCACCTTCTCTTTAGCAACACAACAAGCTCAAGGAAGTTTTAATATACACCAGGAAAGTCTACAAAATGATGTTTAATTTGTGAGACCAGCACAGCTTGGTATTTTAAAATTCATGTAATTTTCATCAAATGTCTCTTTTCCTCTGATGCTCCCCATCTCTAAAATCTTTCAACCCTGTAACCCGTTAAGCCTTTGGCACTGCTCCAGTTCACCTAAACATTGCCTATTTCCTTCGTTCCCTCATTAGCAGTCATAGTTCAGCTGCTTAAACCCTAAGCTCTGGAATTCTTTTCCTGATTGCCAATGTACGACTCTATGATCTCTCCACCTCTCTCCCTCCTATTTTAACATGCACCTGCAAACCTAACTCTTCGTCAAATACCTGTAGTTATTTAAGGGGAGGATTTTATGGAGCTAGAAACTGTCAAGACTGCCAGCAGATTGGCAGCGAAGGACCCACAAGAGTTAATGCCTCTCAGACACCTCCTTTACTTTTCATCATCATCAAGAAGACAGCGAATGTTGCTGGAATGAAAGTTATTGGACGCTGAGGATCAATGAGCAGTTATGGACAGAGGGGTTTTGAAGTATGTGGGAAGCACAAGAGATTGGCAAAAGGGCATGGGGGATAACTTTTAGTGGATCCTCCCCCTTCACAACTTTCTGAAACCAGATTTCACAATCAGGGACTGACTGTCTTTGAATGAGTCAAGATTAAAGTGGTACAGCAGGTCAGGCAGCATAAGAGGAGCAGGAAAATCGATGTTTTGGGCAAAAGCCTTTCATCACGAATGAGGCAGGGAGCCTCCAGGTTGGAGAGATAATTGGGAGAGGGGGTGGGACTGGGGCGAAGGTAGCTAAGAGTGCAATAGGTGGATGGAGGTGGGGATGAAGGTGATAGGTCGGAGAGGAGGGTGGAGATAGATGGGAAGGAAGATAGACAAGTGGGACAGGTCATGAGGATGGTGCTGAGCTGGAAGGTTGGAATTGGGGTAAGGTAGGGGGAGTGTCCCACTTCCTACACCACCTTCCCCTACACCCCATCCACCATTTCCTATTGGGGAGGGAATCACAAGCATCCCTCTCAAGTTGTGTATAGACCATGGCTTCAAACAGGTCAACACCAGCAGCACCAAACTGAGTCTGTGTGCTTAGTTGCTTCATTTTTACGCACCTAAATAATATAAAGACATAATTGCTTAATCAGGTGCTTTAGAAAATAATGACTGATATAGTTACAATTCCCATATTATTTCTTTTAATCCTCTGGATGGAAAATATCAAATCCTCGAGAATCATCGATATAAAGTCCTTTTCACTCCATTTCCATTTTTAACTTATAATGAATCTACTAAGCTTCAGGGAGGTAGTGGCAACATCACTGCACCAAGAATCCAGAGCCCCAGGTTAATGTTCTGATTGTCCTGGGTCTAAATCTCACCATAGCAAATGGAGAAGTGGCAGTCGAGAGAGAAATGTCCTGGGAATGCTTAACAATGGCTCTAAACACCATCAGGTCAAATGTGTACAAGGGAACCCCTGCAGGTTCCCAGCTACTGCCACCCCTTCCTCGTGGCTCCAGAAGTCCTGCACATTGGCAGCATTGGGATTGGCAAGGGCACAGAATCTAATCTGCAAATACTTCAGCCTTGTCTTTTGCATTGATGTGGCTTCCCCATCATTGTGGGAGCTTCCTCCTCCTTTTAGTTGTACGTTTGTCAATCACAATGAAATGTGGCAGGACTGCAGATCTTCAATCTGATCTGTTGGTTGTAGAATTATTGAATGTGAACATCACTTGGAAGAGACACTGGGGGTGGCAAGGGCATAGACTATACTCTCAATTTGGGTGTTCTTGGTGTGATAAAGATTTCTAATATGTTATGATTATTTTGGAATTTGGATGGTAAAGAAGAAGAAAATGGCTTTTAGTTGTCCGATCTGTGGAACTGATTTATTAAAGAATCCAAAAGGTCATCTTTGGATAATGTGTTCAAACATCATTATCATTTCCAAGAAATAACTTCCATAACTTGATTAAATACTTGGGGAATTAATTGCTGAATGTTTACATTATGGTATTTTTACAATTCCAGGAAGACAGATGGGCAGAGACTAGAATCAGATTTCAGTTCAGAAGGGCAGTTTCATAACAGGAGAATGGCCAGCAGTTTGTGGCTGGTTGGAATTCTTTAGTTCTTTTTTAGCAGTAGAAAGAGAAAACTCTTCGTCTCTCTTAAGATTCAATGGAAACAGTGGGTGAGTCTGTCTGTATTTTTGTGTCTGTGCAAGAAACAGCCATGTAGAAAATCACATCTGGTAAATAATCAAAAAAGACAAAAGCAGATGCTTGCAACCCTTTTAGTTAAAAAAGAAATCAGAGTTAAGATAGAAGTGAAACTTCACTGAGACTGAGTGACTGCAAAGATATTATTGGGAAAAGAGTTGGTTCTTTTTCCTGTTCATGTTGCAGTCTTTCTAAATGTGTGCATATGTGTATAATACATTTAGCTGTCTTTTCTTTCATCTGTGTAATGGGCTTGTGTTCCTTTGTTAAAAGAATACTGGCAGGCATGTGAGAACATGTTCAGTGACTGACCAATCTGCATCAATAAAACTTTTATGGTTTAGTAAGCCAGGTTTTACTCTGAGGTCTGACTTGTCCAGTGTTACCATCAGCTGAGATCATAACAAAGTTGAGGCTCATCCTGGATAGTAATTTTTTTTGAATTAACAGAAATTTGTAAATCTTTTAAAGAAATAAATATATGGACGCACTGGACATAAGACAAGAATATTGTTGTGAATTATATTACATGGATTGGACTTTCAAAATGTCCCACATATCTTGGAAGGAAGATGTGCTTAAATCAATTACATAGTATTGAGAATTAAAACAGGGAACCCTGAACATGATGCCTTGTTGCTAGATTATTAGGATTCTTGTTAAGATTCAGTTAGAAATGAAAAAAGTCCTGACTTAGAAATAAAATTAAAATGCAAGTACGGAATGAAAAGGAAAGAGAACTGGAAATTTAGGGGGAGTTAATAAAAAAACAAGGACAACTGGAAAGGGATATGGAATTAAAGAAGCTTGATCTTTGAAGAGAGAGAATTCAGACAATATGATTTGGAGCAAGAATATCTTACAGTAAAGGATGAAATAAGAGGTAGCAGCTCAGTCGATGGTTTTGATTCTAATGAGGATTTTTAAAAAAAATTTTGAAATCTTGTTAGTGCCTGAATTTACAAAAGATGGAAGGGAAAAATGTTTCACTTCAACTGAAAAGTGCTTGTAAGATAAAATGGGCAAAAGATGTTTGGACCTTAACATCGGAGTGCATCGCGAGGTACAGCTCTAACATATACAATACAGAGGAACCTCGATTATCCAAGTGTATTTTGTTCAGATAATCAAATGTTTGGACAATTGAATGCCAGATAACACAGTTTAGCCAAGCACCGGGACCTTGCAATCTTATTCGGATAATCCAAAATTTGGATAATCAAACGGCAGATAATTAAGGTTGCTCTGTATATCTGTTTGTCAGAAGAATAACTTGCAGACAATGGAATTGTTAAAGAGTTTACTCAATGCTGAGCAGCTTTGCCCTGGAGCCTTTAAGAAAGAAACCTAAATAGACATTTGTCGAAATTGCAAGGGAAAAACAAATGTTATGAGATAAGTAGTTTCATTCATTGGAGTTAGAGAACAATTTTGAGAACATGTGTGGGGAATCATGATTATGAAAGAATTCCAAAACAGTTTCCCAGTAACTCTTAAAAAGTATTTAATTAAGCACAAAGTGTTTTATATACATACGTTGAATTGGGCTGTAAAGAACTTTCAGCAATTTACAGATATTTTATTTAAATCCATAGTATAGTATAAACATTATTCACTTGTAGGACATGGGTGTTGCTAGCTGGCCAGCACTTGTTGCCTGTCCCTAGTTGTCCTTGAGAAGGTGGTGGTGACCTGCTACTTGAAACGTTGTAGTCAATGTGCTGTACGCAGACTCACAATGCCTTTAGCGAGGGAATTCTGCATTTCAACCGAGCAACAGTGAAGAAACAACAATATATTTCCAAACCAGGATTGTGAGTGGCTTAGAGAGGTTCTCGCAGGTGGTGGTGTTCCCATATTTCTGCTGCTCTTGTCCTTCTAGATGGTTGCAATTTTTGAAGGTCCAGTCTAAAGATCTTTGGTGAAATTGCACATCAATTTCCACCTTTTCTTACAGATACTTTCCCTGACTAGAAGCCAGCACCCACCCAGGAAGAACTCAGCTTTTTTAAATTTAAAAATCACACAACACCAGGTGATAGTCCAACAGGTTTATTTGGAAGCACTAGCTTTCGGAGCGCTGCTCCTTCAGCAGGTGGTTGTGGAGTATAAGATCATAAGACACAGAATTTATAGCAAAAGTTTACAGTGTAGTGTAACTGAAATTATATGTTGAAAAAGACCTGGATTGTTTATTAAGTCTCTCATCTTTTACAATGAACATGGATAGGATAAGTAGACAAAGTCTTTTCCCTGGGGTCGGGGTATCCATAACTAGAGGGCATAGGTTTAGGGTGAGAGGGGAAAGATATAAAAGAGACCTAAAGGGCAACATTTTCACACAGAGGGTGGTATGTGTATGGAATGAGCTGCCAGAGGAAGTAATGGAGGCTGGCACAATTGCAACATTTTAAAAGGCATTTGGATGCCTATATGAATAGGAAGGGTTTGGAGGGATATGGGCCGGGTGCTGGCAGGTGGGATTAGATTGTGTTGGGATATCTGGTCAGCATGGACGGGCTGGACCAAAGGGTCTGTTTCCATGCTGTACATCTCCATGACTCTATGACTCTATAAATGAGCACAAAGAATTCATTTAATAATTCTAATCCTGCAATGTATGGAGTTGACACCTTTTCTAAGGTTTTCATAGCTCCCAGAATGAAATGTTGGTGGATGGGCAAGGAAATTCCTCTAGACATTCATTTCCTAAGTTTCTATTTTGAATGGTTTTGCTATATTTCATCATGTGAAAAGTTTGAAGCCCATAATGTGAAAAGACTTGAAGCCTTAACAGTATTATTTATTTTGGATGATTTATATATGTGTGTGTGTGTGTGCGTTTTTAATGTCATTTATTGTTTTCTTTTTATTTTGTGTTGGTAACCAAGGGATTTTCTGTGCATCTGAAGTTAATATTAACTTTGTAAGCATTTTTGCACATGATTATTTCTTTAAAAACAGTTTTTGAGGCCTGACTTTAGAGTGAGTAGTGTATCAAAAACAGATTTTTGTTAGTCTTAAACCATTTGTGACCCAGTAATGTAAGTAATTGGGCCTCAAGTTTTATTAGAAATTTCTGGAACTTCTTGTTTTTTTTTAAGATCAAGGGCCATAGCTTAGAGAGAGATGCTTTTGTATTTGGGATGTCAGTCCTGTGAAATCCTTGGATTAGGATGGCTCTATAAACCAGTGCTCTTAAGAAGGGAATGGTACAGTGAACTAGGTTACCTTAGAGTGAAGAGTTAATGTTAGTCTCAGACCAAAAATGTTGACATAATTCCCTGGAAAGGCTACTAGAAGCTGAGTACACTTAAGATCAGCTGCATAGCTCTAGGAAGAAACTCTGTGGAGTTCCAGTCTATAAATTGAAATCACAGGTGAATTGAACTTACTGAGGTTCAAGGATTCTGTATGAATATTGTATGAATGGTGTATTTTGTTTACTGTGCAAAAGTATTTTCTTTTTCAATTTGTAAAGGAATACATTCATTGTGTGCATATAAAACTTTGAATATGCATTATAAGTAGGTGACTTGATATATTCTATTATATCTTTTATTTTTCATTAATGAACTTCTTTTTCAATGTTAAAATAAAATTTGCAGCATTGCATACTCTGCTGCCTCACAGCACTAGGGACCTGGGTTCAATTCGACCTACAGCTGACCGTCTGTGTGGAGTTTGCACATTCTCCCCGTGTCTGCGTGGGTTTCCTCCAGGTACTCTGGTTTCCTCCCACAGTCCAAAGATATGAAGGTTAGGTGGATTGCCGTGCTAAATTGTCCATACTATCCATGGATGTACAGGCTAGCCGGATTAGCCATGGTAAATGCAGGGTTATAGGGCTAGGGTAGGGTGGGACTGGGTGGGATGCTGTTCAGAAGGTTGGTGTGGGCACGATGGGCTGAATGGCCTGATTCTGTAATGTAGGGATTCTATGATTCTAATCTATCTTTTAGTGCAAGATTAGTTTGTAAATCCAAAGCAAATCAAAGTATGATCGATCAAGCCAGATTTCAATCTGCCCAGCAATAACATCACTCATGATAGTCTTCACCAGATTTTGTCAGGTGGATATTTATCACTGTTCTAGTGATCAGTGAGTGAAGTTTAGTTGTTTCGTTACATTTGGCATGCGGGAGGAGAGCTCAAAATGGTGCTGTAATTTATCACATCTAACCACAGCACAATTCATGAAGTATAAAAAATGTCAGGTTTAGCAGTAATGATACCAATGATTCATTCAAAATATTCAAAAATCCACACACTGTCAATTAGAGTCATAGAGATGTACAGCATGGAAACAAACCCTCCGGCATGACTTGTCCATGCCGAACAGATATCCTAATCTAATCTAATCCCATTTGCCAACACTTGGCCCATATTCCTCTACACTCTTCCTATTCACATACCCCTCCAGATGCCTTTTAAATGTTGTAACTGTATCAGCTTCCTCCACTTCCTGTGGCAGCTCATTCCATACACGCACCACACTCTGTGAGAAAATGTTGCCCCTTAGATCCCTTTTTGATTGCACATTGATGGCACTGTGTCAGTTGACATTTAGTCTCTATTTAATCCAGACATTTAAAAAAAAATTCCTTCATGTGATGAGGATGTTGTTGACCATTTACTGCCCATCCCTAATTGCCCAGAGGGCTTATAAGAGTCAAGCATATTGTGGTAGTCTAGAGTCACATGTAGGTCAGACCAGGTAAGGATAGCAGTTTCCTTCCCAAAATGACGTTAGTTTCCCAACTGAAAACAAAACATGTTGAAAATCACAGCAGGTCAGGCAGCATCTATGAGAGAAAGGAAGCCAACCTCTGGTGATCTAGACTCAAAACATTAGCTCGCTATCTCTCTATAGATGCTGCCTGATCTGCTGTGATCTCCAGCATCCCCTGCCTTCATTTCAGATTCCAGCACCTGCAGTAATTTGCCCATACATTGGTTTTCCCAAAAGTTGACCTGGGGTTATCATTAGACACTTGACTCCAGATTTTTATTGAATTCAAATTCCACCATCTGCCATGGTGAGATTCGGACCGGGTCTCTGGATTAACAGGCTAATGATAACACCACTAGGCATTGTCTCCCCTACGCTGGCCCAAGACAATAACACTGAAGATCAGACGTCATCAACAGCTGTTCAGAAAGGAAAATCAAAAAAAAAATTCATTGGACTTTGGTCAGTGTGCAAATTCATGCATAAAGCTGAGAAGAGTATAGAGAATAGAAAAGTGAGAGTTTTTTGTTTCTTTAATTTTCTGTCCACTTTCTTTTCTATTTGATGAGCTTTTATGATATAGCTCCTTCTTGGACTCAGCCTCATTCTAATGCGTGAACCTTGAGACCATCTTTAAGCTGTTCAGTTGTGGTAGCATTATAGTTGACCCCCAATCCTTCTGTAAAAATCTTAGTTTATACTTATCGTTTGTCCTTTTAGCATTTACTTTATTCTGGATTGATATTTTCAGCACCTTTTATAATCTTGTATAATTAAAATGGACTACCTCCCAGAGTATTCCTTTCCATCTTGAAAACTATCTTTTTTTAAAACATTAAGGAGCCTCCTGGGTGGCCAAGTGGGCTTTTACCCTGCAATACCCTGTAGCCAAGATGCCACCTTGCTAAAGGATTTGAAGCCAGTACTAGGAAAGGCTGACTGAAGACTTGTTAAGTTGTAAATGCCATTTAAAATGCTTGCTAAAATTCATTACAGGAACCGCATTATATATTGTTGGCTAATATTTCAATTAATACCCTCTCCTAATGGCAGTCTGTTTGAGAACAAACACAATGATGTTGATGTAAACAAGAAATACTCATCATTTCATATAAACATTCCTGGAGTTGCAAAGTCAACCTCTGGAGGCTCATGGAAAACTGTTCAGACTCTCATACAATATCCAAAATGGACATTCTCTGGATTTCAAATGAAGGGTCTAAATGCTGAGCCCTCCATCTTACAAGAGTTACCAGGAATGGAATCATGGTCTAGATTAGAGTGGTGCTGGAAAAACACAGCAGGTCAGGCAGCATCCGAGGAGCAGGAAAATCGTCGTTTCTGGCAAAAGCCCTTCATCAGGGAGCCCTTCATTCCTGATGAAGGGCTTTTGCCCAAAACGTCGATTTTCCTGCTCCTCGGATGCTGCCTGGCCTGCTGTGCTTTTCCAGCACCACTCTAATCTAGACTCTGATCTCCAGCATCTGCAGTCCTCACTTTCGCCTAGGAATGGAATCATCTCCATCCTGCTCGGGATGTAGCTTGGTTGGGTCTAGGAATGAGGAAAGGAAAGAAGATGTTAGACTAGGCAAAATGGCACTAGCTGCTGCAGGGGAGCACCAGGAGACTGAGGAGGTGGGAGGTATAACCACTCACCCCTGCAGGTTCAGGGCTTTACAACCTGGACATCCTCCTCCAAGGCTTCCAATGCAACATCTGACAACCTGTGTATGGTTTTCCTTGGTTCCTAAGTCATGCTGTAACAGACCAACATAAGTCAGCCAAAGCTCATTGATATCTTTAATCAATCTGTTCAGACATTTGGAGAAGATGGCATTTAAACCTAGGTCTTGTAGCCCAGAGATAGAGACACTGCCATTGCGCCACGCAAGCCTCAGTCAGAGCTACCAAAAGTCCATAAAAATCCATCTAACCATCTTGGGGGAAACCTGCAGATATTCTATTTCAGTATCTCCATATTATGGTAATCAGCAACTATGGCCAAAATTGCAAACGACATCCAGATTTTCAAATAGGCTTATCTCTTAGAAGTGTTGCCCTCATTGAGCAACATCATTACCTCTTGGCCAATTGAACATTATTTTATTATCTTATACTTTATTATTTTTATTGGTTTTGCTGTTTGCTGCTCTGCATTTATTGGACATTTTTAGCTGGGTCTACCAAGGCTTCAGGGTAGAAGTTTGTTTTTGAGGTAAACCAAATGGTAGGAGTGATTTACACACGGGAGTCAATCAGGCTGTCTCACAAGATAATGTTTTTCACAGCTCAGTACTTCTGTTCGTGCAGGTAAAACGCCAAATTGTCTGGACAGTAAGTTCTGAAGTCCACCTGGACATTCTGGACTCCAACATCAAGGCACCCAACTTAAAAGGCACTCACACACCACTTCATTGTCTGCAACCCAGGGGGCAGCACGGTGGCTCAGTGGTTTGCCCTGCTGCCTCACAGCACCAGGGTCCCAGGTTCGATTCCCGCCTTGGGCAATTGTGTGGAGTTTGCACATTCTCCCCATGTGTGCGTGGGTTTCCTCTGGGTGCTTTGGTTTCTTCCCACAATCCAAAGATGTGCAGGTCAGGTGAATTGGCCATGTTAAATTGCCCATAGTGTTAGGTTCATTAGTCAGGGGGAAACGGGTCTGGGTGGGTTATTCTTTGGAGGGTCAGCGTGGACTTATTGGGCTGAAGGGCCTGTTTCCACACTGTAGGTAATCTAATCTAATCATTACTCAACCTGTGCTCATCCATCCCAGAGTTGTCACAGACCAGATGAAAATAATGGACCACATTTTAGCAGCATCCCTAGACATTGTTTGTGGTTCTGTTCGCCGAGCTGGGAATTTGTGTTGCAGATGTTTCATCCCCTGTCTAGGTGACATCCTCAGGGCTTGGGAGCCTCCTGTGAAGTACTTCTGTGATGTTTCCTCCGACATTTATAGTGGTTTGTCTCTGCCGCTTCTGGTTGTCAGTTCCAGCTGTCCGCTGCAGTGGCCGGTATATTGGGTCCAGGTTGATGTGCTTATTGATTGAATCTGTGGATGAGTGGAAGCGGCAGGTACAAGTCACTATAAATGCCAGAGGAAACATCACAGAAGCGCTTCACAGGAGGCTCCCAAGCACTGAGGATGTTACCTAGACAGGGGATGAAACGTCTGCAACACAAATTCCCAGCTTGGCGAACAGAACCACAACAACGAGCACCCGAGCTACAAATTTTCTCCCAAACTTTGACTCCCTAGACATTCTCCCGAAGCCTGCCGAGGGTAGAAGGGTTCAGTTCTTCTCCCTACATATGACAAGGCACCATCCGAACAGATGAAGACAACTTGGACAGCAATAGGTCAATGGTGGCTCAAAAGATCAGGGTTCCAGTGTTGCAAGAGGATGAATGACCTGTTGCATTCAGTATTATGATGATACTATAGCTTTGGTATTTTTTAATGAAGAAAGTTTGAGACATGTGCCAAGCAGTCTGCTAGAAGCCAATGGAGTACAGTTTGTGAGGCCTTTTTTTTTTAAGGTTGGAACAATAAAAGCAGCCTGAATGGGTTGGGGTTAAGCTCCCACTGAACCCGGAATTTTAGTTTTAGTTTTCTGCAGTTGTTGGGGCCTTGAAGCTTGATGTGGAAGCTGTTATTCCTCCCTCTGTTATAGCTAAAAGCTAGGGTCCCCTTCCTGCTGCTCGGATTGTATGTGAAACAATCAGTGTAACTGAATTTGCTTTAGCCAAGGGTGTTTTTATGGGCCGTTCCTATTTTGGAATCAATTAATTAGTCGTAGTTAATATATCTTGTTTTAAGCATTTCGATAGAGTTACCGTTAAGCCAATTCTTTTCTTTTTATTTTGTCTGTATTTTAACTGCAGTGCAAAAATAAAGTGAATTTTGCTTAATGTCAAGTAGTTTGCCCAATTGAATTGCATCTGGAATGCAACACCTTACACTGAACTCTAAAATAAGAAGTAGTTAGGGTCCAGCCCATCTTACTATATTTTGAGGGGGTTTGGTCCATGACAATATGCAGCACTGTATACTCAACACTTCCTGCCTCTACGTGTGTGAATTTGCATTCTAATGTTGGCAATGCTGAGGACTTTCAAACAGGACATTGGGTACCAGTCTTCTCCCCCTTGATGTCTCATCCGCAATGATTGTCTGCCACTTCTTCCAGCCACCAATGTTAACCCTACCAGTGCCACAGTGGTGTTGCCCCTCTCACATCTGCCAGGGTTCACGTTTGAAACATAAAAGGAGCTGCACCACTCAGCACCTCACACTTAAGGTCACTGACCTCCCATCATTCATCTGAGGGATTCTCACCAAAAGCTTGAGTGGGGGCAGGGACACAACTATAAAATATGGCATTTTGAATGGAATGGTTTTGAATTCCGTCCCATTTTTGTACCTCAGTCAGCATTAGCCAGTGGGCATGCCACATGAGGCAGGCTTGTTGGTTATGATTTAGAATGGTGCTGGAAAAGCACAGCAGGTCAGGCAGCACCCAAGGAGCAGAAAACCAACGTTTCGGGCAAACGTTGATTTTTCTGCTCCTTGAGTGCTGCCTGACCTGCTGTGCTTTTCCAGCACCACTCTAATTCAGACTTGGGTTTCCAGCATCTGCAGTCCTCATTTTTACCTAGGTTTGTTGGTTATGTCAGGGTTCACCCCTCACACAATAAATGTTTAACAACAAGCCTGACCGCAGATGATTGAGATTGCTTACAAACTAATCAACATGAATCTCACCAACCATCATGCCCCTCACCCCCACCCAAATAGTGTAAGTGCTTGCATAAAGAAATGCGTGTGGATATGAAGGAGCTAAGTAAATGAAATTTGTTCTTACCAGAGCTTGGAGGAAGTCTGTCTTGCCAGGTATACACCTCATACATATGGCTGCGTTTGTGAATGGATGTGTTTCCTGTTAATGGCTGATGGAATTAGGCTATGTACATAATTCTAGTAGCCGGGGTGTTAATGAACATTCATGATATGGTAATAAAAACAAGACAGTTCCCACTTTGAAGTTCAGGAAAACCAAACCCATCTGAAGGATTCTGAGAACATAATAGCAGCTTTGTAACCTGTCATAATTGTGCTCCCTGAATGGTTACTTTCCCCAAATGTTCTGGCAGATTGAGATGATTCCATCCCAGATTTCCCTCAACTTTAGCTTTAGTTAATTTAATACCATCGAGGAAATCCACCTAGTCCACTGTGCATTTTTTTTACAATTGTCTGAACAGAATCTAGCTGCCATCGTTCAACCCACACAACTTTATTTTTGGCTTTTTTAATTTCTGCATCTTCTCACGCTTCATTGTGCTTCCAAGCTTTGTCACATCTGCACAACATGTCGTTCTGCATTGAGAATTTAAATCCACAATATTGATAGAAATTTGAAAGAGCAGTATTGCCATCAGTACTTACTCTCCACCCTAACATTAAAGGCAGATTTTGCGTTCCCAGGGCCAAATCCCACTGTTTGTGAACCCACAACTACTGGATCCTTGATCTAATTAAGGCAGGTAGGCCAATTACTGAGAAATCAGTCACCCCATTGTCAGAGGTAGGAGCTGCTGTGGGCAGGAGAAAGCAAAGGGTGTGCTAATATGGTGGTAACCTCTGAAGAATTTTACAATCATTAAAAGTAAGATGGGGTCACAACAGATGGATGGTCACTGTGGAAGGAGAATCCCTGAAGATGATGGCAGGCTGACAATAATAGCAGCAGGAGTGTGAAATATAGAGACACTGTCCATAGTCTGCCATCAGAGGCCGCCTCAATTCATCAGTGGAGTTTCTGCTATCTTGAAAATTCAGCCAACTTCTGACAAGTGTCCATAACAACCCCATTGGCTAACTGCTGCCAGCTAGTAGGTAGTCAACCATTATCCTCCCCATACAGCCTCAACAAAAATGGGCCATATTCAGGGTCATGGCAGCAGACAGGAACATTAGCCAATAGTAGGGACATACATGTGTTCTTGACCTATACACAGTTTAGTCATCAAATGTATCATTGGCACAATGAGTGTTGGAAGAGAGTTAGGTTGGGGGACAGGGTTTGGGAGTTTTTGTGTTCCAGTCAATGCAGAATTTGGCTACAGCAAACTTATGCATTTGCTAACATTTAAAAGAAATCAATAAAAGAGAACACAAAATGAAGTTTTCCTGATCTAATATTAAACAATAATGAAACGGAAGATTCGGAGTTTAGTTGTAGATTGACTTCTGTTTGAAATGGTGAAGTCAAAGCCACAAAATTGCCCCTCACTTCATGGACAGAATAGTTTAAAACATACCGCTGAGGTAATGGAAGCTGAGATTTAAACAACTACATCAAAGAAAAAAACGCAGTCACTCTTCAGAAGATGGAATGTTAACAATTCAGGCACAGCAGCTTAGGTTTCTGAGCGTTCCTTCAATTGGAGCCCTGGCATCATCAATTGGCATTAAACAAACCTCCCTTCTAGAGTGCACTCTTCACACAACAACAGGATCCAAAACAATTATTTCACTGAAGCTTTTTGAGGGCAAAAAGTTGACAAAGATGCATCCTGAAATAATGACAATGATAGTTGATGAATTGGAATCACTGATGCTATCTCAAAACAAAAAATATGCGGTCAGCGTTCAGTGCAAGTATACCGTACTCCAGGTTGCAGTACCGAGTACTAATTGTCATCTAAATAAACAACTAACTCAAATAAATGTGAAAAGGGGTGTTTCCCTTATGGCTCAGTGAGTAGCAATGGTTCATTCTCAAGTAACATTAAGCTGGTGGCAGGAATACTCCAAGTGACCTTGGTGTTTAGGCTGGTTTCTCATCATGTTAGGTTAGGATAAGATCAAGCCGCATATAAAGAAAATATTCTTTCTAGGAATAGAAAGGGAAAAGATTAGCAAGGAGAAATGTCCACCCATTACAGGTGTACATTTATAGTGGTTAATGTGGAAATGCCATAGAAACTAAACCAGTTACTTTGTCTCTCTCTTCACAGAAGACGGAAAATCTCCCAGAAATATTAGGCAACTAAGGGACTTAGTTGCTGAGGAACTGAGGAAATAAAAGAAATTAGCATTAGAGAAAAGATTAGCTGGACTGTAGGCTGATAAATCTCTTGGTACAGAGAAGCTTCATCCCTGGGTTTTGAAGGCAGTAGCTTCAGAGAGAATGCATACCTTGGTGGTTATCTTTCATAATTCTAGGAATCTTTCCAGAACCTATATTGACTAGAAAGTGGCAAATGTGACTCCATTGTTTAAATAAGGTAGGAAGAGGGAGGATAGAGAACTGCAGACCTGATAGCATGACATCAGTAGTGCATAAGATGTTAGAATCTACCATAAAGAAAACAATAACTCAACATTTAGAAAACAATGGCGATATTTGGCAGAACCAACATGGGTTTATGAAAGGAAATCATGGCTGACGAACTGGGAATTTTGGGAGGATGGCACTTACAGTATAGATAAAGGAGAACCTGTAGGTGTAGATTGGGATCTCAGAAGGCTTTTACTAAAATCCCAAACAGGAGGTAACTCATCCCTGTGTTGACAGGATTGTTTTATGAGAAGAGATTGAGAAAACTGGGTCTACATTCTTCAGAGTTTTGAAGAATGAGAGGTGTTCTTATTGAAACTCCAAATCCTTACGGAGCACAACAGGGTGTAGATGAAATGTTTCCTCAGGCTGGTCACTTTAGAATCAGGAGTCTCTGGATAAAGGATAAGCCACTAGAAATGAAAATAAGGAAAAATATCTTTACATGGAGGGCGCTGAATCTTTGGAATCTCTACTGTAGAAAGGCTTCTGGACACTAATAACATTAAGGGATATTGTAATCAATTAACTTCAATGCCAATTTCTTGCATTCTGATCTAATTAATCACAGTGCAGTCTGAACAGCCTACTCCTGTTCCTATTTTGTAGATTGAGATTTTTAAAAATACTTAAAATTCAATAGGAACAAAAGAGAAGTTGTACAGCTTTAATCAGAAGGAACTTTTCCAAATCAGCATGTGTTCCAGTTATAGGTAACTTTAACAATTAAATTGTAATGGAGGATCTCTACTGTATTTTGTATTTTTGATTAGGATACTGATAAACTACATTGGGTATATGTACAGAAAGCATAACCAAGCATGAACAAATAACAAGAAAACAACCCACTGGGCAACATTTCATCTTTATTACTAAGACAATAAACAGCAAAACCTTGGACAGGTTAGTATACTTTTACTTATATAAGGACATAAATATATGCAGCAGCTTTGCTCATCTACTTCTGAGGTAACACTGTAATGTTCAACTTTAGAAACAGGACATAATATTACACCCCAACATTGTTTTAATGCATGGAGAATTATCCTGGTATGATGGTCTGAAATCACTTTCTAAAATAAATGAGACACTAATATCATGAACTTTGTACTGTTAGACAGTTAAAAAGACAGAGCATGTCAGATTCCCATTACAATCATATGGACAATAAAACTACTGTCCTTAGTTTTAGCTAACTGCAAAATGAATTTTTAAGAGAACACATCAACTGCATCATACTCTTTACGCACTATGTAATACATTTACATTCCCTAAAATGATAAGTTAAACCATTTAATTATTTCTTATTACTGGGCAACAGTGTGAATTTCATACAGATAGTTGAAACTGCGCTGCACAATTAGTTACACAATCTTGAGAAGAGTAAAATAGTTTTTGTCTCCCAAGGGCTCAGTTTGAAAGTTTTGCAATTTGCTGTGGAAAGTCCCATTTCTGTTGGGTTGATTAAGGTCATTTATATGTCATGTTCAAACCATTACAGAACATTGACATCTTCATACACTAAGCAACAACAACTCTGCAATTCACAGCCGACATGACGTGCACTTACCCTTTTACCTCATAATGAAATCTTGGATAGACGTAACCCTTCACTTTGAACACTTTCAGTTCCATACATTTGTGAGCACATTACACCCTTAAATTATAAAATTACATGATGAATGCAAGTATTTGTCTTCCTTTCCCTTCCAAACAAGCCCTGATACGTTGAGTCATGACACATTATTTGGGATCACTAAAAGAATTATAACAGGGATACAAAGACACATTGACAGTGACCACCATTATCTAAAACTGTCTAAATGAGGAAGGAAATTGATTTTTGAATAAGATGAGTGAAATGGAATCTCCACCAAATGGCAGCATTTATTGCAGCTGAAGAGGTCGCTCGTTAAAGGCAGGTGGGATACCAGATTATTCACCTCACATAATGTCTTCACTTCCTACTGTACTCAAATAATATTAAAACACAGGAAAATAATTTGACGTCTAAAAAGAGAGATTGCAATGCCACCCACTTCCCATTAAAGCGTGTGTTTGAAAAGGAGCAAAAGCCTTCTGTTTAAAAATTCAGTGTTTCGGACATCATCTTCCACCATTCCATTATTTCTGCCTTCTCCTCCTCTTTTCTCTCAGAAAATGATTCAAGAGCAAAATCAACCTGCAGAGAATCAAATAAAATCAAATCAGAGATGTTTGCTAATAACATCCTTACTTAGCAATATTCACTCTTCTACAAAAACATAGGACAAGAAAACACTAGCTCATCCAGAGCTTTGTCCCACAGCAACATCACGTGACTTCTACACACCAGACTTCTTTATAACCTTTGCATTCTTTATAACCTACTGGATTTCTGGAACTGTAGAAATGGAACACATATCAAAATTTGGTCATCATTTGATTACTGTGAAATAAAATTCACAAGGTAAGTATCTCAAGACAATTCAAACAAGCATAATCACAGAATGGTTATGAAGATGTCATATAGCTGTTTTTGATTAGCCAAATAAAATTCCACATTTGCCAATTTACAAGGGTTGAGCCTATTTAGGTTAGGTGGACTGACCATGCTAATGTCCAAGGGTGTGCAAGCCGGGTGGGTTAGCCAGGAGAAATGCAGGGTTACAGGGGTAAGATAGGTCTGGGTGCGGAGGGTTGATGTGGACTCAATGGGCTGAATGGTCGGCTTCCACACTATAGGGATTCTATGATTCTATTTAGCCCAAGCAAAGTGTGAGAGGCAACTATGATTTGTAATGAAAGAATGTTAAAATTAATTAACTTTACTGAGGAATGGGCGATGTCAGTTCCAGAATGCTTCATTTCCCTTGGACTATTACACCTTTTATATTGATGCAAGATCCTATTGCAGGTACAGGAGGAAAGGGAAAAAAGGAACTCCTACGGTATGGAGATCAGGCCTTGTCACTTCAACATGGGGGACCAAATATGGGTCAAACAGAGATTTTAATTGCGACAATACTTGCAGTGGAGTTAAAGCAACAATGCAACAGATTTTACTTATTGCATCATTCATGCTAACTCTGAATGAAAAGGTTTATAGTTGGCAATGTTTTTGATGGGTGCTTGGCATGATGTGAGCTTTTTATCCACATTATGAATCCTGTTGCAAGCATGAATTCACTGGACACTGGAAACTGAACGGTCCATGGAAGACTTTTTCTAAAAACTGGAAGAACTGCAGATGCTGGAGATCAGAAACAAAAACAGAAATTGCTGGAAAATCTCAGCAGGTCTGGCAGCATCTGTGGATGGAAATCAGAACGAACATTTCAGATCCAGTGACCCTTCTTCAGAACTAATGGTAGCTCGGAAAAATGCAGAAGATAGGGTGGGGTGAGTGGCTAAGGAGAAAATGATTGGTAAAGATAGAGCCTAAAGAGAAAGAACAGTTGGACATACAAAGGAGTGGTTAACGGTCAGCCTGGGAGAATGAATAGATACTAATGGGGACTAACAATACATTAGCTATGTAATAGACATTTGATGACAAGACTTAGTGTGTGGGGGTTAGGTAAGGACATGAGGGAGTGCCCCAAGCCCCTAAAATGTATGAAGTCAATATTCAGTCCAGAAGGCTGTAGAGTTCCCAAGCAGAAAATGAGGTGTTGTTCTTCCAGCTTGCACTGAGTTCCACTGGAGCACTGCAGCAAGCCTGAGACAGAGATGTTGGCCAGGAAACAGGGTGGTGTGTTAAAGTGGCAGGCAACTGGAAGCTTGGTGTCGTTCTTTTTTGCAGATAGAATGTAGTGTTCTGTGAAGTGGTCACCCGTTCTATGCTTCATTTCCCCAATATAGGGGAGACCACACTGAGCTGCGAATGCAGTAGACTAGATTGAGTGAAGTGCAGGTAAAGCACTGCTTCAACTGGAAGGCACGTTTGTGCCCTTGGATACAGAGGAGGGAGGAAGTAAATGGACAAGTGGTACACCTTTGGCGGTTGCAGGAAAAGGTACCGGGGGCTATGGGAGGGGAAGGTTTTTGGGTGGGTGTTGGGAGTTAAGGAGGAGTGGATTACGATGTCATGGAGGGAATGGTCCCTGCGGAAAGCTGATGGTGGTGGGGGGGTGGAAAATAGGTGTCTGATAGTGGCATATCACTGGAGGTGGCAGAAATGGCAGCTAATGATCTTCTGGATGTGGATGCAGGCAGGATGGTAGGTGAGGACAAGGGGGACCCTATCACTGTTGTGGGAGGGGAAGAGAGACCAAAGTGCGGAAGATGGGTCAGGCCCAGCCAAGGGGCCCTGTCAACTACAGCGCTAGGAAATCCTCAGTTGAGGATGAAGGTGGACATTTTGGAGGTTCCCTTGTCAAAGTTGGCGTTATTGGAACAAATGCAATGGAGGAACTGTGAGAATGGAATTTTTACAGGAAGCAGGGTGTAAGGATGTATAGTCATGGTAACTGTGGGAGACAATGGTTTGTAATGAATATTGGTGACCTTCCTATCCCCAGAAACGGGAAGAGAGATGTCAAGGATGGGTGGGAGGAGTCAGAGATAAACCAGGTGAAGGTGACAGTGGGACAGAAATTGGAAGCAAAAATTGATAAACCTTTCCAATTTTTCAACACTGAATCTCTAAGTTAACAGGAGAATTGTAGAATGAGTACAGAAATACAAGCAAATAGTTGAAGCTTACCGGTACGGCTGGACTAAGAGGAACTGCCACTTTTTTAGTTATTGCTAGATATCCTGGTGCAGAAGCTGTGATTTTATAGTTTCCAGGAGCCAAAAGCCTCCAGTAATCACCATCTTTTGCTGAAGGGAAAGAACAAATGTGCATGAGTGACCATTTTAGTGAAAATATGCAGACTGACAAATGCCTCAGAGCTTTGGACAGCGTTTGCAATTCACATATATATTCCAAGTCTTCTTCGTGAATTCAAGAGATTTTCAACATGAATGATCAGTCATACATGTCAAGAACAGACAAGTGTTCTGTACAGCTAAATATCTAAATATTAAGTAGCAAAGCAAAGCTTCAATCACTTATCTGCTGCCTCACAGCACCAGGGTCCCAGGTTCAATTCCAGCCTCGGGCGACTGCCTGTGTGGAGTTTGCACATTCTCCCAGCGTCTGCATGGGTTTCCTCCGGGTGCTCCGGTTTCCTCCCACAGTCCAAAGATGTGCAGGTCAGGAGAATTAGCCACGCTAAATTGCCCATAGTGTTAGGTACATTAGTCAGAGGGAAATGGGTCTGGGTCAGTGTGAACTGGTTGGGCCGAAGGGCCTGTTTCCACACTGTAGGGAATCTAATCTAATCTAATCCTCCAAAGTGTGCATGAGTAACAAAATGGAGAGCATTTTCCTAACAAGAATAATGGGAATCAAGTTCAACATAAGCTGTGTTTCCATTGAAGGTCCATTTCAGCTTCATGTAAGGCAGAGAAATAATATCACAAAGCCTGTTCAGAAACATCTGTCACCAACACCCTCCCTTCAGTGTCCTACATCCATTGCAACCACAGTATCATTTAGAACAAATATAAGTAAAAATCAAGAAACACATTTGAAGACTGTTGAATTTTTTTAAAGCTGACATACACCAATGCAAGGAAATTTCTTTTTGAAATGTTTTACAGACAAACATAAGATTATTTAGGAATAGGAAAACAGTATCAGGTCTGACAAGCCAGTCTTTTCTTAAAGGAGCAGCCATGGCACAGTGGCAATGTCACTGGATTGGGAAACGTCAGAAGTCCAGTCTAATGCTCTGGCGTCAGATTCAAATCCCACAGCGGCAGCTGGTAAAGTTTAAATGTAATAAAATCTGGAATTAAATGCCAGTTGCTTGGTGACCAATGTCAATTGCTGTAAAAACTAATCAGGTTCACTACTGTCCTCCTTCAGTGAAGGA
This sequence comes from Chiloscyllium punctatum, assembly GCF_047496795.1. Classification (NCBI taxonomy): domain Eukaryota; kingdom Metazoa; phylum Chordata; class Chondrichthyes; order Orectolobiformes; family Hemiscylliidae; genus Chiloscyllium; species Chiloscyllium punctatum. The sequence continues at coordinate 21,917,562 of NC_092739.1, forward strand.
AATCACCTGCCCTTAACTTAACTGGTCTATGTATAGTTGACTAGGCGGAGGAGGGTACTGCAGATGCTGAAGATTCGAGTGGTGCTGGTGCTATTTTGGGCTTTTGTCTGAAACGTCGATTTTCCCATTCCTCGGATGCTACCTGACCTGCTATGCTTTTCCAGCACTACTCTAATCTTGACTATGTGTAGTTGATTCTTCATTGCCCTTTGAAATAGACTAAAACCTCATCAGTTCCAAGGTAACTAGAGATAGGTAACAAACACCCACTTCCCAAACAGGAATGAAGAAAAAATAATTAGAACATAAAAGTAGCATCAGGATCTACAATACTGGATTAGTGGTGCTGGAAGAGCACAGCAGTTCAGGCAGCATCCAACGAGCAGTGAAATCGACGTTTCGGGCAAAAGCCCTTCATCAGGAATGATGAAGGGCTTTTGCCCGAAATGTCGATTTCGCTGCTCGTTGGATGCTGCCTGAACTGCTGTGCTCTTCCAGCACCACTAATCCAGTATTTGCTTTCAGCATCTGCAGTCATTGCTTTTACCTCAGGATCTACAAGCCTACCCCCCTCTAAAATAAACACATCAGCTCAGTTTTTATTGTCATCACAATCTTAATTTTATTATCAGTTATCTAGCTCTTAAATCTATCTACAACATGGAAACTTCAGATGTGTTGGAACACGAGTGAATCTCCACTCATCCAGCATAATTTTGGTAAAATAATCAGAAAATGCTCAACAAAATGGTGTCAAAATTGTGCTGACGAAGGGTCACTGGACTCAAAGGATTAACTCGGTTTTTCTCAACAGACCTGCTGAGTTCTCGGACATGGTTTTTCTTTCAGGTTTCCAGCATCCATAGTCCTTTTGTGCTCATGTCTACATTGTTCAGACTGATTTTGCAGGATGCGCAATCTTCTATAAACGTTTTGATGGATGTGTGAAAGATTCTTTCTGGAAGTTGCTTGCAAGGCCAATACTCTTTTGGGTGCAAATCAACTGCCCTTCACTTTCCTTCTTAGAATGACATACGTAACTTGTAAGTTTGTGTTGAAATATTAGCTAGGGTAAAAACTATAAATTTGCATCCTTGTACAGTAAATGTTAGCTCTCATTGTCCTATACAGCTATTAAGAACATTCTTTCATGTTTTCATGCAACTGATTCAACAAATTATGGATTTCCATCTCCACAGATGCTACTAGACCTGCTCCATTTCACTCACAATTCCTGGTTTTATTCAGATTTCTAGCATCTGCAGTTTTGGCTTTTGTTATTTTGTTTCTTGGAGTAATAGGCTAAAGTAAAAGTGGAAAGAGTTGCAGACATTAATTGAAAAGATACAGTGGTCATTAACCTGATCTTCGAACACAACTTTCAGCTACACTTTGGCTATATACAAGTGCAGATTTGCTGCAGTCACTCCCAAATGAGATCATGCTGGAAAGTTAACCAATGTTTCAAAACAGCTTACAAACCATCTGCTCTTTAGCACTCCTCTCTCTTTTTCCACCCCCGGCAGATGTAAATATTAATTTATCACGAGACCATGCTTTAGAACAAATATAAGTGAGGAGTTAAACAAAACCTGGGATAACTGGATCTCTTGCAAGTATACTGAGAGGTGGATGTGAAGAGATTGGATTATCAAAAGGAAACGCAGGGGCAAGACAAGCCTCCAGGCCATTTCCCAGACATTCTGATAGCAACACATCATCAACAGAATGCCTTCATGTCTGTCCAGCCTTTTATTATCCCTCACAGCTGGAAGAAACAGTCACAGCCACTTTACTGAAATGTTTAAAGCCACTATCTATTCATGGATACTGCACTATATCCTTTAAGCTCAGGGAATTAGTGCGCAGTTTTCATTTTCAGTCAACTTCCAGACATTCTGATACATTGACTGTAAAGGCTGATTTTTCATTGGAAGAAAGTTAGAGCCAAATCATGAAGATCAATTGGTTAACACTTGTTAGCCTCCGAGATGTCAGTGCAGAAAACGGTTCCTGAACACCTGGGACAAAGAAGAAAGCCCTGTTGATCTCAGGGATACTTCCATCGCTTCTGTCTTCAAGAAAGGAGGGAAAGTGAACTATGGAAACTATCAAGGAATCTCCCTTCTCTTCATCACAGGGAAGATCTTCACCTGAATCCTTGCTAGGTAGCTTCTCCCAGTCTGAGGAAATTCTTCCAGTGTGGCCTCCTACCAAACCATGGAACTATGGATATGATTTTCACCATTCAGCCACTCCAAAAGAAATGCCAGGAACAACAACAGCCACTCTCCATGGCCTTCATCGATCTGACCAAGGCTTTTGACTCAGTCAACCAGGGACGACCCTGTAAAAGGCCAAGATTAGAGTGGTGTTGGAATGACCTGATGAAGGACTTTTGCCGGAAACGTCAATTTTCCTGCTCCTCAGATGCTGCCTGACCTGCTGTGCTTTTCCAACACCACTGTAATCAGGATTCTGAATCGCCAGCATCTGCAGTACCCACTTCTGCTTGTAAAAGGCCAGCTAGCCGAAGAAATTCATCAACACCTTCCACCTCCTCCACAACAAGATAATGGCAATTGTCCTCACCGACAGTAATACAACAGAATCCTTTGAGATCAAGACAGGGGTCAAAATAGGGAGGTGACATCATTCCCACCATTTTCATTGTCTTTATCTTTCACATTATGAAGGACAAGTTTCCCAGTGGTGTGGACACGGTCTACAGGATGGACGGGAAACCTTTCACCCTCAACCTATTGAAAACACCATCAATGTCACTTATAGAACTTGATTATGCAGACAACAATATCATCTCTGCGCTTTCCAAAGATAATCTTCAAGCCTCACTTAATGCCTTTGTGAAAATATACAAAAGAACGGTCTCAGCGTCAACCTCAAGGAGACATCCACTCCTTTACTGACCCTGTCCCAGGTCAAGTTCCAATCCATCCCTCCACTAAGATCAATGGAGAAATTCTCCCAATGTGGAACATTCCCCTGCTAGGAAGCCAACTCTCTGCCCTTGCTCCTGATTTACAGCACCCGCAGTTCTTTCAATTGTTATTTGACTAGAAAAGGGCTCAGGGGATCTGACAGCAATTGTGAAGGAAAATCGGAGTTAATGTTTCGGGTTCACTGACCCTTCCTCTGGTTTGTCTTCACAGATGCTGCCAGCCTGGCTGGGCTTTTCCAGCAGTTTCTGTTTGTGTCCCGTGTTATTCCAGTCATTTGGGTTGTCTCCAGCGTCAACTTATTATCAATTTTATTTCATTATCTCTCTGCCTCTTTTAATCAGATTATAGATCATCCCTTCGGTTGTTATTCAGCTGTCTAACTGACTAGTCACACTGTCTAACACCCTTCGTCACCGGCAGAGACTACTTATTTGACACTCCACTCACAGCATTTGTGTGATCTTTTGATCTCTCTGCCTATAAATTTGGTTTTGGAGTTACTGCATGAATCCATGTAAGACTCTGTTAACTCATTCTTTTAATATTAGAATCAGTCCAAACATAATGGCACAGACAGCAGCACACAGGGGGCTAACACCTTCAACACGTTATCTGGGCTGACACCAATTGTCACCTGAGAATGTAACTTTTAAAAAAAGTTTTGCAATTTACATATGAAAGAAATGTATTTTGTATTCAATGCCTCCATTTTAAAAGCCCATGAGTCCAAATACCTTTCTAACCATTCTCTCAACCCATCATTTTGGATTTGTGCACACATACCATCAGATCTGTATATTTCCTTTAAACCATTTGGTTATTTTATATTGCCACTCCTCTTTCTTCCAACTATATTGGATTGCTTCACACGTCTCTGCAATAGATTTCATCTGACCTTCCTGCCTATTCTACCAGCCTATGACCCCTTGAACCTACGTCTATCCTCTAACACAATTCCTTAAATATGGAGACTAATACTGTTCACAGTACTCAGATCTGGTCTCACAAAGGTTTGTGCGTTGGAAGCATAACATTTCCACTTTTGTATACAATTCTCCTCAAAGTAACCAATAAAGTTCTATATAACTTTCAAATTACTTGCTGTATCTGTGTTCTGACCTGCCATGAGGGCACTTAGATCTCTTGCAGCTTCTCACAATTTCACATTTTCCCACACTATACTCTGTCAGACCTTTGCCCGTTTACTCAACCATCCATATCCCTTGTTCAGCTTCCTAATGTCCTCGTCACAACTTAATTTCCTAACTCTTTCATCAGTAAATTTATCAACCATATCTCAGTTTCCTTCATTGAAGAGATTTACATGAATTATAAAAAAAGTTGACGTCCCAGCACTTTCTTTTGTGGAACACTACAGAGGAACACAGATTATCCGAATTTCTGATTATTCAAAGATGACTTCAAGGTCCCACAAAAATGTTACAAAGAGGTAAGTGTATTCAATTTTTCTGTACTGAAGATGATGTGAAAACGCAGGCAAAAACAAAGAAACACAGGCAGCTCAAGCATCAACGACTGGATATTTTTTAAGTAAGGGTTGTTACACAGCACTTTGTAAAATTAAGTGTTTTATAGTATTCCTGTCACTTTACTGGACCAGTCATTAAAGAAGAAGGCTGAGAACATAAACCCACGCGAGTGGTGGTACTTCAGTCTTTCTATCACGTTCCCAGAAACTGACAAATGTTGTTGCAATTGTAGAAGCTTTTTGGGACCTTGTTTAATGCTGTCTTGACCACTCCTTGCCAAATGCTAATGACTGTTGCATTTTTAAAACATTTTCTCATGTTATCATTGCTTTATTTTGTTCATCATGTGAAATCTGTGTCTTCTTGCATTCAATACATTAAAATTATAGATTTAAATAAATTCCCCTGTAGAGCACAGCATTAGATCAGCATGGCTTCCCTTACTTAAGTTAAAATCGATTATCTGAATAATTAATTATCCGAACGAAATTGTGCCCGCCTATCTCGTTCGGACAATCGAGGTTCCTCTGTACTTGTTGCACGTCACCAACTCAGCAATGAGCCGTTAATGCTCACTGTTTCATAGTTGTGCAAAAATCTTACTCCTCCCCCCACACAATGAACTTTTATTCCCTGAATAGCCTTTGAGGTGGCACCTTATCAAGTGCTTTCTGGAGGTACAAGTCCCCCTTTATTCACAGAAAATGCTACTTCCTCATGAAGTCCAATAAATTTATTGAACATAATTTCCCTTTCACAAAACTATGCTGAATTGCCCGATTACCTCAAGTTTCTCGAAGTGGCTTGCAATTAACATTTTTAATAATAGTTTCTAACATCTTCCCTATGACAAACATTCTGCCAGTTTCCAGCTTTTTGATTAAAGGCGTTAGTTTTGGTATTTTCCACTCAAAAAGAGCCTTTCCTAAATCTATGGAAAGCTAAAACCAATGCATCATCTATGTGACAGCCATTTCTTTCGAAACCCTGGGTGGAGGATGAATTCCATCAAGACTTGTCAGTCCCATGTATCTGATCACTTTTATTTGATGCAATAACTCTATATGAAGCCTTGGTAGCTGCAGGAAATTAAGACAACAAACAAATATTGATTGATGGGGAGGCTTGCAAAGGAAGAACACAAGGTTTCTTTCATGGAAGTATCCACTAACGAATGCCATTAAATAAAGATTAAGTAAAGACGGAGTTACAGCCAAACACACAGGAGTTGCTTTGTTTTTACAATTTAGGAGGCAAAATTAACTTTAGGATTTCATACATACCAGAGGTGATATCATGATTTATGCCTTCCACGGATATAGTCGCGTTCGAAATTGGGTTCCCATGAAGGTCTCGAACAAAGCCTTTAACACCACGATGCACCTGAAACAATCAGGATTGTGTCAACAATATCCAATTGCATCTATAAGTCTACACCTGGAGGGAGGTATCAGGCAGGAGAATTGTTTATGAATTGTACTAAATATTTCAGCAGACATTTGGAGGAGGACACCAGCAAAGTGGTGGAAGTGAGGAAAATACATTCCCGCAAAAGGATTTTTGTTTTGCACTGCATTGGATAATGTTCAAATTACATAGCAGTAGAAAAACAAAAGGAGACAAAGTTAAAAATCACACAACATTAGGTTATAGCCCAACAGATTTATCTGGAAGCACTGCTCCTTCATCAGGAACCACCTGATGAAGGAGCGTCGCTCCGAAAGCTAGTGCTTCCAATTAAACCTGTCGGATTATAACCTGGTGTTGTGTGATTTTTAACTTTGCACACCCCAGTCCAACATCGGCATCTCCAAATCATGAAAGCCAAAAAGACAGCTTAGAGCCAAAATCGTTCTGTAGCTCTGATTAGATCCTTATACAGATACAGGATTAGAACAACCTTATTCCAGCAGATGAAAATTCAGCACAGATCAAAATGTTGTGGGTGCGTTACATTCAGAGATTATATAAATGTAGTTCAAGTATTGTTTGTCAACTTTCCATTACTAAAAACAAACCACATTTAACAGAAGAGGCAAAATCGGCAGTGTCATTCATTACATAACTACAGCCTTTTGGAAATAATATATTGGTCCAGATGTTTGCCGACAAAGTGAGCAGCACGAGTTGGAAATAGCAGACTGGCTTCTGTTTTATGGGTTCCATTATACCCAGTGTTCTCTTTGGGGAATGGGTGAGGGTTTGTCAGGCTCACAAACTCTTACAAGCAAAATATAGGTAGCACACAGGCCCCACATATCCCCATGGCACCTCAGATCTCCTCAGCAGCCAATTACTCCCTCATCCTCCGAGGCTTCTTCCACACCAACTTATATTCCCAATCTTCCCTTTGCCCATCAATGTCCTTCCACATCAATTAAATGACACCCTCCCATCAACCCAGGCCCCTCAAAATAGCTACCTCATACCCCCAGGCAATCTCCAAAATTACATCATACCCCCTATGCCACCTCCCATGCCACTCACCCAGTATCCACCATGAGCCATGTGGAGAGGAGGAAAAAGTAAACTTCTAAACAAGCTAATATAGCTCTTACTCATTTATATTTTGTGAAAATTACTGCCAACTCATGTGACTTATTCAAAGCTTTTGAATCTTCAGTGTTCTGTTAACAAAAACCAAAAAAAACTAATAAATCCCCACATCAAAGATGTCAAAAAGTCCTTTAATAACCTTTTTAAACTATCAAAATATGAAGTGCTGAGGTAATGTCTCAAAGCTTTTGAAGCTCAGCCGAGGTTTCACAATGGCCTCAACTTTAATAACAGGCCTTTGGAAATGTCAATTTTGTCTACATCAAAAGTATTTATGTCTATTCCATCAGTCAGCTGAAACCACACTGCAGTTTTGGACCTTTGAAGCAATCAATTTTTAAAAAATTTAGCACAAATATCAAATGGCCTTTTGAATTTGATCTTCCCATCTTGGGAAACCAGTTCTGTCCAAAATGGGAGTAGGACCTCTCAATCCACACCCAGCCTTTTTGAAGGGTCTTTGAAGTTAGCCCAACTTAGTGAAATACAAACAATGAGTAAAGTTCATGTCATACGCCTGTACACTTGTGAGAAAGGTTGACTACGGGGAGATGGAAGCGGAGGTTAAATGACTTTCTTTGGTGGTTTCTGTACAATCAGAGATTGTCTCATCCCTGGGTGTGTCTCTGGAAAAGCAATAAAATGTATTTTGGGGACATTTTCTTTGAAGAGACAATAGAATACAATAGATTACCTAAACATTACTGGCCAGGCAGCATTTCTTGCCCATCCCTAATTGCCCAGAGGGCAGTTAAGAGGCAACCACACTGCTGTATGTCTGGAGTCACATGTAGCCAGACCAGGTAAGGATAGCAGTTTCCTTCCCTAAAGGACATTAATGAACCAGATGGATTTTTCCAACAATCGACAAGGAGACTCTTAATTCCAGATATTTTTTGAAAACAAATTCCACCATCATCATGGCAAGATTTTAACCCGGGTATCTGGTTTAACAGTCCAGCAATAATACCACTAGGTCATTGCCTCCCCTAAAGTTTAGGTTAAGTGCAATTGTCATGGGAAATGTTGAGGAATAGGGTAGGGGAATGGGTCTGGGTGGGATACTCTTCAGAGGGTCAGCGTGAACACACTGTAGGGATTCTCTGATCTGCTACTTTTAGCTACATGCTGCTTTTTTCATAATCATCTTGTGTTTATCTGGTGCCTATTCATGAAAACATTTCATCTTTTAAATATCATGTTGCAGTCCTGCCACTAGATGTTGCACAATGATATGCTTTTTCTTTAGGTTTGCATTAATCATCCATTAATCATTCATCCTTTACACTAGTCTGTGTATTCTGAAGTATCCCCATAAAATCTCTATTGATCCATCACTGAACATAGTTTGCCAATTCACTTTGGCCAGCGCTGCTTTCATGTCCCATAATGCAGTTGAGGGATCATATAAGGAGGCATTATTTTATATCTCTTCCTTATCTACTCAGAGCGACATTTTAAAATCATATCACCATCTATTTGATATTTTCACTAACCTGCTTAATGTAATTAATGAGAGAGTCTTTATTTTCTGCCCAGTACTGTGGGAGCAAGTCTTCTGGTGGGAATTTCTGGCAGCTTAGTTCCAGTGTGATTTCAAAGCAGTTGCTGCTCAGGTAATTGAAGTCTTGCATACCTGGAAAATAATAAATTGCAAAGATAGAAGATCTGACTGGGGCATATGGGGACAAATGGAAAAGCACTTTGACTTGGAAATACACCATGCAGATCAGGAAAGCTGCAGGTTCCATTCAAGCTAAGTTAGTTGATCAGAAACAGGGGCCCAGTCAACCTCAGTGCCCCCACATTAGTCGGGAAAGGGTTCTAGATTTTCCTATCACAGGAAAAATTCTATCCACATCCAAAATGTCAAGACACCTCAGGACCTTATATGTTTAAATCAAGTCACCTCCAGCAGATATAAGCCTACCCTGTCCAACCTTTCCTCATTAGACAACATGCCCTTTATGGTATCAGTCTGTTTAAACTTCTCTGAATTGCTTACATGCTTCCATAAATAAGGTGACCAATACAATTCCCCAGAGTTCCTCTCAGCCTTCCAGTTCCTGATTTACAGTTGCTTTTGGGTTTATATACATACTCTACAGCAAAAACTGATGCAAAATATCTTTCAATTCATCTGCCACCTTTTTTTTCCATTATCAATTGTCCACGCTCATTATTTATTAGACCAGTATTCACTTTGACAACTTTTTTCAAAGTTCTTATAGAAACTCTTACGATCTATTTTTATACTTTGGTGAGCATTCTCCCATACACAAATGTTTCAGACCTTACAAAGTTTTTGGTCAATTATTTTTTCCCTATAGGCTGTCCAACCTTCTGACCTGCCACTAGACATTGCACAATGATATGCTTTTTTCTTTAGGTTTGTGTTAACAACAGACTATAGCTTCATTCTTTACACTAGTCTGTGTATTCTGAAGTATCCCCATAAAAGCGTGGCACTAAGTTTGCCAATTCACTTTGACCAGATCTGCTTTCATGTCCCATAATCAATGACCCGTATTTAAATGACACCTCTTCTCTTTCACAAACTGAATATAAAATGTAATGGTACTACAGTCAAAATTACCTTGAGATGCATTAACTGTGGGATCATTAATTAAACTTATCTTGATGTATAGTATCAGGTCCAGGAGGATTTGTCATATGAGGAGCAGTTGAAGATTTGGGTTTGTACTTGAGGAAGTTTAGAAGTTTATATTTCCTTAAAAGGGGGAATCTCATTGAAACATGCAGAATCTTACTGAGAGGCCTGGATAGGATGGACCTGGAAAAGACGGTTCCAGTAGTAGAAGAGACTAGGATCTAATTCGAAGTTTAGAGGGTACAGCTTCTGAGTCAAGGGACGACCCTTTAGAATCGAGATGAGGAGGAATTTCTTCAGTCAGCGGATGGTGAATCTGTGGAACTAATGGCTGCAGAGGCTGAGTGTTTCAATGTGAGTTCTTGGTCAGTAAGGGGATCACAAGGGTTATAGGGAGAAGGCAGGAGAATGAGGTTGAGAAACATATCAGCTATGATAAGTTGTGGAACAGACTTGATGGGTCAAATGGGCTAATTCTACTCCCATATCTTATGGTTTACCTCTGGTCTAGTAAAGACTTCTCTCTGATCAGTTCCAGAACTACCTCAAAAACACTGTGAAATCCTCATCCAGGTTAGTTTTGCCCTCCTGACTTTTCCCATCTATATGAATTAATTAAAGTTTCCCAAGACAATCCATATACCTTTCTGACAAGCTCACATTATTTTTTTCTTGAATGTTCCATCCTATTATGTGGTTACAGTTAGGGGGCCGCTACACAACAGAGCATCCATCAAAGTTGGTTGCCTTCTTGCCACTGAGTTACAATGTCTTGGATTGAGCACAAGAATCTAGGCTGAAATTACAGTCCATCACGGAGGCCATGCTGTACGGAATGGACAAGTCTGACGTTTAGTTAACACATTTATCTGAGACTTACACCTGTCTAATTGGATTGAAGGAAATGATCCCAAGGCATTATTTTGAAGATTGCATTGATGTTAACTGCCATTCTCGGTCAATGTTTATCAACATCAGATCAAACAAAAATACATTGGCACTGAGATGCAGAAAGATTTGAGTGTTCTAATGCATGAAACATGGAAGGTTAGTATGCAGGCACAGCAAGTACTCAGGAAGGCTAATAGAACATTGTGTTTGATTGCAAAGGGAATTAAATATAAAAGTAGAGGCTTTGTTTCAATTATACAGGCATTAATGAGACAGTATTTTGAGTTTTTTTTAAAAACAGTTGTGAACCCAAAAACTTACCGATGGATGTTAATGTGAATGAGCGGAGAAAGGCTAGACAGGCTGGAACTATATCCTCTGAAGCTTAGGGGGTTCAGAGATGACTTTGTTGAATTAATAAGATCCTGAGGGGTCCTGACCAGGTGGATGGTGAAGAATGCTTCCTCTGGTGGAAAAATCCAGGTTTGGAGGTCATTGTTTAAAAATAAGGTGTCGGCCATTTAAGACAGAAATGAGGGGAAAAAAACTCTGAGGATTGAGTGGTTCTGAAATTCCTTTCTTCAAAGGCAGTGAATATGAAATCTTAAATATTTTTAAGGCAGATTCTTGATTTCCGAGGTGATGAAAATTATCAGGGATAGGCAGGACTGAGGAGTGGATGTTGGTTAGAATCAGATCAGCTGTGATCTGATTGAATGTTGGGGCAGGTTTGAGGGACCCAGTCTTGTTCCTTGATCCTTGGATTGCTGGTTGTGGGAGTTGTTGTGTGTAAATTGGCCATTGTGTTTCCTTCATTTAAACAGTTATTATACTTCAAAAGGATTTTGTTGACCTTTCCTCTATTTTCAAATGTCCAATAAACAAACACATGAACTTACAAATGCAATCCCACACAGGGATGCAATTTTAACTGTATTACATACGAATGTTCCCTGCACTTGTGAATGACTACTTTAGATTGTCCTGCTTTGTATTCCAACTTGCGTACAAATTGTCTTCCAAACAAACTCAAGAACAGAACTCATTCTATATATGGGTTTCTTTTGTTTTCCACAGATCTCGCTGGGAAAATTAATCTTTCCTACCCTAGATTAATGTGAGGCAGACTATATCATGTACCAGTTAGTAGTCACTGGGGAGGGAGTAACAGTACCTGTAAATTGAAATTAGGAAAGCATAAAGGGAGGGCATAATAAAAAGTTGACAAGTAAAATGATGGAAAACTTAAAAGAGGACTCTTAAATAAGAAAGCAGAAAAGTTTAAAGTAGGAAAAGATATGGCAAATTCAAGACCAAAAGATAAGTTAAACTGAAATACAAAAGATGGTTCTTATGAGGTCAAAACATTGGAGAAGAAAGCTCACATTGTAGCTAAGAAGCAGTGAAATATTGGATGGTATAAGCATAGCAAGAGAGGAAACGTAAGAAGTTTACATCTTTGGAAGAAATTAACCAGGCCATGAAATGTAAGAGACGCAAGGAAAGAAACAGCAGAGACTCTGATCCTCATTTTCCAATGCTCTCAGGCTATATACATAGCCTCCAGGATAACTGGCATCCATTAAGGTTGTAGGATTGCTCAAAATGCAAGGAAAGAACAGACAGAGAACATACAGGCTTGACAGCCCAACTTCAGAGGTGGGAAAATTATTGGAAAAAACATTTCATGGATCATTTAAATCATCATTACAGAGGCAAGGATTGAGCACAGAAACTAGGAGCAGGAATAGGCCATTTGACTCTTCAAGCCTGCTCCACCATTTAATACCGTCATACCTGACCCTCTATCACAATGTCATATTCCCACTTTCAAGGATAGACATATTGGAATTGTTCAAGGAATTTTGTGTGTAGTTTGACTGTATTTTGTAACCAGGAACTTTGATGAGAGCAGTGTGTCTGATGTGGTCGATGTGGACTTTACCAAAATTTTTGACCACGTCCCTCAGGCCAGACAGACCTGAAGAGTAACAGCTAAAGGGAAAGAGGCAAACTGGATCAGAATTGGGTAATTGCTGATGCGTGGAAAACTGTTTCGTGTGGGATTTAGAAGGACAAAGTACCGGCTGTCTTGCTTTTTATGACATATACCATTTCCATGGATGTAAACCAACATGACTGAGCTTGAAACCATTACAAAAATTGGGCCTATGTTTGGCAGTGAGGAAGAAAACTAAATTTCAGGAGGATATCAATCAATAAAGGTGGGCAGAAAAGTTTTAACAAATTTCAATTCAGAGAAGTAGGAAGCCTTATTTGCCTTCTCCAAATGCAAGGCAATACACAATAAATGGTAGAAACTAAGAAATGTAGAGACACAGAATGGATTTCACAGCTCACTGGAGATATTACAGGCAGATGAAATGGTTATAATGGCAAAGTGATATTTTCCTGTACTAGCAAAACTTAGTTCATTATTGTTATTATTAGCTGTGAGATTATGCTAAAACTGTAGAAATGTAACAGTTCTTGGACGACAGCTAAACTACTCCACAGTGTTCTGGTCAGTGCATTACAACAAGGATGTGAGTCATCCAAAAAGATGATTTATGAGAATAATACCAGGAACATAGACTTGCAGTTATGAGAAAACATTGATTACATTGAGGCTTTGGAACAGAGGAAGCTGAGGAAAGGTTTAGGAGCTGTGTAGAGTATAAAACTAGAAGGAGATGGGGGATTGGAAGGACTGATTTTGCTAAGCAGCAAAATTACAGCACAGATTGAAAGTGTTTGGGAAAAGAATCTGAGAGGTGTTGTGGGTAATTTCTTAACTGAGGGGGGAGTTGGGCATCTGGAACCCATTGCCTGAAAGGGTGATTGATGCAGAAACCTACACGTATTTGAAAAATACTGAGCTATGTAGCTGATGTGCATAAGATGCAGGGTGATGAACAAAAAGCTTGAAAGTGGATTCAGCTGTAGAGATACTTTTAGCTATCATAGGTGGGCTGGACTTTACACTGAGGACAAACTGCCCACACCCCTGTATAACTGTCCAGAGCAAACAGCCTCCATTTAACTAGGTCTCCCTGGTTTAACTCTTTTGGGCATTGCCCTTTAATTAGCAGCACTCCCTCAGCCCCAAGAAGGAAGTCTCACCTCAAACAGCTGCTGGTCAATCAGATAACCGATGCCTCTGCTCACCAGCTGTGCCAAACAAAAGTGGTACCCACTGTTGCTACTACAGATAGGGCAGGTAATACCATCAGCAGCAGACTTGGACATTGTGGTAAGTCTAAGATCTGTCGGAGGCCAGGCTGACAAGCCCCAGTGAAAGGGGTGGTGAGGTTCACATTTGTGAGACAGGATGGATGGTGGCATCTAATTGACGCAGAGGGCTCAGAATGGAGGCAACACTCCCCCACCCACACCTACAACGGGTTACACATTGAGCAGATGCTTCTCCTGCTCCTGGAATTGGAGTAATAGAGAAGTTTTTAATCATGCATCAGATGCCAACTTTCAGCATCACCCGAGCTCCATGCTGATGACCCAACAGTTGCCCCTCCTACCATCCATAAAATCATGACCCAAATTGGGATGGTGCGTGGACTCATGCCAGGTACAATTCCACTTGCACAGCACCAAAACAGTTTATTTGCCTGTTTCCCTGCCTGCAAGTGGCCCCCAAAATACACCCGTTTGTGCCAAATAGCTTCCTCAGCCAAACATCATTCTGTGGGTTTGTGGGTTTAAATACATCCTGAATAGTAGCTCAGACAATGCTGTAGAATCCTTACATCTGTTCACTCACATCAAACCCTGTCAGTATCCAATCAATTCCTCTTTGAAGATGCCAGCAAATGTCCCAACCCATAAGCATCAGTTATGGCAATCACTGATGCCGATGTATTTGGTGGCTGTTGCAATGGTGAGCCTACAAAGCAATTAACAGTGCACACTCATTGCTGAATTCCCTTCACAAAAACATTCATTGGTGTAAAATGGGTCAAATAGTAAATGCATTGAAAGACTGCCAGCAGTTCTCAATAACAATACTGTTATGTTTCAGAAGTATTTGTTGCAATGTAAGGCATTATAACAAGCCGATACAAAAAGCATCACTTTCCAGTTAAGGTAATTTTTTCCATCATTCTTTGCCCAAAAGTAAATTTGGAACAGATTTGATATGGCTGGCAGTGATTAGCCTGCTGGAGGAACATGCAATTTGCAATAGCGCAACAAGCAAAGCTAGTGTTTATAAAGATTATGTTGTCATCTGTATCGAGCTGCATCATATTAGTCAGGAGCTGTACAAATAGGTCTGAAACATTCATTGCTGTCCAATGTGACACACCCACCTAAGAAAGCATTACATTTCTATACAATTCTACAACACTTGAAGTAGCCTGGGTTGTGTTCCAAGTCAGTATCTTTTCAGATTAACACCTTCTGATCCTGCAAAGTAAATGGGGAGGTCAGTTTCTGTTTCATCTGTGTTCCAGGTCTCCACTTGTCCAAGCTGAATCAGATGCTTGCCACAAAACAGCAGCCCTACACAGAGTTTGTTTTTCATATAGGCACAAGAATGCCTTTCTTTCGTGCCCCCATGGATTTTGCTTCCAATCCTTCGTCATGAAAATCATTACCAATTGCAATATGCTTGTATTGTTATGACTGCCAAGTTGAAAATATTTTTGTGTTTTTGGGAATGTCTCTTTCACTTAGAGTGAAATGGAGGGATGAAGGTGGGTGCTGTGACCCGTTTAGAGTTCGGCCCTGTGAGTAGTTTGGGTGGCTTGGTGCGTGATATTCATACCTGCTGACAATGCAAGATATCTGCAATGATTGTGGGTCAACTACTAATATTCAGCTCTATGAAGGACACCTTCAGAATGTCAAGTTTCATAAGCGGTTATATTTGAGACAATTAATTTAAATCAAAACCAACAATGAAGGTGGTGGTTTAGGAAATAAGTAATTAGCGTATCTGCTGGCATACAAAACACAGACTGGCCAAACTGGTCATAAACAGGTCCAGGCAGCGGGCCGTGGAGGGGGTTGTTAGGGCCGACTACCTGCCCCTCTTCAGCAGTTACATCAGAGCCCGGGTGTCTCTGGAGAAGGAGCACGCGGTGTCCACCAACACCCTTGAGCTGTTCAGGGAGAGGTGGGCACCGCAGGGAGTGGAGTGCATTATTTCCCCGTCCAACTCTATTTTGATTTAATCCCTGCCCTCCCCCTCACTGTATGATCACACAGCATTGCCCTTTGATGTGAAGGGCACTGCTTGTCACTGGCCACTCGGGTGTTTCCTTTCTTCCTGGTGATGGGAAGTGAATAAAGGTGTGTACACCTTGTGTCCCTCACTATGTCTCACACCTGCGCACACACACACACACCCCACATGGGTGATGGGGAAAAATAAGCACTACCGCAGTTAGACAGAAAGAAGAAAAAAAAACAAAACCCAGACTGGCACAGTGATGAGTTGGGAAGGGGAAAGATTCCTTAGCAACATTTTGTGGCCTCAGAATCAGATCAATCTTGTGAACTAACAGAAACAGGTCAGTCTGCAAGAATCTATGGGAGTGGGGGGACAGAAATAGACAGAGACACAGTCTGTATTATTCATCAAACAGAATGAAGACGGCAGTACTGTACATGCTCAGTTTACAGAACCACATCCTTAAGGACGGAAATGAGCACAGTAGACACAGTAGTATTGGCTAGAGGAAGGAATCTCCCCATTAATTCTCATCAGGCAAGTCAACTGGGGAATTATAAAATACCTGACAAGAAAAGAATAAAAAAAGCAAGCCATCATTAGCTACGAGTGCCTTTCAACTGGCCCCTTGATAATGAAGGGACCACCCAAGGGACAGAATAAAGTATAAATGTGAAAAATAAGCACTACCGCAGTTAGGCGGTAGTGTGGGGGTTAATAAAAAAAACCAGGAGTGTCTTGAAAAAAAAAGAGAAAAAAAAGAAAGAAAGAAAAAAACAGGAGTAAAAAAAAATAAACAGGAGGGTCTGTTCACTCAGAGCTGGCACTGAGGAATCTGGACTCTCCACGTGTAAATAAAAGGGTGGTTTGCTGACGGGATACCGGGCTCTGTGGAGGTATTTCAGAAAAAAAATAAAAAATAAAGTATAAATGTGATGGAAGACAGGAGGGATTTTCAGCCTTTATTAAAGTTGGAGAAGTGATAGCAGAGTGATATTGCCACTGGACTAGTAATCCCGAGACCCAGATAATGTTCTGGAACCCAGGTTTGAAACCTACTATGGCAGACAGATAAAAATCTGGAATTAAGAGTTTAATAATGACCATGAAAAATCAATTGTTAATTATCAGTAAAACCCACCTGGTTCAGTAATGTCCTTTATGGAAGGAAATCTCCTTTTCTTATCTGGTCTGGCCAATATGTAATATGGTTAACTCTGATATGCCTTCTGGGCCATTAGGAATGGGCAATAAATGCTGGCTTAGCCAGCAATACCCATGTCCTGTGAATGATTATTTTAAAAATTAAAATATTATGGGAAGCTCATTTGTAATATAAAATGTAATCTAGTCAATAATGTTTTCAGTTATTTGGTACAATGATAGACTTAAAATGTGAAATTTTGTATGATCCTTCTCGTGAATCATGGGAAATTCATAGAAAAAATTAAAAAACTGCAGATACTGGAAATCTAAAACAAAAACAGAATGAGCTGGAAAAACTCAGCCAGTCTCACAGCATCTGAGGGAGAAACTAAGTTAATGTTTCAACTCCAATTTGACTTTTCTTTCTTCAAGGAACAACATACTGGAGATTAGATTAGATTCCCTGCTTATTTTTCACATTTATACTTTATTCTTGGGTGGTCACTTCATTATAAAGGGCCAGTTGAAAGGCACTCATAGCTAATGATGATAGAGATTCCTTCCTCTAGTCAATAAGTCCTTCGGCCCAACAAGTCCACACCGACCCTCCGAAGAGTAACCCACCCAGACCCATTCCCAACCCTATATTTACCCCTGACGAATCCACCAAACACTATGGACAATTTAGCATGGTCAATTCACCTAACCTGCACATCTTTTGGATTGTGGGAGGAAACTGGAGCACCCAGAGGAAACCCACGCAGACATGGGGAGAATGTACAAATTCCATACAGACAGTCATCTGAGGTGGGAATCGAACCTGGGTCCCTGGCTGTGAGGCTCTGTTCCACTCTCCAGAACTGCTGAATTTCTCTTGCACTATCTGTTCTTATACTTGCAATTAATATCTTTAAAAAATATTATTAGTTTCCACAGGGATTGGGAAACAGTATACTTACAGAACAACCTCGATTATCCAAATGAGACGTGGAGTATTTTGTTTGGATAACTGATTGTTCAAATAACTGATCTGATCATAAACAAAGGAAGCCATACTGAACATTCGAACTGAACTTTCTGTCCACTCAGGAGCACCCTGTGTTTGTGCCAACTCCTGAGCAGCGACTGACATCAGATGTCTTTCACACTCTCTCAACATGTTGGATTGGGACAAGAGTAAACTAAAGGTTGATTAACTCATTCATCCAGTTGTGTGTATTGTGTGTGTGTGTGTGTGTGTGTGTGCGCGCGCGCGTGTGTGTGCGCGCACAGACGTAGAGGGCAAAGCGAGTGGGTTCTGCTAGAGCAAATTTCAGACATGGCCCCAACTCTCCCGGTGAAAATGGCCGGGAGCAGGAGCGGGAGAGGGAGAGGGAGAGGGAGAGGGAGAGGGAGCGGGAGAGATGCGCGATTACACAAGAACAGCATTTGTCCTGGTGGCTGATCCCGTGAGATATTGTGGGTCAGCGTCTCTCAGTGTGTGTTTTTATATGGAGTTCATAGCAATTTACAGGACCGTGAGATCTTATTTGGATAACCCAAAATTCGGATAATTGATGTTCTGATAACCAAAATTGTTCTGTATATTCCTCCAAGCTTTACTGTAAATTGGCTGCTTTGGTGAGTTGTGAAATATAGTGTCTCATGGGATTTCAATTTCAAATGAATAGGAATTAGACTTTGCTATTCTGACTTGGTCAGTTTGACATTTTTGATAACCATGCCAATCTACACATCCACAATGTGTAAATTCCTATCACAGCTTAGCGTGGTAATACTAAAAGTGGTTTTCGTTTCATGCTCCCATGTGTAAGTGATCCCTTGTGTGAGAAATGATGCATAGGTACAACAAGGGTCACAATTACACATTTTCTTTGGCCAAGTTGGCTAGGAGGTTTCCTACACATGCAGAAGTACCTTGGCAATGCATTCCCCATTTTTATTAAAACAGCCCAGTTTCTTTTAGTAGTAACAATATTGTTTTAAGAACACAATCCACTACTTTGCATCATTTATATAAATGATTTGGATGCAAGCATAAGGAAGTACAGTTAGTAAGTTTGCAGATGACACCAAAATTGGAGGTGTAGTGGACAGCGAAGAGGGTTCCATCAGATTACAACAGGATCTGGACCAGATGGGCCAATGGGCTGAGAAGTGGCAGATGGAGTTTAATTCAGATAAATGTGAGGTGCTGCATTTTGGAAAAGCAAATCTTAGCAGGACTTACACACTTAATGGTAAGGTCCTAGGGAGTGTTGCTGAACAAAGAAACCTTGGAGTGCAGGTTCATAGCTCCTTGAAAGTGGAGTCACAGGTAGATAGGATAGTGAAGGCGGCGTTTGGTATGCATCCCTTTATTGGTCAGAGTACTGAGTACAGGAGTTGGGAGGTCACGTTGCAGCTGTACAGGACATTGGTTAGACCACTGTTGGGACATTGCGTGCAATTCTGGTCTCCTTCCTATCGGAAGGATGTTGTGAAACATGAAAGGGTTCAGAAAAGATTTACAAGGATGTTGCTAGGGTTGGAGGACTTGAGCTATGGGGAGAGGCTGTATAGGCTGGGGTTGTTTTCCCTGGATCTTTGGAGGCAGAGGGGTGACCTTATAGAGGTATATAAAATCATGAGGGGCTTCATTCAGAGGCTCACGGATGATATTACCTGGTATGGTGATGAAACATCTGAAAACAAAACTTCCAGCTCAGTGAGCAAACCTACATCCAGAACTTAAAGTCTTCTCAAAAAAAAGGGCATAGATAGGATAAATAGACAAAGTCTCTTCCCTGGGGTGGGGGAGACCAGAATTAGAGGGCATAGGTTTAGGTTGAGAGGGGAAAAGATATAAAAGAGATCTAAGTGGCAACTTTTTCATGCAGAGGGTGGTGCGTGTATGGAATGAGCTGCCAGAGGAAGTGGTGGAGGCTGGTACAATTGCAATATTTAAAAGGCATCTGGATGGGTATATGAATAGGAAGGGTTTGGAGGGATATGGGCTGGGTGCTGGCAGGTGGGACTAGATTGGGTTGGGATATCTGGTCGGCATGGACGTTGGACCAAAGGGTCTGTTTCCGTGCTGTACATCTCTATGACTCTATGCCACCAAATTTCTTGAAAAATAACAGAAGAGAAGGAAAAAAAACCACAATGCTAACCATAACATTTTGACTAGGTTTTTTTTGCCTATTCTGACATGAGAGCTGAAACACTATTTTACACACATATAATCTGGTCAAAATTTTAACCTGTCAAGTCATAACACCAAATGTTACGCAAGTAGAATGTTAGTTCTCTATAGGTTTTAAAGCAACTCATGAAGCATTTTCATTATTCATCCCTGTTTTTAAAACACTCAACATCCATTTAAACTTTCCTTTCTTAATGTAAAAGGTGGAACCTTTGTGAGATCTTAATCAGAAAGCTCAAAGTTAACAGCGGACAGACAGGGTATGTGGACTGCTATAGCACCGGCCACAAGTCAACTGCAAGGAGGTACAATACGAATGTACAAAGAAGGGTGAACGTGGCAGATTTTAAATCCGTTCCTGGTACTGCTCTGCTCAAAAAAAGTCTAATCCAGAGAATCAGCTGCCAATGTAGTAGCTGCTGATTTTCTAATTGAATTCACAATCAAGAAACATTGCAAGTTCTGTACACTCCAAATTTAACCGCAAGTGTGAGACTTTGGTTCAACTGGTTTAGTTCATTGACCTGTCACCCGAGTCAGAAGGTTGTGGCTTCAAAGCCCACCCTAAAGGTTAGATTTTACAGAACCAATGAGATCCATACAGCATGACCTCCTGCTCACCCGGGCATGTCTCCCATTTTACAGGGACCAACGATGGGGGTCAGATGAACATCCCGTTCCAGGACCTATTCTGACCCTTAAGTAGCCAATTAATGGCCAACTGCCTCCTCCCCTTGCCTCTATTTTACCCGCAACAGGAGGAGACATTCCATGCCATGTGGCTAGCCTGGCAACATTTACTGATCAAGTGGCTGGCAAGACTTCCTTTGAAAGTTTGCTGTGCCCATCAGTGGCACTCCCCCAACTCCTCACAAATTCATACATCCCATTTAACTATATTCCCAGCCTCTCAAGCCTGACTGACATAGAGATGTACAGCACAGTAACAGATCAGTCCAACTTGTCCATGCCAACCAGATATCCCAATCCAATCTAGTCCCAGCCCATATCCCTCCAACCCTTCCTATTCATATACCCATCCAGATGCCTTTTAAATGTTGTAATTTTACCAGCCTCCACCACTTTCCTCTGGCAGCTCATTCCATACACGTACCACCTTCTGTGTGAAAACATTGCCCCTTAGGTCTCTTTTATATCTTTCCCCTCTCACCCTAACATCTCCCATTCCGTCATTAAGGCTTGCCAGCCAGGCCTCCCCAATATCCAGCACTTACCTAAAGTCCAGTCTCCACTTCAATGGGGTTCATCCAAATCCCAGGAATGGTCACTGCTCAAACCTGGCACTGCTGGGTAAACGTAAATGTCTGGCAGCTCTCAAAAACTAGCACTTTCTCCCCAGATGAGGGTGATAGTTTCACCTAGTGCCAATTAATGCCCTACCAAGTATACAATGGCTGCACAGCATCTGGCTTTTTGGTGGTTGGGTTTAGTCAGGAGTTCAGCAAAAATTGCACTGTGAAATCAGCTTCCCACAACTTTAGCACTTAATGTAGAGCAAAATCACACGTTGGTGCTGAGGGATTGGGGAATGACAGAGGTAAATGTAAACAGAGGCGCCGCCTGCCTTATGGAGGTGGATATGAAGATCAAAGAAGAGATTGGTTTACTAATGGCATCCTGGCTCAATTCATTCCTCAACTGAACTGACTACAAAAGAAACAAAAAGCAGGTGAACATGCCACTAATCACATTTCCTATTTGTAGATATATGGAAACTGGCTTCCTCATTAACCCACCGAACAAATTTCACGAGGCTTGAAAGTCAAAACCTCTGGAACATCATGAGGACAAGAAATTGTAGCAGTTCTGCTGAGAGTTATGTAACTAAGCGCAATAACAAAAATAAGTAAAGTACAGATGGAAAACTATTACAGAGGACTGAATTTGACTGCACTGTCCAAAAACATGCCCTCCATAAATGCATTTTCACTTACCCCCTGGAACATTGTACCATGCTCCTCCATTGGTTATTCCATCAATAAAGCTGGTATCATCATCATTCTGACGGCATGGTGGTCTATTGGGAGTAGACATGACTGGATTTAAAGAAGCATATGCCTCAGCCAGGCTTTTAAAAATCTTGTCATCTGGGCACTCACTATATTCATGGGTAGAACCTACAAGAAACAAGGATCCATTTTTGAAGCAATCTACTTGAATGAACACGAATGCTCTTATAATACAAACAATTTTTTTTAACAGCAATTAAGCATACTATGTAAACGAAGCTCAATTAACTGATTCACTGTGGCTCAGCTCACTGCACAAACATTATATTGGATTTGCATGTGGACTGCTTGGTTGTGGACTTCAGGTGACTGATTAGACCCTACTTTGGCCCATGATATGAGATCTAATTAATATTATATAATAATAGTCCTTATTGTGTGAACACTCTGACTGGTATGTGGGTTAAGTTGGCAGGCAGAGCATAGTACATGCATACTTGTACTCACCGCTGGTTCTCAGTTATGAGCTAGTGTCCCAAGAGGAAATTCATAGGTGTGAATCTGAGAGCATCAAAATCCATAAACACCTCCATCTGAAAGGACAAGGGCAACAGAACACTACAACCTGCAAGTTCCCCTCACCATCCTGACATGGAAATATATCACCGTTCCTTCACGGTCGCTGGATCAAAATCCTGGAATGCCCTCCCTAATAGCATTGTGGGTCAACCTACAGCATGAGGACCGTAGTTCAAGAAGGCAGCTCACACCAGCCTCTCAAGGGCAATTAGGGATGAGCCAGCTGGTCCAGCCAGTGATAGCCACATCCCATGAGTGAATAAAACAAAAGTATAACATTGCATAGGAAATGGAATCCTATCCTAATTTTTGTTGTATAGCTGACAGGGATACAGAGTTTGCCCTCACTTACTGGGCTCCAGTACCCTGTTGTTGCCACTCCCCAGCCCTGACAACTGATGAAGATTCAAGATTAAAGTGGGCTGGAAAAGCACAGCAGGTCAGGCAGCATCCAACGAGCAGGAAAATCAACGTTTCCGGCAACTGCCCTTCATCAGGAATGAAGCAGGAAGCCTCCGGGGTGGAGGGTTAATGGGAGGGGAGTGGGGCTCGGGAGAAGGTAGCTAAGAGTGCAATAGGTGGATGGAGGTGGGGGTAAAAAGGTGATAGGTCAGAGAGGAGGGTGGAGCGGATAGGTGGGAAGAAAGATTTGCAGGTAGGACAGGTCATGAGGATGGTGCTGAGATGGCAGGTTGGAACTGGGTAAGATTGGGGGAGGGGAAATGAGGAAACTGGTGAAGTCCACCTTGATGCCCTGCAGTTGAAGTGTTCCGAGGCCAAAGATGAGGCATTCTTCCTCCAGGTGTCGGGCAGTGAGGGAGAGGCGGTGGAGGGAGGCCCAGTACCTGCATGACGAGAACGAGGGTAGGTCCGATCAAGGACAGTGGTGGGAGACTGTGTATTGAGTCGGAAGAGATAGGAGAGGTCTTGAACAAGTACTTCTCTTCAGTATTTACGAACGAGAGGGACTGTATTGTTGAAGAGGAGAGTGTGAAACGGACTGATAAGCTAGAAGAGATATCTGTTAGGAAGGAAGATGTGTTGGACATTTTGAACAACTTGAGGATAGACAAGTCCCCCGGGCCTGACGGGATATATCCTAGGATTATGTGGGAAGCAAGAGAGGAAATTGCAGTACCGTTGGCAATGATCTTCTCGTCTTCACTGGCAACGGGGGTGGTACCAGGGGACTGGAGAGTAGCGAATGTTGTGCCCCTGTTCAAAAAAGGGAATAGGGATAACCCCGGGAATTACAGGCCAGTTAGTCTTACTTCTGTGGTAGGCAAAGTAATGGAAAGGGTACTGAGGGATAGGATTTACGAGTATCTGGAACGGCACTGCTTGATTAGGGACAGCCAGCACGGATTTGTGAAGGGTAGGTCTTGCCTTACAAGTCTTATTGAATTCTTCGAGGAGGTGACCAAGCATGTGGATGAGGGTAGAGCAGTGGATGTAGTGTACATGGATTTTAGTAAGGCATTTGATAAGGTTCCCCATGGTAGGCTTATGCGGAAAGTCAGGAGGCATGGGATAGAGGGAAATTTGGCCAATTGGATAGAAAACTGGCTAACCGGTCGAAGTCAGAGAGTGGTAGTAGATGGTAAATATTCAGCATGGAGTCCAGTTACAAGTGGAGTTCCGCAGGGATCAGTTCTGGGTCCTCTGCTGTTTGTAATTTTTATTAATGACTTAGATGAGGGAGTCGAAGGGTGGGTCAGTAAATTTGCAGATGATACAAAGATAGGTGGAGTTGTGGACAGTGAGGAGGGCTGTTGTCGGCTGCAGAGGGACTTAGATATGATGCAGAGCTGGGCTGAGGAGTGGCAGATGGAGTTCAACCCTGCCAAGTGTGAAGTTGTCCATTTTGGAAGAACAAATAAGAATGCGGAATACAGGGTTAATGGTAGGGTTCTTGGTCAGGTGGAGGAACAGAGGGATCTTGGGGTCTATGTACATAGATCTTTGAAGGTTGCCACTCAGGTGGATAGAGTTTGTAAGAAGGCCTATGGAGTATTATCGTTCATTAGCAGAGGGATTGAATTCAAGAGTCGTGAGGTGATGTTGCAGCTGTACAGGACTTTGGTTAGGCCACATTTGGAGTACTGTGTGCAGTTCTGGTCGCCTCACTTTAGGAAAGATGTGGAAGCTTTGGAGAGGGTGCAGAGAAGATTTACCAGGATGTTGCCTGGAATGGAGAGTAGGTCGTACGAGGATAGGTTGAGAGTTCTCGGCCTTTTCTCGTTGGAACGGCGAAGGATGAGGGGTGACTTGATAGAGGTTTATAAGATGATCAGAGGAATAGATAGAGTAGACAGTCAGAAACTTTTTCCCCGGGTACAACAGAGTGTTACAAGGGGACATAAATTTAAGGTGAAGGGTGGAAGGTATAGGGGAGATGTCAGGGGTGGGTTCTTCACCCAGAGAGTGGTGGGGGCATGGAATGCGCTGCCCGTGGGAGTGGTAGAGTCAGATTCATTGGCGACCTTTAAGCGGCATTTGGATAGGTACATGGATGGGTGCTTAATCTAGGATAGAAGTTCGGCACAACATCGTGGGCCGAAGGGCCTGTTCTGTGCTGTATTGTTCTATGTTCTATGTTCTATGTTCTATGTCCTGGGCAGAGTGGGAGGGGGGAGTTGAAATATTCAGCCACGGGGCTGTTGGCTTGATTGGTGCAAGTGTCCCAGAGATGTTCTCTAAAGCAATCTGAGAAGCGCTCTTCATTCCTGATGAAGGGCTTTGGCCCGAAATGTTGATTTTCCTGCTCCTCAGATGCTGTCTGACCTGCTGTGTTTTTCCAGCATCACTCTAATCTTGACTCTAATCACCAGCATCTGCAGTCCTCACTTTTGCCTACTGATGAAGAGTGTCTTGACAGGAAGGAGTTTGGTACGGGAGGTAAAGAGGTGGAGAAGCAGGCAAGGAGTAAACATCATGGGAGGTGGTGTTGGTGGGCGGGGGAAAGATACTGGGTCAGCAAGAGAGAAAGGGTGGTGGGGTGGAAGGGAGCACAAAGAAAGGACAGGATAGGTGACATTGGAGTGGAGGATGAGGTGGCATGGATAGGACGGCATGGGAGGGGGCTGCAATGGCGTGGAAGATTTGAAATAAGGTTGAAATGGGTCAGTGTTGGAGGGATGGAATGGAATATGGTAGGCAGAAGAGGAGAGGGTGGGAGGGAAGGTAGGATATGAGAAGAAACGGGATGGTGTGAACAGGATGGAAAGGTATGAGATGGGGATTTTTTAAAAAAACTGTTGCAATAAATGTATCAATTAAACAGAAAATGTTTTCCTGATCTCTGCTATTCAGGAGGTAAAGGATTTCAGAAACTCCACTGCTGATCTCCACACATTTGCTTTTCCACATTTCACCATCCTTCTTGCTTCTTCTGTCAAATCAAACTTGAACTAATATTAGAGTGGGCAAATGTTTCTTGGTACAATTATGTACATATGTACAATTTTAAAAGTAAAGTTATGATTTATTACAGTTTGTAATAATGGAGTAATTACAAAGAATGGTCACTTGGATGAGGTACTAAAGGTATTTGAAAGCCAACCAACAGTTTTCTGACATACACAATGAATTTAAATTGGATTGTATACGCAAAAGGTGTAACGATGATTTAGGTCTGAACAATGGATGCCAACCTTTAGATTGTGCAGAGCTGCCTTATAATGTGAGTGCACTTTCTGAATACCATGTTAACATCATAAGGAGATATTCAGCATCCAAGAGCCATATTTTGTGAGTCACTTCAATTCAATGTAACAATCTGAATCAAACCTTAATTTTCAGTTTATCAAATAAGATCGCAAATCAAACTCTTCATTGCTAACTGTGCCGGCATATGGAGGATTTTAAGTAAACTAATCACTAATGTTATCAAGGTCAGTCTGCTATTAGTCTCAAAAAGGAACACCGTGCACAAGAGGGAAACACAGGCATTTTCTGAGATAACATGCTCACTTGGTAGCTTTCTTTATCCCTGGTTAGTCCCTGATAATCTATTTGGATTTCTCTTTGCATCAACATATCTTAAATGTTTACAATATCGAATACATAATACTACAATGTTATGTCTGTCTACAATCACTTCTACATAAACAAAGCAAATTCTCAAGGCTTTTCTTCTAGATACGTAACCATAATAGCAGGAACAATAGTTTGATTGATAGCAGAAATAACTACTTTTCGGCGAAACCTACTTTGATATCAGGATGCATGTAACATCAGGGAAAGAGGAACAAAGAGAAACAAATTGCATACATATATAAAGGGAAAAAGCAAACATGAGAGTTTCAAGTTTAGACACAACTATCTTTGTCTGAAAATTGAATTTTTAAAAGAACAATGTCTAAAAAGCACCTCAAAATATTATATCTGTCAATTTCATGAAGTAGCCACATTCATCGACATAAATTGTCCAAAGCTCTATTAGATTAGATTACCTACAGTGTGGAAACAGGCCCTTCGGCCCAACAAGTCCACACCGACCCGCAACCCACCCATTCCCCTACATTTACCCCTTTTACCTAACACAATGGGCAACTTAGCATGGCCAATTCACCTGACCTGCACATCTTTGGACTCTGGGAGGAAACCGGAGCACCCGGAGGAAACCCACGCAGACACGAGGAGAATGTGCAAACTCCACACAGTCAGTCGCCTGAGTCAGGAATTGAACCGGGTCTCTGGCGCTGTAAGGCAGCAGTGCTAACCACTGTGCCACCATGCAGCCCATAAAACCTCTATGAAAACCATTAGCTAAGGTTTCATAAGGTGAATGAATTAATTTGGTAACCCCTATTCCTCCACTTTGACAACATCCGTCAAACTGATATTCTTTTTTCAAAAACTTATTTCTAGAACTGTAACACTGAGAAAATCCAAAAGAAGCAAAGTTACCAGAACAAGAAAATTCTGAAAAATCAACTTGATATTTTTGCCCCAGTGACAAGCGTGCATGACAGAAAACAATTGTGTTGGAACATGCCTGATAATGTCTGCTTTACAAACTTCAGGTGGTGGGATGGAAATTATTTGCTCCCTCCTCTGAAACTTTGCAAGGTCCCACTCTCTGCTGCCCCCCGACAGTCTTTGGACTTGACATCAAGACAGTAACCCCAAGAGAGGCCATCATGGCTTTATTTTGTTGTCTTTCATGTTTCATAACTGTCTGGCAAACATTGTTTATCGTCAGTTTTTTTATTTTGTATTTACCAGTGCGAGTCTCATCATAGGGATAATTCGCAACGACATCACCACCGTGAAGATTGGCTGAGAGAACAAATGGGATATCCATGATCCAGTGAATGATGGCTTTGGTCTCCGGTGCAAGCTGTGGGAATAAAACTCTCTCAGTACAACATGCATCACACGTTTATACAAGATTATCCTCAATTATGGTCAGTAAAGAAAATACTTCAATATGCATATACGTTGAGTTTAAGTGAAGACTCCTGAACATGGGTTATTTACCACAAGAGTTTGGTGTTTGCTGCTCTAAAAGTCTTTATTTCACTATTAATCCATTACTGTGCCATGGCATTCTTTTTTAAGCAGAGATTTATTTCTCTAATTCTCAGCCACTTAATACAACCAGAACAGTCGACTGCTTCAGCAATGTGGAAGAAAGCTCTGTGGTTTGAGATGAACACAGAGCAAATCCCCCACCTAGTGGACTGGTTGAGTATAAATTCAAATGTGAATAAGCACAGCACACACAGCTTTTCATCCAGTCATATCCATTATCGTAAACAAAGGCACCTTCCATGCCTGTACACATCTATCAGCATACTACACCAAATATTGCTCAAAGCCAAGGTCTTTTCCCCAGGATAGGGGAGCCCAAAATTAGAGGGCATAGGTTTAGAGTGAGAGGCGAAAGATGTTAAAGGGACCTGAGGGGTAACTTTTTCCACGCAGAGGGTGGTGCGTGTATGAAATAAGCTACCAGAGGAAGTGGTGAAGGCTGGTACAATTGCAACATTTAAAAGGCATCTTGATGGGTATATGAATAGTGAAAGGCTTTTGCCCGAAACGTTGATTCCCCTGCTCCTCAGATGCTGCCTGACCTGCTGTGCTTTTCCAGCACCACACTCTTTACTCTAAATCGCCAACACCTGCAGTCCTCACTTTTGCTTAGAGGGATATAGGCCTAGCGCTGGTAAATGGGACTCTATTAACTTAGGCTATCTGGTCAGCATGGACAAGTTGGACCGAAGGGTCCACTTTCATGCTGACTCTATTACTCTATTGGCCTACATGAATTCAATGTTAGCAAAATAGGAAGAATGATTAGTTCAACCAACCAGTCACTGCAATAAAACGTGTTAAGAATCTCAGCAATTCCAGCTTACAGTTGATTTTCCCAATACGTTCACTACACTAAATCTCACTTGTATATTGCTATACTGCTGTGCTTGTGTTATAGGATTCTGAAGCGTAGAAAATACATTTTTCCAACTGTCAGCCTCAGCAAATCCGACAAGTTTACTGCAGTGAGACCACTGGCTGTGTGGGACATGTTGGTAGTCGCACACAACATGAGAGCAATATAAAAAGAGCTTACCATGAAATACCTATGCCCATAGCAAGCCTAACTTAAATAGCAATAACAGGAATGAGGGAAACTCACAACAGAGTAGCAGTCTATCATTAACAAGCAACTCAGAGTGGACTGCCATTTTTATTGCCTTAGGCCAGCTAAATGTAATGTATTCATTAGTTGTCAAGGTGGACTGTCCTCCCACATCAGACAATGGTAAAGAGCAGAGAGGTGATGTTGTAGTCGCACCTTCCGACAGGAGTGTGCACATTTCTTTCTATGTTACAACTGATACTTTCAAACATGTTATACAATATAAGCTGGGAAAATTGATGTAAATGGTTTGTGACTATTACCTAATTACAAACCTGAATAAATCCACACCAAAACGTACTTATTCTTCCTAGTCAGAATATATTAAATAACTTGCAACTAGAAACACCCCATGCTCGATTTATCCACCTTTAGTTCTTTGATAATTAATTTTTAAAATGCATCAATTCCAGATACAGAGTCTCCAACAGGAGGGAATTTCAAATTTCCACTACCTTTGATGTGAAAAAGGTACTTGATAATTTAACTCCAGGATGTCTTAACCCTCAGTTTAAGATTGTGCCCTTTGTTCTGGTGACCTAGCGCAAGATTTTCCATTGAAGTTACAGTACATCAAGTTCCCCAAAACAGCTCTCACTGACCTGGATAGGAAATTGGGCAGACAACCCACTATAGGGTAGATTTTTGACCGAAGGGTTATAATTGATGGTGCTGAAATATTCAAATTAAAAATGTGCTTTATTGTATACTTCCTGCCGTTTGCACTCTAGAAAACGTTGAATTATCTTTGAAAGTGAAGACAGGAATTTGAAATTTAAAGTTCCTAGTTTATGAATGTAATCGCAGTGATTTGGAAAAGGTAGGGTTAAGTCTGAGAGGCCAACACCATGCTATAATGCAGCAAGGTCTTCGCAACCAGTTACCAGTTGCTCCCAACATTCCCTTTTGCCCTGCACATTGAGGCAGGCTCCCCAACAAAGATGGAAATTCAACCAAGAATCCATCAAATAGATTTAAATCAACCTGCCCTTCCATAAAACAGATTTCCTACTTTTTTTGTGTGTTTACGTATTACGTGATATGGTGCAAAACTATCACATTATACGAAGGTTAAGTGCAAGACGCGGCTTATTAAAAATTTTGCAGAGCATAGATAACTTATTCATTTTTAAAATTTTATCTTTAGCTCCAATGTCAGATTACATGCCAGCTAATGTGGGCGGCACGGTGGCGCAGTGGTTAGCACTGCTGCCTCACAGCACCAGAGACCCGGGTTCAATTCCCGCCTCAGGCGACTGACTGTGTGGAGTTTGCACATTCTCCCAGTGTCTGCGTGGGTTTCCTCCGGGTGCTCCGGTTTCCTCCCATAGTCCAAAGATGTGCAGGTTAGGTGAATTGGCCATGCTAAATTGCCCGTAGTATTAGGTAAGGGGTAAATGTAGGGGTATGGGTGGGTTGCGCTTCGGCGGGGCGGTGTGGACTTGTTGGGCCGAAGGGCCTGTTTCCACACTGTAATGTAATCTAATCTAATCAGCTTCTTCTCGGGCCTCCACTGCTGAAACATTGGCAACTAAGGGCTAATTACGTGATTTTTAATGACTTCCTGAGGTGCTGGTTTTTACCTTCCACCTCCCCTGATAGAGCTGACACCACAAAATAATAAAGCGAGGTTTAATGAAACTCAATAACTTCTGTGGAGTGGCTCACTGGAAACACCAAGTAAGGAGTTTAAAAACTCATTTTTTTTTTTAATTTCAAGGAAGTTGAAGGAGATGGAAAAGCTGGGAAAAGAGAAAATTAAGATTTAATATTAAATAACCTGGTGGTAATTGGAGCTCCACTCAACCTAAATGGGGAATATTGGTGTTCTGATGAAGGGTCATCAGCTTGAAACATTAACTTTGTTTCTCACTGCAAATGTTGCTAGACCTGCTGAGTGTTTCCAGTTTTATCTATTGTTATTTCATACTACAACATGCATAGGAGATACATGAGCCAACCCCTATCTTATCAAGGCTGCATCTACCTCTCCTGGTTACTGGAACAAATGGATGGAACAATCAGGCACTTTCAGGTTCACTATTGTCATAACTCTATGTAATGTTTCTGGCTGTAGTGCTTTCTGTTATCAACCCTATTATGTGTTAATGCTTTTGAAAGAGATAAAACTGGGGTGTATAAAGACAAAGACAATCTTCTGCCCAAACAGTTCCATACATAACAACACATGAAGAAATGTTTGGGACAATGTATCAAGCTTCTCGTTAGTCAGGAGCAGCTACTTTGTCCCACATCCCAGCAGTCATCTCCCTACCTTGGAGTTTCTGTCCACAGAAAGCTTTATATTTTTCAGGAGATGGTTGTTAGGCCCTCCTTCTCTTTCATACACATAGACAATCCTGTCAAGATCGAGAAAATTTCTGTTGAGGTCTATTCCTTGTGCATTGGTACGACCCACAAACCAATCCTTCAGATCACCAGTCTACAGAGGGGAAAAAAAAACAAGGTGAGGAGAAGCTACATAAAAATGTACTGCTGCACACAATCGAAGTTAGCTGTAAGACAAAAACCAAATATTTCTTGAAAATTAGGCATAGGCATTGAGATGACTAGTAATTGTTCAATTGCACTTTTATTCTTATTTTGAAAAGGACATATTTTACTAAAATCGGAATATAAAGTCGTATGAAAGGTTATGGTGAAGGGTGTAATTGAAAGGAGAGTCACCTAATAGAGAACAGGCTTTTTGTTCCTTCCATGCTGCACTGCGACAGAATTGTTAAAGACCTTCTTAGACAGACGCAAGTTTTAACCTTAAAAGGAGAAGCAAGCATTTGAAGTGAACACATAATCAAACCCCCTGAAAGACGGAGGCACTGTAAGAATTCCAATGAGGTCAGAGTTGATTGCAAGGCCAGGAATACAAGGAGCAATGAGGAGCTAAGAGTAGATCCATCAAAGGTAATGAACAAGAACTGATTTGTTAGATTTGGAAGAAATAGTGCCTTTGAAGAATTTAAAGCAGCATAAGATGGCTGTTTTGTCAAAGGGCATGAAGGATCATGGTGTGACAAAGCAGTGATTACACTGGGAAAAAAACTACAATGAAGGAAGTGTGAATACTATTGGACTATAAGTAAAAGAGTTCATTGATATTAAGCAGGATCAAAAAGAGGACCGGACTCCTCGTCATCGGACATGGTTCAGATCCGGCATTGCCTAAACAACCCACTAACCAGCTGTGGAGAGAAAAAGGTCCAGAGGATCAGCAGTCAACAAAAGCAGACAGAGAACGTGGGAAGGACCTGGATGTAATGGGCTAAACTTTGGTGGGAGAAAATCTGATGTAAATTGCTTCAAAAATGCAGGGTGTCAGGCCATCAGGGCTTTGGGAATCCAAAGACAACAACATTTAGTCATGGAGGTGTTGCCAAGTATTTCATACATAATTAGGTCATTAGGGGGAAAGGCTGTGTCAAAAACAATACTGGTACTATTAAATTAAATTCAAAATTACAAGTGATACATAATAACCCAAATTTAACTCATTGACATTTTTTCCCATGGGAACAGTGGTGGGGTTGGCTATGATGAGAAATTCAAATATGAAAAAGGATTACCTTTGTAAGAGATAGAATGAACAGGAACAAGGTTTCCAAATAAGAAACAGACTAGAGTAAAGAAATGGGACAAGGTCTGAAGTAGACATGCTAAAATAAAAGTTACTGTGCAGTTAGCTTATTGGCTTGTTATAATTAGACGATGAAATAAAAGCAGAATTGCCACACAAAGGAATTAAAGTAGGAAATCCTTCCTCTGGGAACATCGTTTTTAAGTGCCTGCGTGTAAAGGCATTGGCCCTGAAGAAAATGTTTGTAGAGCTGGATTGTGATCAGTGAGTCGATAGGGAACTGCTTTTTATCAAAGGTCAGGACATCTCTGCAATATCCTGAGAAGCAGCTTCGGGGGAAATTGTACGTCTTTCCTCCTCCCTCTGGGTACCTGCTGACATTGTCCTAATCTTCACGAAAGAAAGGGGCCCTGGAGTGAGATCGAAGTCGCTTGATATCCCCCACCCACCACCTCCCCGCGCCTCTCAGTTTACATTGATGGTGGAGTGCAGGTAGGTACACATATCCAGCACAGTTAACGAGTAGACAGTGGAGGATTTTGTGGGAAAAGTCAATCTGAGCCACAGTGGACCCTGCGCCATGAATCTCACTCAGCAAAACATGACAATAAAAATATGAAAGTTCCACCTCTAGTATTCATACAAGTCTATCCAAGTGCAGTGTAAGCCTGACACCACCTTCATTCAGATTTTTGTCAGGCTGTTTTTGTATTAGGAACATGGTCGTCCACTAGATGGTGGTAGAACCAAATCTGCCTGACAATGCAAGATGCAAATAATACAAGATACAATCAAAACAGAGTCTCCCTTACCTTAACTAAAATCCAGTCCTGTTCACTTAGAGCCCCAGTGCTCAGTGATTTACATCAGCACTAAGTCAAATCACTCCAAGATTTTAAATTCAAATCCTTTTCCTCCTATCACTCTGTAGCCACAGATGTCCCTATCTTTGTAATTTCATCAGATCCCACGTCCCTCTGAGTTGTCCACGCTCCTCTAACTTTGGCATCTCAAGCATCCAAGATCATGATCCCTCCAGGGCGGCACAGTGGCTCAGTGGTTAGCACTGCTGCCTCACAGTGCCAGGGACCCAGGTTCGATTCCAGCCTCGTGTGACTGTCTGTGTGGAGTTTGCGCATTCTCCCCGTGTCTGCGTGGGTTTCCTCTGGATGCTCTGGTTTCCTCCCACAATCCAAAAGGTGTGCAGGTCAGGTGAATTGGCCATGCTAAATTGCCCATAGTGTTAGGTGCATTAGTCAGGGGGAAATGGGTCTGGGTGTGTTCCCCTTCGGAAGGTCGGTATGGACTTGTTGGGCTGAAGGGCCTGTTTCCAAACTGTCAGTAATCTAATCTAATCTAATCATTAGCAGCTATGCCTTCGGCTGCCTAGGTCCTACATTTTATCTGTAATTATCTCCATCTCTTTCCCTTCCTTTACATCTCTCCTTATAATCTAGCCATGGGAGGACCAATGACACCAGTTCCAGCCACTATCTCTGACTGTAAATGACTGTTTAGAGACTCAATATTCTACCTGACCCTGAGCTGAACTTTCAATTCCATATCCTCTCAATAAGGAAAGACAGCTCCCATAGCATTAACCAATCTTGATACCTGCTCCCAAATTCTTCATCTATGCCTCTTCCTCCTCCAGGACCAATCCATAGAATCCCTACAATGTGGAAACAGCCCCTTCAGCCCAACAAGTCCACACCGACCCTCTGAAGAGTAACCCATTCCTCTACTATACTACATTTAGCCCAGACTAATGCAACCAACCTACACACCTGAACACTATGGGCAATTTAGCATGGCCAATTCACCTAACCTGCACATTTTTGTATTGTGGGAGGAAACCAGAGCACCCGTGGGAAGCCCACGCAGACACAGGGAGAATGTGCAAACTCCACATAAACAAACAGTCACCCGAGGCTGGAATCGAACCTGGGTCCCTGGCTCTGTGAGGCAGCAGCGCTAACCACTGAGCCGCCCTCCTTGATATCCCACTTCTCTTAGCTCATTGAAAACTCTGCTGGCCTGCTTACAAACCTGAACCAGGTTTCATTCACCTAAGTGTGTGCTTTTTCTCCCAAGACGTCAAATTTAATATTCTTACATGGTTCTTGCAATCACTCGAGGTCTTGTCCCTGTAAACCTCTCGAACACAAGAACCTCGAAGGCTGTTGTGTCACTGGAGTTCTGGATTTTCGTTCACTTGAACATTGCCTGGCCATGATTTCATTATCCTGGCTCAAAGCTTTGGAATACCCTCTAATCAGCACTAAAGGCATCGTGGGTGTATCTAAACCAAATGGAATACAGCTGTCCAGAAAGGCAACTCACCACCACCTTCTCAAGGGTGGCTGGGGATGGACAATAAATGTTGGCCCAGCCAACCCACCCCCCATATCCCATGACTGATTAAAAAAGCTCAGTAACTATACTTCTTTAAGAAGAATGTTCCTCCTAAAATTTAATTGTGCATGGAATGCATGATGCCTTTTCAATTTGCTTTTGTGCAGCTGTCCATGCATTAATTCACATAGAAGGAAGTCATATCTTTCAGGCAGTACACATCCACACCACTCCCCACAACTACTGAGGGGGAACATCATTTAAGACTATTATTAAAGTAGGAGGATATCTGAGAAAATGTTAGGAAGAGTTCGATTTATAATAGGACCCAGGCTATTCAACTGCAGGTATCAGAACGGCTTACAAAAATCAAGACAGGAGTGTCCCCAATGTGCCCCAAGTGCAAAATGGACATTGGTACTCTTACTCACTGCTTGTGGTCATGCCACACGATCCACAGGTATTGGGATGACATAGCGAGTGCTTTGGTAAAGGTTTTGGGAACTGAGGTTAGATTGGATCCGGTATCCCTCCTTTTGGGTTTCCCAAATCTTCCCTCCCTGGATGCTCATGGGATGAAATGGTTTAATAGTCTTTCTTTTTGTGTGAGGAAGAACATTCTAATGAGCTGGGTGTCAGAGAATCCCTCAGGGCTCTCGAGTTGGTGTAGGATAGTCATGGCACATATCCCCCAGACTTCCTTACAAATGTGGGGCACCAGAAAACAGAATTGTTTTACAGAACATGGCGGCCCTTTTTTGAATGATATTGATGTAGATATAATTGGTTATATTATTCAGGGCCTTTGTTTAGCCGTGAGGACTGTGTCTGTCAGTTTGGGGGCCTCTGGGAGGAAGAATCCCGAACAAATAAGGGTCTGCTTACTATTGCTCCCAGTGGTGGGGAGCTGTCTTGAGATTGCGCTGAGTGCAGTAATTTAATTGAATATCATTTAAGTTACCTTGTTATAATTTGGTTTAATTTTATTTCATCTGTTTATTTATTTTTTCTTCTTTCTCCTTGGTTGTTTATTAAACTGTAGTTTTTATAGGGTTTTTTTGTTTCTGTAGTCCATGGAGTAGAGTTGTAGTTTGTTTTCTATTATTGCTATAATATTATGAAGCTGTCATACTATTTCATATGGGTTTTGTAATTTTGTAAAAAAAACACCTAAAATGCTTTTTCAACAAAAATATTTATTATTAAAATTCACTTCTTTAATCAAGCTTTTCATCGGTCCTGCTAATGACAGCTTTGTGTTTCTCCAACTGCCTCTCTGGAGTGTGTTGCTGTATGTTTCTACATTGAAGGTGCTACATAATAGAACGTTGCAACACTGTTGGTACATAGTTGGAAGCTGATGTTAAAGTGAGGATAAGGGGAATGAGATTGGATGTGCAGAGAGCAGAGAAGAAATTATGAGGTCAAACTGTAAATGGGCGGCACGGTGGTTAGCACTGCTGCCTCACAGTGCCCGAGACCCGGGTTCAATTCCCGCCTCAGGCGACTGACTGTGTGGAGTTTGCACATTCTCCCCGTGTCTGCGTGGGTTTCCTCCGGGTGCTCCGGTTTCCTCCCACAGTCCAAAAATGTGCAGGTTAGGTGAATTGGCTATGGTAAATTGCCCATAGTGTTAGTTGCAAAGTAAATGTAGGGGAATGGGTCTGGGTGGGTGCGCTTCGGCGGGTCGGTGTGGACTTGTTGGGCTGAAGGGCCTGTTTCCACGCTGTAGGTGATCTAATCTAAATGGAACTCAGAGAGAGAGAGAGAGAGAGAGAGAGAGAGAGAGAGAGAGAGAGAGAGAGAGAGAGAGAGAGAGAGAGAGAGAGAGAGAGAGAGAAAAAAATGTAGAAAATGACCAGCATTAACTTTTTTTTTAAAAAAACTTTAAAGATTGTGTAAGGATGTGAGAAGGACTGAGTTTAAGAACCGCAAGGTTTTGCTGCAGGTCTATACAACCCTGCTTACACAATAGTTAGAATATTGTATCCAGTTCTGGTCACCTCATTACAGAAAGGATGTAGATGTTTTACAGAGGGTGCAGAGGCGATTTACCAGGGTGCTGTCTGGATTGGAGGGCTTGCCTTATGAAGAGAGGTTGAGTGAGCTCAGGCTTTTCACACTGGAGAGAAGAAGGAAGAGAGGTGACTTGACAGAGGTGTAGACAGTAATGAGAGACATAGATAGAGAGTAGATAGCCAGTGATGTTTCCCCAAAATGGCTGTCATGAGGAGTCATAATTTTAAGGTGATTGGAGGAAGGTAAAGGGGAGATGTCAGAGGCAAGTTATTTACGCAGAGAGTGGAGGGTGCGTGGAATGCACTGCCAGCGATGATAGTAGAGTCAGAAACATTAGGGACATTTAAGCGACTGCTGGACAAGCACATGGAGGGCAGTAAATTGAGGGGTCTGTAGGTTAGGTTGATCTTGGATGAAGATAAATGCTCAGCACAACTGCGTGGCCTGAAGGACCTGTACGGTACTGTCCTGTTCTATGTTCTATTTACAGCTTTTGCCGTAGTCAGAATCTGATAGTCAGGTTTCCCAGCAGCAAGTATGGAACCACGTATTGTACAGAGGTAGCAGGGCCCACACTTATCTCCAGTTCATACTGAGTTGCTGCAGTACAACTGCTGTTGCCAACTCTGGTCTGGCTGGGAAAGAATACCTGCCTGGATCCAAACTGAAAAAGTGTAGGTATAGCCACCAGATCAGAAAATGATTGGTTTTGGCAAGGGCAAATGGAATTTTGTCCAATTTGCTAAACTGCATTCCAGTACAATACAATTACCTTCAGATGCACAGAGGAAAATAAAATCTGTTTTTTTTTGTCAAATATCACTCATCGCGAGTGAAAACTGAATGTTTCTGAGCACAGTTTTTCCAAGCCATCATTCCACAGAAGTGACATATCAGTGAGTTGGGTGTGAAGGTTGTTCTGTTGCAACACTTGGATTTAAGCCTGGAAGCTAACTCTGTGTGGGGTTGGAAGAGTGGTGGTGTTGCTGACTAGTCGATACTGGCCACAGTAGGACAGGGCTAATGGATAGTCCTCGCTGAAGTGGTGAAGCAGATGGTGATCACGAGCGAAGCACTGCCTGATTGCGGGTAAAGCAGACAGAGGGACAGACCCACTCCCATGGCAATTGAAACAGCTAGGCCATAGTGCAGAGTTTGATGAATATCTCTCTGCACTTGGAGGAAGTGCTCTGTCCCTCCTGGCCCACAGGGAGTGCTGGAAAGCCACTAACTTTCATGGATTGAGCCCTTCTCACATTGGTCATGCTTCCAGAGACCTGGAAAACTCAACTGTCCCAGTTTAAGAACTGAATCACTGACAATCTGAAAGAGGGCAGCACTATTATAATATTTAAATTACCAAGCCTCCTCCTACATAAGGATTGGTCATCTATCCCTTGTCCCTTTAGAAGTAAGGCAGATTCTTTCTTCTGTTCTTTTCTATTTTAATCTGACACAGCCGGAACTCAACTGGTTTTATTTTGAAGTTAGGATTCAGTCCAGTGTCTCTGCTTACCTGTGAAGCTGCTTTCTCAAAGCCATCAGGATTCATGGAAGGCATGATGTGTATCCGCGTGCTGTGGATCAAACTGACAATTGTTTCATTTCCTTTTTGATATTCATTGCACAGATACTGTGCCAAGAAGACAAGGAGCTCTCTCCCCACTGCCTCGTTCCCGTGCATGTTGCCAACATATTTAAATTCTGGCTCCCCTGTAAGGCAAAAGGCAGATGGAAACAATAAGCAATTTTGCAAATATTCTGACATTCAGCCACCTCAGGAACTATTTAAACGGTCTATTGGGGAGTTTATAAAAGGTAGTGCCATATTCAGCATCACCTCCAGGGATTTATTCTGCTCACCATGTCTCTGGACTGCTGCAAATTATGCTGGATGCTTGGTCGAGACAGTTGATTGATTAGAATCATAGAATCCCTACAGTGCAGAAGCAGGTCATTCAGCCCAACAAGTCCACACTGACCCTCTGAACAGCATCCCACCCAGACCCACCCCCGATCTGATCCCTGTAACCCTGCATTTCCCATGGTTAATCTACCAAGCCTGCGCATCTCTGGATGCTACAGGCAATTTAACATGGCCAATTCACCTAACCTGCATATCTTTGGACTGTGGAAGGAAACCAGAGCACCCGGAGGCATGGGGAGAATGTACAAACTTCAAACACCCAAAGGTGTAATTGAATCTGGGACTCCAGTGCTATAAGGCAGCAGTGCTGTCCTATTGGTTGATTGCTGTCACATATATTGAAACACAGTGAAAGTGCTGTTTTGCATGCATTCATAATGTCGGCCTGAGCTGCGATCGGGAAAGGACAGTAGGTGCAGTCAACAGATTGTTTGGCTACTCACAGAGACTGTTATTGGTGACAAAGGGCTGTGAGCAGACCTGAACCTCAGCTCCTGGAGGTATTAGCAACTTGGTTATGGAGATTGTGGAAACCAAACAAAAAAAAAACAAATCACATATGCTTATGACCATTCCATTCCCCACAGTATGGAAACAGGCCCTACAGAGCGACCCTCTGAAGAGTAACCCACCAGGCCCATTCCCCCTGACTAACACACCTAACACTACAGGCAATTTAGCATGGCCAATTCACCTAACCTACACATCCCATGGCCAATTCACCTAACCTGCACATCTTTGGATTGTGGGAGGAAACTGGAGCACCCAGAGGAAACCCATGCAGACACGAGGATAATATGCAAACTCCACACAGACAGTCACCCAAGGTGGGACTCAAACCCGCTGGTGCTGTGAGGCAGCGGTGCGAGCCACTGTGCCGCCCCCAGAGTTAAACAGCCTGGATGGGAGGTGATGTAAAATAATAAAGCAGCAGCAGAACTTATTTTCAATATCAGGGAGCTGGTCAAGAAAGAGGAGAATGACAAAACAAATTTTCATTGGAAAAGATTACAAAATAGTGCAATATTGAAGAAGTTTTTGTGTTGCCATCAGTTGATTCACCGGGGAATAAACCAGTCTTCAAACGGTAGTGTACCACAAGCA
The DNA here is from genome assembly GCF_047496795.1 of Chiloscyllium punctatum. NCBI lineage: Eukaryota > Metazoa > Chordata > Chondrichthyes > Orectolobiformes > Hemiscylliidae > Chiloscyllium > Chiloscyllium punctatum. The sequence continues at coordinate 21,957,786 of NC_092739.1, forward strand.
ATAATGAACCAGCAACTCACTTGACTTCAACAATAAAGCAAGTCAGACCGGGTATGAAAAGAGCTGCTGATTTTCCCACTGCATGCTAATGCCAGAATAAACTGCATGCCCAGAGTGCCCAGGATATTGTATACCATGTTTACACACCGGACACAAATCCTACAGAATAATAGCAGAACAAAATCAGTGGTTAACACAAGAGAATGGCCAATATTATCATTGGGATAGCATTGGAATATTTTAAAATTTGACAAATCACTTTATATATAAGCAATTGTATTACGGCATCTTTATATTGTTGCATTCATAAGGAAAAGGACTGTTAATATCTAACATTCAGCATTCAACTTTTAATGGTTTTAAATAAAAGGACATTGCTGACTTAAAATAGCTGCTATAATCACCTGAAAAGCCCAGGTAACCACATGGAACATATAAAATCAGCTGCTCAGAATTAACATTTTTAATCAAAAGGAACAGAAACTCAGTGAGGCAACAAGAAATTTGCATATCTTCTGTTACTCACACTTGCATGATTACTTCATATACTAGAGATTATAGGTTACCTGTGGAGTGTTCAGTTTGAAAAGGATAATGGAGCCGCACTGCAGATATACAAATGAACTATATTTCAGCAGCTTGCTCTGTGCAACAGAGCAGAGACAGAAAAGATAATGTGTGCTCATAACAGCAAGGATACTGGAAGGTCTTCTCTGTCTCTTTCTCTCTCTCTCTCTCTCTCTGTTTTAATCCCCCTCAAGATCAAACAATGCCACTAAAAAGCAAATTGGAACAATAACAATGATTCACCAGGAATGATTTGCCAAGGATAGCAACAGCTAAAGAGTCAGACTCAGCTCTTTTGATCTCACACCTTAAAGATGCTAAAACAATTTTAACTGTAACTACCTCACCTTCCCACACATACCAAACACCACCACCCGCCCCCCCCTTCTTTGTAAACTCATTACCTGCATATCTGCGTAAGTTCAATGCTGTGTTTTATTACTTTTTCAGGAGAGTAGATAATATAATTTCACTCCCACTCAAGAAAACCTTGGAATGGACTCTCCTTCATTTCTGCTCTGGTCAATTAAACTGAAGTGTAATAGCTATGCACAGGGGAGAAAAATTATGACTAAACAAGAGAAAGTTTAAAAAAAAGGTTGTCATGATTCATCCTCACCTGGTTATATCAAATTGGATAGATTCAAAAATATTATTCGAAGCAATATTTGTGAAACTGAAGTCATTTTTTGATGAAATTCAAATTTAAAATTAACATATGCTAATAGGCTACACTTGCATTCATGCATGACAAACTGACGAGTAACAACACTTTGAAAAACGGCACGATTTACCATTTTCACTCAAACACGGTCAGAGAGAATGCAGCACTGATGGTCTGCCCTACACTCGGTCTCTACTTGCCCTTTATTGCATTGCTACTTAAACCTAATTTCAAAAAACCATCTGTTGCTGTACTATCACAGCTGCTCTCTTCAGTACCTCCCGAAGTGACAAGCTGACATCCAAGTGTCAACAGTAACAAGTTCTCATCGAGAACATGTTAAAAGATTGCTCCCTGATTTCACTTAGGAGATTTCAGACAGAGCAGACTTTCATTGTAACAGAGGTACAATTACAACCAGATTTAGGAGTGTGAAAGGACAACGTTCTGCTAACACACCATGCTATTCTGTCCCCGACAAATATGCTTTTGTAATTTTATAGATGCACAAAGCCATGCTGACTATTACTCCTCAGTCCCTGTGTCTCCAAATGCGTGTAAATCCTATAGTTCCAGACTTGAAACCTTTCTGAAATCGAGGCACAATATTAGCCACCTTCTAGTCCTCTGGCACCTCACTTGTGGTTACAGATGCTAAGGGCTCCGCAATTTCCTCCTTAACTTCCCATAACGTTCTGAAATACACTTGATCAGGTCCCAGATATTTTCTCAGCACCTCCTCTTCTGTAATGTGAACTGTTTTCAAAACATCAATACATATTTCCATGAGTTCCCTAGCCTCCATTTCTTTCTCCACAGTAAACTGACCCAGAATATTCATTTAATATCTCTCCCATCTCCTGAGGTTAAACACAGAGATGGCCTCAATGATTGTAAAAGTGATCTATCTCTGGTTACTCTTTTGCCGTTAATATATTTGCAGAAACTCTTTGGATTGTCCTTAACCTTATCTGTCAAGACTCTCTCATATTCCCTCTTTGCCTTCCTGACTTCCCTCTTAAGAATGCCTCTACACTTTGATACTCCAGGGTTTAATTTTGTCTCAGTTGTTTATACTTAATATATTATTTTTAAAATACTTTTTTCTGATTCAGTATGTGGATGTACCTACTAGAGAAAGTGCAAAACTTGACCTTCTCTTGGGGGATAAGGCAAGGCAAGTGACTGAGGTACCAGTGAGGGAGCACTTTGGGGCCAGTGACCATAATTCTATCAGTATTAAAATAGCAATGGGTAAGGATAGACAGGGTCTAAATGTTGAAGTTCTAAATTGGAAGACAACAAATTTTGACGGAATTAGGCAAGAACTTTCAAAAGTTGATTGGGGCTGGATAGTCACAGGTAAAAGGACAGCTGGAAAATGGGAAGCTTTCAAAAAAATGAGATAACGAGAGTCCAGAGACATTATGTTCATATTAGGGTGAAAGGCAAGGCTGGTAGACATAGGGAACCACTGGATGACTACAGAAATTGAGGTTTTGGTCAAGAATAAAAAGCAAGCATTTGTCAGGTATATACAGCAGAAATTATATGATTCCCTAGAAGAATAGAAAGGCAGTAGGAGTACACTTAAGAAGAAAATCAGGAGGGCAAAAAGGGGACATGAGATAGCGTTGGCAAATAGGGTTAAGAAGAATTCAAAGGAATTTCAAAAATATATTAAGGACAGAATGGTAACTAGGGAGAGAATAGGGTCCCTTAAAGATCAGCAAGGCCATCTATGTGTGGAATCACAGGAGATGGGGGAGATACTAAATGAGTATTTTGCATCAGTGTTTACTGTGGAGGAGGATATGGAAGATATAGACTGTAGGGAGATAAACAGTAACATTTGAAAAGTGTCCATGTTACAGAGGTGGTGGTGCTGGGCGTCTTAAAACACAAAAAGGTGGATAAATCCCCAGGACTGGTTCAGGTGTACTGTAGAACTCTGTGGGAAGCTAGAGAGGTGATTGCTGGGCCCCTTGCTGGGATATTTGTATCATCGATAGTCACAGGTGAGGTATCAGAAGACTGGAGGTTGGCTAATGTAGTGCCACTGTTTAAGAATAGTGGTAACCACAATGAAATGAACCTAAATGAAATGAGGGGGCAATCATTTAACACATTCTCAATGAGAACTTGTTACAGTTGGCACTTGGCTGTCAGCCTGTCACTTCAGGAGGTGTTGAAGAGAGCAGCTGCGTCACCAAATTCCAGATTAATATCATTTACAAGTTCGTTGATGACACCACCACAGTCGGTCAAATCTCAGATGGCACCGAAACAGATGGGAGGTGGAGGACCGAAAAATGATGCACTGAGAACAATCTAACTCTCAATGCTGCAAAACCAAGGAACTCAATTGACTTTCAGTGGGATGTTACTCATGTCCCCCTACACATTAACAGCACAGAGGCGGAACAAGTGACGAGTGTCAAGCTCCTAGGAGTCGACATCAGCAACAAGCTTTCTTAGACTCTTCATGTGGACGCACTGGTTACAAAAGGCACAACAACATCTCTTCTTCCTCAGGCAGCTGAGGATATTTGGCATGACGGCGAATCCCCTTGCCAACTTTTATAGGTGTACCATCGAGAGATTCTGTCTGCATATATCACTACCTGGTATGGCAAATGTACCATTCAAGATCAGAGATAGTTACAGAGAGTGGTGAACTCAGCCCGGGCAATCACAAAGGCCAATCTCCCATTTACAGAATCTATCAGGCCAGCTGGGAAGCAAAGGCCACCAGCATTCTCAAAAGATCCATCCCACCCTGGCAATGCTTTTCTACAACCTCTACCATCGGGGAGAAGGTACAGAAGCCTGAACATACGCACCAGTTTCAAAACAGTTTATACCCGACTGTTGTTAGAATATGGAATGGATTCACAAACTCTTAGCATTCACCTGTACCTGTGTTTCTGTTTTTGCCGCTGTTTACCTATTATTTACTTATCTATACTGTTTAACTCTGTGATCTACCTGTACTCTTGCAAGACAAAGCTTTTCACTATCCCTCAGTACACATGACAATAAATTCAATTCAATTCAATTCAGAAAGGTGGTAAGGAAAAGCCAGTGAACTATAGACCAGTGAGCCTGACATCGGTGGTGGGCAAGTTGTTGGAAGGAATCCTGAGGGACAGGATTTACATGTATTTGGAAAGGCAAGGACTGATTAGGATAGTCAACATGACTTTGTGCATGGGAGGGGTCATGTCTCACGAACCTGATTGAGTTTTTTGAAAAAGTAATAGAGGATTGATGAGGACAGAGCACTAGACGTGATCGATATGGACTTCAGTAAGGCGGTCGATAAGGTTCCTCATGGCAGACTGGTTAGCAAGGTTACATTGCATAGAATGAACTAGTCAGTTGGATACTGAACTGGCTTGAAGATAAGAGACAGAGAGTAATGGTGGAGGTTTGTTTTTCAGACTGGAGGCCTGTAACCAGTGGAGTGCCACAAGGATCGATGCTGGGTGCACTGCTTTTCATCCTTTATGTAAATGATTTGGATGTGAACATAGATGGTATAGTTAGTAAGTTTGCAGATGACATCAAAATTGGAGGTGTAGTGGACAACTAAGAAGGTAACAGCAGAGTACAATGAGATCTTCATCAGATGGGCCAACGAGAGGCAGATGGAGTTTAATTTAGATAAATGTGAGGTGCTGCATTTTGAAAAGGCAAATCAGGGCAGAACTAAGACTTAATGGTAAAGTCGTGGGGATTGTTGCTGAAGAGAGAGACCTTGGAGTGCAGGTTCATAGCTCCTTGAAAGTGGAGTCACAGGTAGATAGGATAGTGAAGAAGGCGCTTGCTTTACTTTCCTTTATTGGTCAGAGCTTTGAGTATAGGATTCAAAGTTTGCGCAAAGATTTGAGTATAGGAGTTAGGAGGTTATTTTGCAGCTGTTCAGGACATTGGTTGGGCCATTATTGAAATACTGCATAGAATTCTGCACCCTCTCCTCTAGGAAGGATGTTGTAAAACTTGGAAAAGATTCAGAAAAGATTTACAAGGATGTTGCCAAGGCTAGAGGATTTGAGCGATAGGGAGAGACTGAAAAGACTGGGGCTATTTTCCATGAAGCATCAGAGGCTGAGGGGTGACCTTATAGAGGTTTATACAATCATGAGGGGCATGGAGAGGGTAAATAAAGAAGGTATTTTCCCTAGGGTGAGGGAGGCCTAAAACTAGATGGTATAGGTTTGTGGTGAGATGGGGGAAGGTTTAAAAGGGAACTAAGGGGCAACTTTTTCACGCAGAGATTGGTGTGTGTATGGAGTGAGCTCCCAGAGGAAATGGTGAAGGTGGGTACAATTACAACATTTAAAAGGCATCTGGATGGCTATATGAATAAGAAGTGTTTATAGAAGTATGGGCCAAATGCTGGAAAATACAACTAGACTTATTTAGGATATCTGGTTGGCATGGACAAGTTGGACCAAAGGGTCTGTTTCTGCACTGGTATCTCTACCATTCTATGACTAGAATCTCAATATCTTTATTCATCTATTGTTCATTAATCTTACCAGCCTTACCTTTCACTCTAACAGGAACACAATGTCTCTGAGCTCTCATTATCACGCTTTTGAAAGCCTCCCACTTGTCAGTTATCCCTTTGCCTGCGATAAGTCTACTCCAACCAATCTTTGAAAGCTCCTGTCTCATACAATTAAAATGTGCCTTACTCCAATGGAGAATTTTACCTTTTATGGAAGGCTTATTCTTTTCCATAACTGTTTTAAAACATATAGAATTACAAGCACTAGCCCCAGAGTGTTCCCCTATTTAACTTCAGCCACTTGCCCTTCCTTATTTCCCAAGAGGTCAAGTTGTGCTCATTCTCTTCATTAAGTTTTAATAAAGAAAATTTTCTTGAACAAATTAAACAAATTTCTCACCATCCAAACCTTTAAAACTATGGGATTCCCAGTCAATGCTTGGAAAGTTAAAATCTCTTACTATTTGCAACCCTGTTATTTTTACATATCCTTGAGCTCTCTCTAAGTATTTGCTCCTCAATTTCCCTGATTATTGAGGGGACTATAGTACATTCCCATCAAGATGATCATGCTTTTTTATTTATAATTTCAAGCCATGTATTTTTACTTGCATTGATGTTTTGAACAAGTCAGGCAAGGGAACAGAATGCAGTTTTGGTCATTGGAAAAGCATACAGATGATGCAAGTACATGGCACTTTAGACCAAGGGAATTCATTCATTCACAAAAATTGACTTTCAATGTTGACTTAAAACCTAAACTAAAATGAGTGATGGTGTCACTGTGCGTCCTTCTCATCAAATCTAGGATCAAAGTAAAATCACAGGCCTTGAGAGCTACTAAAGCAAGTAAGTGATTTCACCTTGTGCCCTTTTTCTGAAATGGACCGTTGTGTTGTGTAAGAGGATATGTTCTCTGATTGCACTGAAACTCTGTCAGGCAGGTACACTCATCATCTGGTGAGCAGGCAATGCAGCCGACATCCAACATGTGCAGCATCCCATGCCTGAACAGTTAAGTAACCATTTTAAGATTAGCAGGGTAGTGGGGAATGAGGAGGTTTTAAAGACAGTTGCTGTAGCTCACAAGGATCCTATTTCCATAACAAATGGGCTTGACAAAAGGACAAAACCAAACACAATCACCTCCTCATTCTTCACTACCTCAATGATCCAATCACTTTCCAATCCCAATCCCCCTATACAATTCCCTAGTCTAATTTCACCCTCTAGTCTTTTGCTATCATATTTTCAAACTGCCACCTACCTTTTTTTCTGTTTCTGTCAATCTGCCCAATAACTCCCTCGTCTTCGATGCTCATATTCACAGTAAAAGATTCCTTCTCTCTTTGTGGTCATTCCTCCACTTCCTCATGTCTAACAGTCACAGACTGGTGACAACCTAATGTTGCTGGACCACATCAAGCATTAACAGGCTTCCTTGCCCACAGTCAACACCAGGATGATTCTGGACAGCAAAGATATCCCCTTACTTCTTATGCCACGGTTTCTAGTTTGAGATGGGAATCATGGGGAGGGAAATAATCCTGGTTTGCATTGCCATCTCCCTTCCCAGCCAGAAGGTCAGGCTTCTCCTGGAATCAGGGTTTTAATGACCCTCGAGTTGGGTCTGCCCTCTATCTTCCTTGGTTTGACATCTATGGTCTTAGAAATAATAAGATTATATTCATCTTCAAAGTATTGAGGGTATATGGAGAACCGGGACCCAGGAAATGTCAGAGAAATATGATCAGTAAAGATTTATTACTGTGGACCAGTTTTGTGTACAAACTTGCATTTTCTCCCATCAAACAGAACTGTTTTATTGCTGCTAACCAGTTTCCACCAGGTTGTAGCTCATCAGCTGCAGGCAGCTCAGGCAGAACCCTTGGCTCCGCAGCTAAGGTTTGGCTAGTCTCCCTGATCTGTGATAAATCCACTCCAGTTTCCCTTCACCAGTGCTCCATGCAACTTGGACTACCACATGATTTCCACAGGCAAAGTGAGACTGACTCTTGTTGTCATCTAGATGATGACTGTAGATAATGGAGAGTCAGAGTTGAAGCGTGCCGCTGAAAAAATACAGGTCAGGCAGCAACCGAGGAGCAGGAGAGTCGACATTTTGGACTCAAGCCCATCATCAGGAATGTAGACAGGGGAAGGGGGCTGAGAGATAAATGGGGAGGTGGGGCAGGGGAAGGTCAGTGGGAAGGCGATAGGTGAATGCAGGTGGGGAGTGATTGTGATTAGGTCAGTGGGGAAGGTGGAGCAAGTAAATGGGAAGGAAGATGGATAGTAGGATATTGCGCTGTATCCGGAAATTAGTAGGATGGAAGGAGAGGACCAGGGGGTTCTATCCTTGTTGCTGTTGGAGGGGGTGGGTTTCAAAGGTGGAGGGACGGGAAGTGGAGAAGATTAGTTTCTAGAGAACACATCGATCGGGACCCAATATACCAGCCACTACAGGGGACAGCTCAAACTGACAACCGGAAGCGGCAGAGACAAGCCACTATAAACGCCGGAGAAAACAGCACAGAAGTGCTTCACAGGAGGCTCCCAAGCACTGAGGATGTCACCTAGACAGGGGACGAAACGTTTGCAAGACAAATTCCCAGCTCGGCGAATAGAACCACAACATCTAGGAGATTAGTGGGGTGGAGGAGGAGGACCTTCTTATCCCCTGCCATTCCCACCACCTACAGTCAGACCCCACCACATGAGATATATTGCCTTCCCCACCCCTATCTGCATTCTGCAGACACCATTCCCTCTGACTCACTTGTTAGCTCCCCACCAACCCAGCCTCCACACCTGGCACTGTCACTTGCCTCCACAAGAGTTGATGAGGGTCGAGCTGTGGATGTGGTGTATATGGACTTCAGCAAGGCATTTGATAAGGTTCCCCATGGTAGGCTCATTCAGAAGGTCAGGAGGAATGGGATTCAGGGGAACGGGATTCAGGGGAACATAGCTGTCTGGATACAGAATTAGCTGGCCAACAGAAGACAGCGAGTGGTAGTAGAAGGAAAATATTCTGTCTGGAAGTCAGTGGGGAGTGGTGTTCCACAGGGCTCTGTCCTTGGGTCTCTATTGTTTGTAATTTTTATTAATGACTTGGATGAGAGGATTGAAGGATTGGTCAGCAAGTTTGCAGATGACACAAAGGTTGGAGGTGTCGTTGACAGTATAGAGGACTGTTGTAGGCTACAGCGGGACATTGACAGGATGCAGAGATGGGCTGAGAGGTGGCAGATGGAGTTCAACCTGGATAAATGTGAGGTGATGCATTTTGGAAGGTCAAATTTGAAAGCTGAGTACAGGATTAAGGATAGGATTCTTGGCAGTGTGGAGGAACAGAGGGATCTTGGGGTGCAGGTACATAGATCCCTTAAAGTGGCCACCCGAGTGGACAGGGTTGTTAAGAAAGCATATGGTGTTTTGGCTTTCATTAACAGGGGGATTGAGTTTAAGAGTTGAGAGATCTTGTTGCAGCTCTATAAAACTTTGGTTAGACCGCACTTGGAATACTGCGTCCAGTTCTGCTCCCCCTATTATAAGAAAGATGTGGATGCTTTGGAGAGGGTTCAGAGGAGGTTTACCAGGATGCTGCCTGGACTGGAGGGCTTATCTTATAAGGAGAGGTTGACTGAGCTCGGACTTTTTTCATTGGAGAAAAGGAGGAGAAGAGGGGACCTAATTGAGGTATACAAGATAATGAGAGGCATAGATAGAGTCGATAGCCAGAGACTATTTCCCAGGGCAGAAATGACTAATACGAGGGGTCATAGTTTTAAGCTGGTTGGAGGAAAGTATAGAGGGGATGTCAGAGGCGGGTTCTTTACACAGAGTTGAGAGAGCATGGAATGTGTTGCCAGCAGCAGTTGTGGAGGCAGGGTCATTGGGGACATTTTAGAGACTCCTCGACATACATATGGTCACAGAAATTTGAGGGTGCATACATGAGGATCAGTGGTCGGCACATCATCGTGGCTGAAGGGCCTGTTCTGTGCTGTACTGTTCTATGTTCTATGTTCTATGTAGGTATAAAACCTGTGCCTGCACCTCCCTCCTCACCTCTGTCCTAGGTCCCAAAAGATCTTTTCACATCCGGCAGAGATTTTCCTGCACATCCACCCACCTCATTTACTGTGTCTGTTGCCCTCAATGTGGTCTCCTCTACATCGGGGAGACAGAACACCAACTTGCAGAGCATTTCAGGGAATATCACTGGTACCAACCAATCCCACCGCCCTGTGGCTGACCACTTCAACTCCCCTTCCCACTCGACCAAGGATATACAAGTCCTGGGCCTCCTCCACCAGCAAATGCAAGCCAACTAATAACTGGAGGAAGAACACTTCATCTTCCGCCCTGGGACCCTTCAACCACACGGCGTCAATGTTGACTTCCCTAGCCTCCCATCTCCCCTCCCCCTACCTCATCCCAGATCTAGCCATCCAACTCGGCACTGCCTTCCTGACCTGTCCCATCTTCTTTCCCACATACCCACTCCACCCTCCCCACTAACCTCTCACCATCAGCACCCAGCTACATCCACCAATCACCTTTCCCCACCCCCGCCCCCTCTTATCTCTCAGCCCCCTTCCCCCTCACCATTCCTAATGGAGGGCTTATGCCCAAAATGTCAACTCTCTTGCTCCTTGAATGCTGCACAACCTGCGCCTTTCAACTATTGTTGTCATCCAGGCAGCATTTGACCGAGTGTGGCATCCAACTCAAGAAACCTGATACCACGCAGCCCACTTGATTGGCATCACATACACATACATTCACACCCTCCATCACCAATGCTCAGCAGAAGCAGTTTATACTATCTCAAGATGCACCACAGAAACTCACCAAGGCTCGTCAGACAGCATTTCCTAAATCTGTAATCGTTTCCATGTAGCGGGAAAAGGGCAGCAGATACATGGGAACCCCACCACCTGCAAGTTCCCCTCCAGGCCATTCACCATCTTGACTTGGAAATATACCACCGTCCCTTCAGTGTCTCTGGATTTTCCCTCCCCAGTGGCATTACGGGGCTACCTATGACAAATAGACTGCAGCAGTTCATGATGGCTGCTCACCTCCAGGGGCAACTATAGATACAGAATGAGTGCTGGCCTGGCCAGCAAAATACATATCCCCTCAAATGAATAAAAGAAAAAAAAACTTAAAGAAATCATAGCATGGCACAGAAGAACATATCCAAGAGAGTGTAAAGCAGCAATCACTCACTCCAAATTCCAGTCAGTATAGTCCCTCAACAGCTGCACACCCCCACTGCGCAGACAGTAACCTGAAAATATATCACTCTTGCTTGTGGAGAACTTAATTGGGAATGGAACTTCATTCTAGTAAGCTGGCCTTTTAACGGGAGCATGCAGGAGATGCCAATGCAGGCAAATGAGCTTCCTGATGTTTGTCATCAGGAAATCTAACATGCACGTCAGGTTCGGAGAACCTAATTACAAATGCTCATCCCGTTATTGTTACCATCTCATAGACCTGGAGCAAGAGACCAAGCTGATCACAAGGGATAGGAGTATGATGAATGTTGTTGGTGAGTTTCTGCAGTGCATCTAGTAGATAGCATATACTGCTGCTACTAGGTGTTAATGAAGGGAGTGTATATTTATGGACATCGTGCCAATCAAGTAGACTGTCTCATCCTGGACGGTGTCAAGTTTCCTGAGTATTGTTAGAGCTGCAGTCATTGATGCCACACTTGGTCAAATGTTGCCTTGATGACAAAGATTGTCTAATTTGCCTCAAGACTTCAGGTGGCAGTCCAGGGCACTGAGGAAGGAAGCTAGAGTAACAAAGGTGAAGGAAACTGGCCAAGGAAGGCAAGCTGACTGTGGAAGTGAATAGGATTTACTAGCTAATTCTCTGAACCTCAAGACAACTTTCCTTCTCCTCCTGGCACAACTGTGCTAAAAAGGCACTCATCTCTTCAGACCTCTTTCAGTTAACAGCTTTCCTGAGGACTCTGATGCCCAACCTACATGAATTCCCAGTTGAATGATCACTGACACGAAGGCAAGCAGTCTCATGATAACATTTAAATGACCATCATGTTTCACTTAAGTTGATTTGATCCCTTGCTCGTGATCGGTTTCAATTAACACAGAATACCAGCTTGTTCAAGGCAAATTGACTCCAGGTCATCCTTCTGTCCCAGATAATTTGCATTTTGAACTTCAACAACCCCAAAAGGTTCTTTGTTAGAGTTCAGTTTCAGGCCCTGGTCTCTACACATAAAGCCACTTCATAACTGAAACACAATTGGAATAAATCATCACCATTGGGGAACAGACTGGGGCTGTTTTCCCTGGAAGCGTCGGAGGCTGAGGGGTGACCTTATAGAGGTTTACAAAATTATGAAGGGTATGGAGAGGGTAAATATGCAGTCTTTTCCCTGGGGTCAGGGAGTCCAGAACTAGAGGGCATAGGTTTAGGGTGAGAGGGGAAAGATATAAAGAGAGACCTACAGGGCAACATTTTCCACACAGAGGGTGGTACATGTATGGAATGAGCTGCCAGAGGAAGTGGTGGAGGCTGGTACAATTGTAACATTTAAGGGGCATTTGGATGGGTATATGAATAGGAAGGGTTTGGAGGGATATGGGCTGGGTACTGACAGGTGGGACTAGATTGGGTTGGGATATCTGGTCAGCATGGACAGGTTGGATCAAAGGGTCTGTTTCCGTGCTGTACATCTCTATGACTCTATCCGTCACAGACAAGGAAGACTCTCTTCCATTCTCAGGGTGGCTGTACAGTCCAACGCGGCTTCGACAGACTCTGCCACATTTGGGGCAAAAGGTGGTCAAGGGAAGGTGTGGTTGGGACGTTGGTGTGGCAGTGTGCTCCTTTCGCTGTTTTCACCTGGCTTCCATTTTGCCCTAACAGCAAGTCTCGAGATACTTGACACCTTCCCAGATGCTACTCCTCCCATTGGACAGTCTTGGGCCAGTGATTCCCAAGTATCTGTGGGAATGCCGCATCTTGCCAGTGAAGCCTTGAGGCTATCCATAAGGCATTTCCTCTGTCCACCTGGGGCTTGCCTGCTATTTCAGAGTTGGGAGTAGAGTACGTGCTTGAGGACTCTCGTATCGGTCATGGAGACAGTGTGACCAACCCATTGTGGGGAATCAAGGGGGGTGGGGGGTCACAGTGCCTCAATGCTGGTGATGTTGGCCTGGTCAAGGATGCTGGTGTTGGTACATCCATCTTCCCAGCTAATTGCAAGAAGGGACAAACAGACAGAGACAGACAGAGACAGACAGACAAAGCATCATTCAGAAATTATGGAAAAGCTTCTCATCGAAGTGAAGTACAGGGGTGAAATAAAGAAATTGCATATGTGCACTCGATTACCTTATTTGCCTGCACTGCAGGCTTCCTGCCAACTGTACCATTTCTTGAGCACTACACTAAATCTAATCATAAAAATCAGTGATTTACTGCACCATGTCATTTTTACAATTAAAAATGATTTGGAAACGTGGTTGCACACCATGCACATTTTGGATGTTTGGCACGGAGATATACTGTAATCAATTATACAGAAGGTCAGGCTGAAGCTAACAGAAAAACCATTTCTCTCCAGTTTTAGTCATTGAATTTAATTACATTGAATGCTGAATCCCTAATAAAGCATGCTGAATAGGATAAATGTAGATATTAAATACAAATGTTAAAATGGAAAACTGAACTTTACCCAAATATTCTACAACATATTTCTACAGCTTGTCTAGCCAACTGTATATTCAGTATAACTATAAACATTAGAAATATAATATTAGAAATTAGAAACATTAGAAATCTGGCTCACTTATAGAAAAGCATGTATTTTAAATGCTTTTATTCCCTTCAGATTATAGAGCAAACTGAACTTCTGATTCAAAATGGTTTAATATTTATATTTCATTGTGATTGATTAGTTGTTGTTCTAGATGATGAATAGTTAAGAACAGTCCTTTGCCTAAATGATTTTATGTGAATGAGCTCCACACTTGCATAATGAACATTACTTGGTAATTTCTCTGCAAAATTTGAGAATTGTATAACTGCACATATACTGGACAGTGTTGATTTTAAAGAAAAAAAGTCTAAAAATGTTAAAAGTAGAAAATTACCTCAGTGGTGTTTTTTTTCTAAACGGTCTGTGTCTCTATCAACTATTTATAATTCCTTACACTCTGCTCCTCGGTCTAAGTGACAACTCGGACAAAATGATGTTCATCCGTCATCCCTGTATGTGCAGATCTGCAGTGATTTTGAGCCAAATGACACAATTTTAACATCATCAGTCTTTTTGTCAGATCCTTCCATGGTCTCACCCTTCCCTAGCTCCAGTCTCCGACAGACTAACAACTTTTCCAAAGCGGACCTCCTAAGTGCACCCAATTTTAAATGATCCACCATTGGAATGGTAAACTCTGGAATTCCCTCCTGAAACCACTCTTAGTTATTTTAAGATTCACACAACACCAGGTTATCATCCAACAGGTTTATTTGGAAGCACTAGCTTTCGGAGCGCTGCTCCTTCATCAGGTGTTTGTGGAGGTTAAGATCATGCTCACAGAATGTATAGCCAAAGGAGTCCAGTGTCATGGAGATGTGATACATAAACAGTCTAAGATTAAAACTCCCATCTTTTATAATGGGATATGCTGGTTTCTGTCCTTTGATATGTAAACCCCAGAACCTTTTTAGAATTACATTCTGAAGTTAGCTCAGCTTTTTATACAATAGGTGTGAAGTCTGTCTCTCGGTGTCCCAATGCTATATCAGACTGACAAACTCTGTATAGCTCTACAGTTTTATATGGATTCATGCAGCAAAATGAAATGTAATTCTGCAAAAACAAATTCACCCCATCACCCTATAATTACATTTTTTTTTGCTGCATGATTCCATGTAAAACTCTGTAGAACTATACAGAGGGTTTGTCAGTCTGACACAGCATTGGGACACTGACAGACTTCACAACTATTGTTTAAAAAGCTGAACTATCTTGAGAATGTAATTTTAAAGAAGTTCTGGGTTTTAGAATTAGAATTAGATTCCCTACAGTGTGGAAACAGGCCATTCAACCCAACAGGTCCACACCGACCCTCCAAAGAATAACCCACCCAGCTCCATTTCCCTACTCATTATTACCCCTGACTAATGCACCTAGCCTACACATCCCTGAATACTATGGACAATTTAGCATGGCCAATTCATCCAAGCTGCGCATCTTTGGATTGAGGGAGGAAACCAGAGCACCCAGAGGAAACCTATGCAGACACGAGGAAAATGTGCAAACTCCACATGGACAGACAGTCACCAGAGGCTGGAATCGAACCTGGGTCCCTGGCGCTGTGAGGCAGCAGTGCTAACTACTGAGCAACCGTGCCAGCAGTATGGCCTTCCAACAGAAATAAATGGGAAAATAGCTTTGGGAAGCCATGGCCTCAATTTTGGGATGAAGGCCCAGCGCGGGACTTGAATCCCATCCACTCAAAGGCAAGAGTGTTACCAACTGAGCCACAGTTGAAACCAGAGAGTCAATATGTACTTATGGTACACAGATATGGCAATTGTTTATGGTGTAAATATCACTTGCTTAAGCTGAGAAATTTAAGCTGTATTTAATGTCTGACATCCCTGAGTGATTCAGTGTTGCACTAGCCCACAGATAATCCAATAAATAGATTACTAGAAACAGGATCGCACAATTCTGTAAAGGGCAGCTTACCATTAAAAATACAACTCCCAGAATGGACAGGACCGAAGTTTACTTGCAGGACATAAAATAGATTAACGAAGAAATAAACAGCCTTCATACTGATGTACTTTTAAGCTAATCTCAGTCAGTCAGACGGACAGGATGATAGTTTCCTTCAGTGTTCCTTAGCACACGGAAGAAAAGCAAAATCAGCCAGAATTCCTGATCCTAATCTCCCTCCTCTGGAAAGTGTATGAGGTAAAAATGTTTTGATGCTCCTCTCATCCTTCTGAATTTCACTGAATATCATGTCAACTGATTCAACCTCTCCTCATATCTAAGGCCCAGCAGTCTCTGGAAGTAAATTTCAACTTCAGATGCTATTGAATGAGTTGTCAATTAACATCAGGCCCAAATGGCCTTTTCATTCAGTGAATGGAAGTGAGACTTAACTCAGCTCCGGCCTGAAACGTCAATTTCCCTGCTCCTCGGATGCTGCCTGACCTGCTGTGCTTTTCCAGCACCACACACTCAACTCTGATCTCTAGCATCTGCAGACATCAACGTCTCCTATAATTTACAATAGGCCGCTGAGCTAATATCGCTCATATCAGATTGCTGCCCAAATTTAAAGTCAGACACTCTTTCTTCCAGGGTCAATAATAAGAGTTAATAAAGGTTATCCTCTCAACTGATGTAATAAGCAAGAATCTCAGATGGTGCCGAATATTTTCCTTTATATCATGAGATATTCAACGCCACCAGCTCAAAATTATTTGCATAACGGAAAACAAAGAACTGTTCTAAAAAAAATGAAAACAGAAATTGCTGGAGAAACTCAGCACCTTTGGCAGCATCTATGGAGAGAAAACAGAGTTAACATCTTGAGTCAAGTTCTAAAGATAGGTCACGCATCTCAAAACATTAGACCCATTTCCCTCTCCACAGATGCTGCCAGATCTACCGAGTTTCCACCAATTTCTGATTTTGTTTCAAATAATTTTCTGCATAAGAAAACTGAATCAATTTGCATGTTCAGGTTGAAGTCAATATTAAGTGATTAAGAAACAAAGCAAATCCCATGTAGCTAATACCAACTAACAATCAATTCTTGGATATAATCTGATTGACACTATTAGCCACAGCGCAATATGCCAATTCAGGAAGTCAGTCTTAGGGAAAAGGATATAACAAGATGGTGATTATTTAAGGGAATACAGGAACAAAACGTAGGCAGTTTTTGGAGAGACCCAAGAAGTGATCCAATGTATAACAAACTTTTGCAAAAATTGATGAGACTAAGAATTACAAAATGACACGTAACACGATAAGAGTTCTA
Source organism: Chiloscyllium punctatum (assembly GCF_047496795.1). Lineage (NCBI taxonomy): Eukaryota > Metazoa > Chordata > Chondrichthyes > Orectolobiformes > Hemiscylliidae > Chiloscyllium > Chiloscyllium punctatum. The sequence continues at coordinate 21,974,596 of NC_092739.1, forward strand.
GTCTCCTTCCTGTAGGAAGGATGTTGTGAGACTTGAATGGGTTCAGAAAAGATCTACAAGGATGTTGACAGGGTTGGAGGGTTTGAGCTATAATGAGAGGCTGAATAGACTGGGGATGTCTTCCTTGGAGCGAAGGCTGAGGGGTGACCTCAGAGGTTTATAAAATCATGACAAACATGGATGGGGTAAATAGGTGAGGGTTTTCCTGGGGTTGGGGGGAGTCCAAAATTAGAGGGCATAGGTTTACGGGGAGAGGGGAGAAATGTAGAAGGGACCCAAGAGAGAATGTTTTCACGCAGAGCGGGGTGTGTGTACAGAATGAGCTGCCAGAGGAAGTGGTGGAGGCTGGTGCAATTACAACATTTAAAAAGGTAAGGTTTAAAAGGTAGGAAAGGTTTAGAGGAATATCGGCCAAATACTGGCAAATAGGACTAGATTTATAGAAGACATCTGATTGGCAAGCTCACGTTTGACCATAGGGTCTGTTTCCGCACTTTACAACTCTATGACTCTAAAGAAAGTCCTAGGTGAAGGTATTAGGCGGATAAGAAGAAGAAATAGCACAGGCTGTCCCCCGACTACTTTGGATGGACACTGAAGGTGCTACACGAGATGCTATCAAGGGTGGTCTTCTCTGCCATTCCATGTTACCAAGCCTGCATGTCAATACTACACCCTGCTGAGAAGGAATCCGAGAATTTCTACATTGCAGAAAGAGGCCATTTGGTCGTCTGAAGAACATCCCTCCCAGATCGCAAACCTATCCCTGTAACCCCACATGAGGAGTACAGGAAAGCTCTTTGGGAGCAGCATCAGATATACATTGAAATGAGGTAGTAAACTGGTAAAACCAGAAAACAAACACATACAGGATAACTCGTGAAAATAGCATACAATAAACTGAGCTAAGGGATCCCACAGCCATTGGATCAGATCAAAGCTCTGCACTGCTGTCACATTCGGTTGTGATTATTGCCCAAAAATTAAACAACTAAATGGAGGAGGAGGCTCCGTCAATATCCCCATCCTCACTGACAGTGAGATCCAGCATACCGCTGCAAAACTGAAGCATCTGCAACCATCTGCAGCTGGAAGTGCCAAGGCAATGATCCATCTTGGCCTCCTCCTGAGATACATGGTATCATAGATGTCAGTGTCCAGCCAATTCCACTTACTCAACAACTAATGCTGAGAAAGTACCGCCCCTGGCTATGGAATCTAAACATAGGGTCAGTCTTACAACATGGGGCCAGTCATTTGGGACTAAGATGAGAAGAATTGTTTTCACTCAAGAAGTTATGAATCCTTAGAATTTTCTACCCCAGAGCGTTGTGGGTTTTTAGTTGTTCAGTAATGGTGACAGTAAGATGAGATTGTGTTTGATCAGTCATGACCTTGTTGAATGGCAGAATGGGTTGAAAGAAGAAATTGGAGTAAGAATAAGCATTGGTGATATCCAGAAAACCAGAAAAGCTCAACCGAGATCATAAAATTGTGGAAACACCACCGTATGTATTAATAATAGCATTATATCTTCAAATAAAACGAACAAAACTTCAGGCAGATTGTTTCAATTTCCATAATCTTTGTGTGATTAGTGCTTGTGAAATCAGTAATATTCTTAAACATTTGCAAGGTAAACTTCCTTTGCTCCCAAAACCTGTCCCAACATTAGAAGGATACGCTCACTGACCAATGGGAAATAATTCTGCTCTTTACAATTAACTATATGTAGAACTGAAGTGAGCTTGTCAATTTTGAGCTAATTTGAGTCAATTGTAGATTCTACTTGTCTAGGTAGAAACAATGACTGCAGATGCTGGAAACCAGATTCTGGATTAGTGGTGCTGGAAAAGCACAGCAGTTCAGGCAGCATCTGAGGAGTAGTACTGCTTCTCGGATGCTGTCTGAACTGTTGTGTTCTTCCAGCACCACTAATCCAGATTCTACTTGTCTGCTCACTGTAAACAGGGTTAAACTGGGTTCAAACTAAAATCATGAACATATAGCTAGCAATGAAGGGACACTCAACAATTTAATATGATCATGGCTGATCTCATCTCAACCTCAATCCCACTTTGCTGTCTGCTAGTCTGGACTGGAGTCAAACCCAACAAAGGAGATAGGGCAGTGTAAATGAATACTTCAATTCTTGTGTGCGGAAACTTTCAGCAGGAACACATTATCAGAAATCTTTCATGTTGACTCATTTTGGATTACAGAAGTAAAATGAAGATATCCCTGATATTCATATGATGATGTACATCAAACAGTTTACAAACTACACACCGTACAAATCAATATCACACCAAAAGAAAACATCGCTCAAAGTAGCAGCAAAAAGGAGAGATCTTGCATTTTGATTTTGAGACTGAAATTAAGAGGAATGGTTGTGGCAGTGTAAAGGTGGAGAGATGTTTGGAGCTCTCTTGTAGTTGGAGTTAACCACACATATACTTGCAAGCATTTTAAAAATATATCCAACGTTTTGCTGATGCTGTGTTGCCAAATGAACTAATAGATACATGTCTAAGAACACCTAAAATGATACCCTGTCTATTTTTTAATGAAGCATTTCGCAGACCTTATAACCATCCCAAAATCTGCTGATAAAGTCATAATCCAAATTACATCAAATTACCACTTTCTCTGCATATGACACCAGGATGAGCTACTAATGCATATTTCTGCTGACTCATACAGCTCATTTCCCCAGTAGTGCCATCTCACTGAACAAAATGGTATCCGCTAAACATTTATCCATGAAAGTCAATACAATTGAAAAATCATTGAGTAAACATCCACACTCCCGTGAAAACTTAATGTTGCACAATGTGCAATCCCACAGTGCTCTAATGTACATTTTATCTCACTGTCAAGAAGGCTCTCTGAAAGTCTACTGACATGGATCAGAGGTAGCTAATTATGTTTCAGTAACTCTGACGTATATTTTCCATTATATGAACAAGAGATGTTTACAAAGCTTAAGAAAAAAAATCAGAACATGCATGCTATAATTATAACGTCTTGATGGTTAAACAACCTATTTATTTATCACTTTCCCAGTCCTCCACTTTGACCAGTAATTACTGGCATTTACCTCCTCAGTAATTACTCAACATTGCATCATTAAGGGATCATTTTAAAGTATCATGTGGAAAATATATCTTTAGTCAATTTAGTTTATGTAATTTATTTTCAAGGATTTGCTGACTCACAGGAGTACAGAAGTGCTATTATTATGAGGAACATGGCAGGCTGTAGGCAAACAAGTACTGGTTAGCACTGCTGCCTCACAGCGCCAGAGACCCAGGTTCAGTTCCCGCCTCAGGCAACTGACTGTGTGGAGTTTGCACATTCTCCCAGTGTCTGCGCGGGTTTCCTCCGGGTGCTCCGGTTTCCTCCCACAATCCAAAAATGTGCAGGTTAGCTAAATTGCCCGTAGTGTTAGGGGCAGGGGTAAATGTAGGGGAATGGGTCTGGGTGGGTTGCTCTTCGGCGGGTCGGTGTGGACTTGTTGGATTGAAGGGCCTGTTTCCACACTAATCTAATCTAAACTGTCAATGATATGGAGTTCTTCAAATGGAGATGGAAGCGTGTGTTTCAGCTTCAATGTTCAGAAATCAATGTGCTGGTTTCTACATCTTTTGCCCGTCACTACCACAGCAGTATTTGAACGCTGGGGGCTGGGATTCACAAAATAAAGCAGGTTGCCTTTCCCTATCCTCAACTTGTCTCCAATTTTACAGTGGGCTAGGAAGACAGCAGGCACCTCAGTTCTTAGACGTAGGTATTTTCTCGTCAACCTGTTTTAAAGATGTTACTATATACCTCTGAAGCAGGTGAGTGTCCAGGTTCAGACATAGGGAAACTATCACTGGCATGACGACAAGTACCCCCCACTCTTGGATATATTGAGACCCATAACTGTCCAATTAATGGCCACTTAAGTGCCTCAGTCCACAGCAGAAAATGGATGCAACTTTCAGAATGGGGCTATCCTCAGGCAAAAAAAGGGGGCGATACCTCCTATTAGGCCCCCACTTACCTGACAGAGACACCATCACTTCCCCCATGCTCAAACCAGCACTTTAACCCTCATGCTAGCCTCTCCAACCAGGACCCTTAGCCCCCTCACTAGAGTTTCCCACTCAGTCCCATCAAAAATTTAGGATCTTCCAGCTTGGACCTGTCTGTAGTCCCTGCAGTGGCCATTGCTCAATCCCGCCACTGCTGGGATTCCAGATCAACTGGAAATCTAGGCCGGATCATAGAGTCACAGAATTGTATTGCATGGAAACAGACCCTGCAGGCCAACTCGTCCATGCCGACCAACTATCCTAAATGAGTCTACTCCTAAATTTCCAGCACTTGGCCCATATTCCTCAAAACCCTTCCTATCCATACACCCATCCAGATGCCATTTAAAATGTTGTAATTGTACAAGCATTCAACATCTTCTCTGGCAGCTCATTCCATACACGCACCGCCCTCTGCATGAAGTTATCCCTTAGGTCCCTTTTAAATCCTTCCCCTCTCACCTTAAACCTGTACCCTCTAGTTTTGGACTCCCCTATCCTGGGATAAAGACTTTGGCTATTCAAACTATCCAAGCCCTCATGATTTTATACACCTTGATAAAGGTCACGCCTCAGCCTCCCAAAGTTCAGGGAAAATAGCCCCAACCTATTCAACCTCTTCCTATAGCTCAAACCATCCAACACTCAGCAACATCCTTGTAACTCTAAATGAGGGGAGGTGGTTCCATGGTTGTTGGTTGCCTAGGATGATACTGTTATGATCCAATAAGTTTACTTGTATTTGACTTTTCTGTCACAGATGTCTCTCTGTACTTAACTCCTTTACAAGCAAAATAAGTGTAATCAGTAAGTAACTGGGAAAGATTACTTTTTGGTCATTATGGTAGGAATATCAATCTCATTCTTGTCTATTGAGGACTTCAGCATGAAAACCCAGGCTCTCCCTGAGTCACTGGTACACTTCTTAGACCTGCTGTCTTTTGGATGAGACATTAACTAGAAGCTTCTTCTGCCATCTCAGGCAAATGTAATATTAATGAAACTGTTGCTGTACTTAGAAAGCTTCAAAATGCTATTAATGCATTTTGGCTCATTGACCAATCGAAAGCATAAACAATCAAATATTCTGCTTATGTTTTGGGAATAAAGTGCAATCACAAGCGGTGTTTCCCAGCAGAAGAAAGCAGATGCTTTGTGTTTATATGTTCTTTTGACCTTAATAATTTTCAAAATAGTTGAAAACAATTGTTAAAAATTCTTGCTCATTGGAGGAAGCATCCTGGTATTGCAGAGTGAGACATCTTTCATTCTGAGCACTAGGTATCAGAAACAAGCATTTTCTAATCAGGTTCGACATGGGGTTAGGAACAGTGTAGAGTTTTCAAGCACTCCAGACCGAATGCAGCATTAGGTTAGATACAGAGTAAACCTCACTCTACACTTAGTTTCTCACTGTACTGGCGCTGGTCATCCTGGAACAGCTGCAGGTTTTGAGGGCCAGGTTGCTCAAGGCCATCAGGCGACTGACTGTGTGGAGTTTGCACATTCTCCCCGTGTCTGCGTGGGTTTCCTCCGGGTGCTCCGGTTTCCTCCCACACTCCAAAGATGTGCAGGTCAGGTGAATTGGCCATGCTAAATTGCCCGTAGTGTTAGGTAAGGTGTAGATGTAGGGGTATGGGTGGGTTGCGCTTCGGCGGGGCGGTGTGGACTTGTTGGGCCGAAGGGCCTGTTTCCACACTGTAAGTAATCTAATCTAATCTCCCACAAGGGCAGAAAGCCCAAGCTGACTCAGTGAAAGGGACAGCATAGTGGCTCAGTGGTTAGCGCTGCTGCCTCACCAGCATCAGGGACCCGGGTTCAATTCCAGCCTCAGGTGACTGCCTGTGTGGAGTTTGCACATTCTCCCTGTGTCTGAGTAGGTTTCCTCCCACAGTCCAAAGATATGCAGGTTAGGTGAACTGACTCTGCTAAATTGCCCATGTGTTCAGGGATGTGTAGGTTAGGTGCGTCATTCAGGGGAAATGTAGAGTTAAAGGATAGGGAAGTGGATCCACGTGGATTGCTCTTTGAAGGGTCAGTGTGGACTTGCTGGGCTGAAAGGCCTGTTCCCACACTATATGGATTCTATGATTATAAGGCTGCTCCCAATGTATTATTGCTGCATAACAAATGGTTTCTGCATCAACAGATTCAAAAGTAACTTTTCAGTCGGTGGGAATAGGAGAAGTGGAGAAAACATCCACATAAAATTCAGCCCCACCAAACAAGCTCGAGTCTGTGACAGTGGCAGGAGTAAACAAGAACTGAATCATAAACTAGAATTAAAACCTGCTTCATTCAGCACTTCAGACATGAAACAAACCGCAGAATGTCACAAAGACGAATGAGGAAAATAAAACACTGAGGCAAGGAGGAACAGGTTAGGCAGGTTGTCTGATCAGAGAAAAGATTTTATCAAGACTTCACCAAAATGGAGAGATGGTGGAAGGGTAAATTAGAAAGTATTCCACAGACCAACATGGCAGAAGTCTAGCAACATTCCATTCAACTCCCATTTACAAGAATAATTTAGTTTAAAATTTAAGACAAAGAAAACAGATGTTATAACGCTTGCTATCAAATGGTCTCAATGTACTCTCAAAATACACATAAGATTCATTCCATATCAATAGCATTACATTAATATAACCAAACGCATCTAATAGAGCAAAAGTACCAATTCAGCTCTTTTGCACTTTGTATTTGTTTCACTTTCCAAACAAGTTTATTTTCACTTTGCGCTAGGATTATGTTACAGAAGAATAGGTAGATGGGATACTCACAGCAAAAAGAAAGATTGTAAAGATTTATTAAGTTACACTGCACAAACCCTGTGAACACTTGTTAGCTACAGTATGGGTAGGATCTTCTACATTTTGCTCTGAGTGTGATGGTGGTATAAAATTGGGCAGGACATCCCCTCATTATCGTATCATCGCAGCTGGGAAAACCCACCGGATCATGTGGTGATTGAGTACTTCAGTTGGCTCCTGGTGGACTTCCTGCCAGGATCACTTCCTGAAACAGCGACTGCCTCGTCTGACGGTATTGGCATATCGGAGGATGTGGCTGCTCTCAGCACTATAATCCTAAAGTTCAGGAGCAGCAGACACCTGACCAAATGCAAATTTGTATGGGCGTACACACGTGTTTCAAAAGACAAGGATTGAGTGTAACGTTCAGGGGCCACATCCTCTGCTTCCATCGGTTCCTCTGATTATCTCAGTGTTGAGGAAGACCAAGACACTCCAGCCTGATAGGGGGAACACTCCATTTTACCACCAAGAAGGCTGCTGATGTTCTTGCCTGCCAGGGACAGTGTTAATCATGGTGGTAGCCTGAAGAGGCCTTTAAGTGGTCAATAATTGGCTACTTAAAGGTCTCCTTTGGTGGGAGGGCTGGGAAGGATTCCAGCCCAAAACCTAACTCTTGTGGCGACAGGGAAACAGCAGAGTGAAGTAAATCCGTCCCATTGTCTTCCCTGCTGCTGCCTTTCCCAACACTTTGCAGAAGGCAAAAAAAATCCATCCCATATCACCACAAACACAAGACAGATCGGAAGTTTTGTGGGGAATACAGAGTAGTTTTGTTCCAGCAAAACAGTGCAGTGTTACAATGTAAAAAAGCAACAGCAACAGGAATTTCTATTCTAAGATTCTCCTCAAAAGGGTAGCACGGTGGCTCAGTGGTTAGCACCACTGCCTCACAATGCCAGGGACCCAGGTTCGATTCCAGCCTGTGTGGAGTTTGCACATTCTCCCAGTGTCTGCGTGGGTTTCCTCCGGGTGCTCTGGTTTCCTTCCACAGTCACAAAGATGTGCAGGTCAGGTGAACTGGCCATGCTAAATTGTCCACAGCGTTAGGGATATTCGTCAGAGGGAAGTGGGTCTGGGTGGGTTACTCTTCAGAGGGTCAGCGTGGACTTGTTGGGCTGAAGGGAATCTAATTTTTTTTTAAAAAAAAGGCTGGAAGTACCTTTCTTATTTTCATACTTTTGTTATACGGTATAGGCATTTGAAGAACACACCTTATCTCCAAGACTCTATGATTTGGAAATGCACTGAAAAGGTGCCCCAATACCAAGGAAACACAATTTCACTGTATTGCATTAATGAGCTTTGAAGTAATTGTTCAAAACAGTAGTTCAATATTTTGTAGACTAAATTGAACAGTATTTTTGAAGCTAACAAACTACTAACAGGAATATGTCAGGTACACAATTTTACCCAAAGCCTCTAATTTCCAAGCAACAGTTCAGTAAAAACTGAAATTACAACAATCGCTCACTTTGGCACCAGTGCAGCTCTTGCTTATGCCAAAAACTCGTGAGTGTGTTGTGGCCATGAAATTGGCAACCTAAAGATCAAATTCCAGAATTAAAAGCTTTTATTGAATACAGAAGCACAACAAAATAATAGACAAAATAAGACAGTCCTGTGACTTAGACCATGAATATCGTAAATGTTCTACTGTCAGGCAGAATAAACATCACTTCCAACACTGACAATGAGCTAGTCTGCATAGATACACGAAATACTGTAATTAAAATGCAAGAACCTTGGCTTTGGTTGTCTCCAAGCCAGATACTCATTACTTTGCTTTCAAATGTAAAATTTGATTATTCAAAAGGTTCAAAGATTAACAGAACATTTTTTTCAGGTTGGATGCACTCAATGCAGGAACGGCCAATAGTTTTCTCCCTCCAACTGGCAAATTGAACAACAAAAAACATTTCTGTAATGTGTTGCATAGTCTCAGGACACTCAAGTCCCTTACAGCTGATGAAATACTTTGCAAAGTGTTGACACGGTTATAATATAATGTGAAAGCCAGTTTGTACACAACGGGCTGGATTTTCACTAACATTCTTCACTCAAGGTTGGAAGTTTCCCAACTCGGCAGACCTCTCACAATTTGAGGTGACCTGTTGGACCGAATTTTCAGTCAAGAGTTTGACAAGATCACATAGGCCCACGGATCCCAGAAACAGACCCCACGCCATCTCAGGAGCAGGCAAGTGCCAAGGCAAGCTGGCTAGAAGGCCTGTTCAAGTTCTCTTAGACATTGCTTCAGACACTATTAGACCCTCTAGTCCACACTCTTCATTGCCCTGCATATTTAAGGATTCCATTCAAAACCTTAAAAGTTTCAACTAATCAGTTCTAAAAACAAATTTCTATTCAAATGCCTCAAAGGCTTCTACTTTGTTCATAACCTCCCCACACTGTCAATCATAGTGTGAACTCATAACCCCCTACAGAGAAACTTTTGTATCTTAACCATGCATTCATAATGGCAAAACAATAACCCTTGGGAAAATGTCGACAAATATATCTACTGACATTGCAATACCAGAAGGTAATGACCTTTTTCCAACTGACAGCACAGGGTCGATCAATAAAATAATCCAATAGAAGTTGTTGCTCAATTCTCAAGGTCAAATTAAATATGCACTTCTGCTGAGTTTTTTTTTAAACTTCAATGATACTTAAGTACAGACCCTATCCAACACTGAAAAGTGTTTATGCATGTTCAATCAATTCATGACTACCTCATAACAGAGTAAGGCTATTGCAATAGCCAAAATTGTGCTTGTTTAAACTCAGCGCCAAGTTCAAAAGGCACTGCTGATTTCAGGATTTCCCTCAAATGCTCCATCCTCTAACACTGCTGCAAGCATTGTATCTGTTATAAAACAGAGCATCTAGGTCCCTCCCATCATTTTTTTTTAAAAAAGGTCCACAGAATAATTCCAATTCCATGAAACCCCAGCCTTAGATGCTCCAGTCTTGGAGTAGGGATTGAATTCATGACCTTCTGGCTGAAAGGAAAAAAGGCACAGCTGACAGCAGGGCAAAACAACAAGGAAAATGTCATCTTTCTTTACTATGCAAATGTTTCAAAGTAAAAATGGTTTACAATTTTCAACACTCAGTACTTCATAATTTATAAAGTCTGATTTTAAGTAGAATTACAGAATGAATCTGATATGAACTCAACTATACTCTGGAGGGTACTGGTTGCATGATAGCATATAAACAAAGATTCTAACATTCCACTTTTGGTCATGCTCGGAGGATAGTGTGTAGAATATAGATCATTAAAAACAAAACTAAGCTAACTTTAAATGACCTGCACCTTCAGTACATTGTAAGTCTAGCTCTCAAAATTAAACGGGAAAGTAAAGTTGCTAGAGTTCTGAAGCAAAATAAATTTCAGGCAAATTAAATTTAGGAATAATCAACAGAATTTTGATTTATTTAATTACCGGAGATGATCTCAAATGTAAAAAAAATCATTTGTCGATTTGTTAAATTCTCAGGGCATTTTCAGAGCAGGATATCTGAAATTCAACATGCCCTAAAAACTATCCAACATGAAACAAAATCACCCTCCTAGTGGTTAAACATCGATAATAATTCAATTTTGTTTTACTAAATGGAAAGGAAGATAATAAGTGTTTGATTGCACTTGCATATTCGTCAGACTTTCTCCACCATGACATTTTGTTGTACTAATGGCACATGTTGCTCGGATACTGTGCTATTTGTGGATGTAATTACCACCAAACAGATGTTCCCTTCAGGATGCGTTAAACCATTAATAGTGCCACGTATTAGTCATTCATCACCTGAGGTGGAATTGTTTCAGCAATGCTGACAGCGCACACTTATAGATCTGAAAATGCAAGTTGGCCTTTGGCCTTTCTAGCTCCGAAAAATAATTTGCCAGCTTCCCAAATTGCTTGATGTGTGTGTGATAGTAAAGATAAATTATAGTATTTGTTCCTGATATCATTTGAGTTTAATCTACTGGGTATTAGTTACCCACGCCGATAACCTTCATGTTTTTTCACTTCGGCTCAGTGCTAACCGTGCTGGTCTCTAAAATGAAGCCAGGGACGTCAGCGTAACACTTACTCTGATATTGCAGAGCCAGACTGTCTATTGAATGAACTGATAAACCAAAGATGCGTCTTTCTGCTCAGCTGGATGTAAAAAAATCCAACGAGAAGGAGCTCAACTGTGGCTAACCTTTGTCCCTCAGCCAACATGATAAATAAAAGAATATTCAGTCAATCACCACCTCTTTGTTTGTGGAACTTTGTCGAGTATAAATTAGTTTAAGCCCATGCCTACCACTCACAAGCAGCCACTCTTCAAATGAGCTTTTCTGATGGTGAAGCACTTGGTGGTACGTTGCATCATGAAAGAGGCCATATAGCTGCAAGTTATTCCTCATTCTTCAAGACCAATTTATATTTACCTAGCATCTTTCACATAGAAAAAACATTCCAAGGAATGTCGTTAAACAAGACTCTCAACACCAAGACAAAGAAGGAAACTTTCGGGCAGAAAGCTGAGCAACAGGTTTTATGGATTACTTGAAAGAAAGCGCAAGAGGCAGAGAGACCGACATTTTAGGGAGGGATACCAGAACGTAGGATCCAGGCAGCAGCTGATGGCTTAGATGTCATGGTGGAAGCCAAAAATTGCAGGAGTGCAGTTAGCTCAGAGACTGTAAGGCTGGAGGAGATTGCAGGACTGGGATCAAACCTATGGAGTTACTCAAAAAGCAAAAAAGGATGAGCCTTTTAAAATCAAGATGTTTATCACTTGGAGTCACTGTTTTAACTATTACTGCATAGAAAATTGCCAATTTGTGATGCTAATAAAATTCATTTGCCTTGACACGCAAGTCACATCCCAGATACATTTTTGATTCATTTGTAGGATATCACTGGCATCACTGGCTGGGCCAGCTTTTATTGCCCACCCAGTAGCCCTTGGGAAGGTGGCAGTGAGGTCCAACCTTAAGTATTTGCAGTTAGCATTCCCAGCATTTTCCACACCCACAGAATTTCAATTAATAATACTTAGATTATAAAACATTTGAAAATAGGCCCTTTTCATTAAACACTATGTGTTCAAACTTTATATGTGCTTTTAATATTAAAAACGTGACTAAGATTTCATAAAATACTGATGAAATATCAGAATCTATACTGTTACAACACGGGGTAAACTCCCCCACTAATTTAAACTTGTAACACAAAGGATTTACTCCATGTGGTAATGTTTAAAAATTTGAGAGGTCAAGAACTATTTAAAGTAAAATTTAACAACTTTATTTATTAAAGTATAACAGAGAATAACTAATAACTATTTACAATTCCTTTCTGTGACCTATTCTTTTTTTTACCGTCCCCTTCCACAATACTAGTCCAATAAACCCTGATTAAGATTTACCAAAAATTCAAATTTCAAAACCAGCCAACTCTTTATATCTTCTTCTGTCTTCTTTTCTTCTTCTTAGGGACTTCTGTTTCACAGGTCACTGATCGATAAAGGTACCTTTAAGAGAGCTGTGTTTTGGGCAGTCTGCATATGTAGGTGGCTTGGCAGTTCTCTCCCAATTGTTCAAATGTTTCCCGGTCTTATGCCCCTAAAGCATCGGATTGTGCCATTGGCTTCTAATATTGTCAATGTACTAAATTCAAACTTAATTGGAGTTTGGTATTTTGGGGGTATAATTTAAACCAATTGGCCTAATTCACTTTTGTTTTTGAATCCAGGCAACCAGTAACACTAGCTGCTGGACCAAAAGATTACATTATATCTTGTTCAGAACACTTGGTACTGGCAGGTAGCTCTGCTAGCTTTTAAGTTTTCTTAAAAGGTACAGTACACCCACATCTTCATAACAATAAGAGTGTGCAATGGCACTGCTTTACACTCCTGCTCTTGAAGTGTTCCCATTCCACACATTTAAAATGTGGGCAATTTTAATAAAGAGTTAAACTGATACTATAGTAAGGAGTAATCTTATTGCTACGTAATTGTTTTAACTTAAAGAGGCCCAGTGATTTTGTTTTAAGCACTGCCATTTTGATAACTGATTGTAAGGATCTTTGAGAGGGTGCAAGAGGGGATTTACAGAATTGACCCAGGTCAGGGGAGAGGGGAGACGGACTTTAATAACCAAGTCATGTTGGAGATGCAGTGGTGGCTCTCTTTGTATCAAAGGAAATTGCGGTGTATAAGGTTATGAGGTTTAGAGGAGGTAGACAAAGTAATTCTGTCCTGTTAACTGATGATACAAGATTGTAGGTGAACACAGTTTCAGGTTTAGAGCAAAAGGTGGTGGGAACGTCAGGAGTGAGAGTGGCAATGATCTGAAACTCATTACCTTTGAGTGTAGTGCAAAAAGGAGACAATAATTTTGAAAGGAAATTGAATGGGAAGTAAACGTGTGGCTACAGGGATAGCACAGGTGAATAGATCTGATTGAACGACTGGCTGAGGAGACAGCATGGTCTCAATAGGCGAAAATGCCTCCTTTGGTGTTGAATGCCTCGGTGACTCCTTAACATTTTATTGCAGCAGGCTAAGCACCCGAGATATTGATGTGGGGAGAAGAGTAATGTATTGCAGACTTTCAATCACCAAAACCACAAAGAGGCTTTGCATAAAGCTGGAAAACCAGCTTTTTAAGTCATTTTCTCCAGGATTTCTGCAACTGTTCCTAAGTTATTGCAATTGAGTCGGATAGCGTTCATAGAATTTAATCTTAATGATGCTCATCAAATAACTTAGAACTTGAATGCAAGCCTTAAATTTTAACAGTTCAGCGTGACATTTTGGACACAGAAGTATTTCTGTGAAACTGAACAGCCAAAGGCATAGCAGGGTTTAATGATGAACTTCAGGTAAAGCCCGTCTGAAACAAGAAGAAATGGGTTGACACAAAATTGTTTTACAAGTGTGTTCAGGCAGTAAAGGATTAGAGAATAAATTTATAAATGGGCAAAATGCTGGCTGATGAAATGTAATACTGTGTGCAGTATTGGGGAAGAACAAATGGTTGTCATGCACAAAAGATAGTTAGTGTAGAAGTAGCTAAAAGCTTCAAAAAGAAATACAATAATTGACAGAGAGGAAAAAAAAAATCAACGTATCAAAGCAATTAAGAGAACCAATGGAATAGCAATGATGTGGAGATGCCGGTGTTGGACTTGAGGGCAAAGTTAAAAATCACAACTCCAACTTAGAGCCCAACAGGTTTATTTGGAAGCACTAGCTTTCGAAGTGCTGCTCCTTCATCATGTAGCTGTGGAGCAGGATCACAGGACACAATTTATAGCAAAATGTCATACAACTGATGTAATGTATTGAACAAGCCAATACTGCTAATAAGTCTTTCATCTTTTTGAATGGGTTGCAGGTTTCAGTTCATTAATATGTAAGTCCCAGAACTTCTTTCAAGTCACAGTCCCAAGGTAACTTAAGGTTTTATATTTTAAAAAAGTGAAATCTCAGTTCAAACATTGTATTAAAAGGTGTGAGGTTACAGTCTGTCTGTATCCCAATCTTGAGTCAAACTGGTTCTACCTCCAAAGTAGTAATTTCCAAAGTACGTACATTTTATAAATTCCTACTTGAAAATAGAGCCAGTCTGAATCAAGATTTGAAGATGCCGGTGTTGGACTGGGGTGTACAAAGTCAGCCCAGAAAATGTATTGGGTATTAGCACCTCTGTGTACTGCTGTCTGTGTCATAATGTTTAAACTGATTCTAATCTAAAAGATGAATTATCAGAATCTTACATGGATTCATGAAGTTTTTGAGCAAAGTACAATGTAACTCTGCAAGTACAAATTCACCCCACAAACGTATGGGTGCGTGTGCGTGCATGTGAGTGCACTTGTGTGCACGTGTGAGTGTGCGTGTGCACATACATGTGTGTCTGAGCTGACACCAACTGTTAAAGTTAACCTGAGAATGTAACTTTTAAAAAAAAAGTTGTGATTTACATATGAAAGAAGTGAAACTATCATGGTCATTTTAACAGATGAGAGACTTAACAAACAATCAAGGTATTTTTCAATGTATTATTTCAGTTACATCACACTGTAAACTTTTGCTATAAATTCTGAGTCTTACAATTGTGTCCTCCACAATCACCTGATGAAGGAGCAGCGCTCTGAAAGCTAGTGTGCTTCCAAATAAACCTGTTGGACTATAACCTGGTGTTGTGTGATTTTTAAGTCTGAATCAAGTTTGGGATACAGAGAAACCTTAACCTCACACCTTTAATGCAACGTCTGAGCTGAAGATGTCACCTTTTTTAAAATATAAAACCTTAACTCATCTTGGGACTGCGACTTGAAGGAAGGTCTGGGATTTACATATTAATGAATCCCACTCAAAGTGATTAAAGGCTTAACAGCAATCTGGTTTTGTTCAATACATAGCATAAGTTGTGTGACACTGATCTTTTACTATAAATTCTGTATCCTATGATTTTGCCCCAACAGTTACCTGACGAAGGAGCAGCACTCTGAAAGCTTGTACTTTTGAATAAACCTGTTGGACTATAACCTGGTGTTGTGCGATTTTAACAGTGGAATAGTAAATATTCCTAATTAGGTAGGCATCATGCTAATATGTAGTTGGGCAGTCAACCTGTTTATTGAACATTGTGCAATTCAACAACAAAGGCTACAACATTAAAAGAATCGATGAACATCTGAGAATGTTTGTAAAACTTTAAATATAATCTAATTCCTGGCTTTGGTTAAAAGGAGCATAGTGAGAGAGAAATGATGGCATTATTATAAAATATACTTTATATCCTATGCTCGCATAATGATGATCACTACAAACGTATGACTATTGAAACCCTTCTAAGATTAGAATTAATTTATACATTGATAGAACAACAGAAATTTAAACTATATCTTCATTCAATCTATTTGTCATTTTAGAATGAAGCAGTCTGGCATACTGCAAACGGAAACAGCATTGAGCAGTTAGCATTTACATAATATTTCCTAAAGTCTACACAGCATGTAACTTTAATGCTGTAGTCCAGCCCCCAGTCAAATCTGCCAAATCTCCATGGTCCAAAAGAAGAAAATAACTGCAGCAAGAATAATAGAAAATTTGTAGCGCTGATTTCACCTTGGAGTTGGTATGACAACAGCTAATTCCACATTCATAACTTCTGAACAAAAGGTCAGTGTGAATCACAGCATGCAAACAACAAATAGACTTGACATCCGTTGATGTTTTTAATTAAAGTGTGGGTGCAAGTCAGATATAAACAGGCCTGTCAATTTTTTGTTAAAAAATGAATAAAATTGAGTATATAATGTGTATTAGTGTTGCATAAGTACTAAGATGTAGGTGGTGTGTTGACCATACTGCTAATTTCTGATGAAGACTCTGCTAGATATACATGAAACATCTTTGAGGGGAAAGTGAGGACTGCAGATGCTGGAGATCAGAGCTGAAAAATGTGTTGCTGGAAAAGCGCAGCAGGTCAGGCAGCATCCAAGGAGCAGGAGAATCGATGTTTCGGGCATGAGCCCTTCTTCAGGCTCATGCCCGAAACGTCGATTCTCCTGCTCCTTGGATGCTGCCTGACCTGCTGCGCCTTTCATACATGAAACATCTGATGTATCATTGTTTTAAGATTTGCATATGCAAACGAGCAAAGGTTCAGGATGAAACCATGTTGCAACTGTCATATGCAATCCAGCAAAAGTGTGCTACAAGAGAATGGATACATAGTTATCTGTAACTACAGGTTGTAGTCAGAACTGTTAAATAAACCTGTATGAGATTTTCAAATAATCTGTTTTAAATCTGTTTAAATCTGAATCTGTTTTAACTAATAACACAGGAAATACAGCAACATTTACCCATCTAGTCTGTTTTACATTAAAAACAACTACAGGTACATCGGAGGAGAAATCAATTCTCCCGAGACACTGTTTTACTTATCCATGTGCAAAAAGGCAAGAAATTATACTGTAGAGAAGATGTTACTCTGGCAGGTTGGAATTGTCATCTAATAGCATCAGGCATTTTTTTAAAATAATGAAAATATTAAAAATATTTTAATAAGAATCTGCAGCTTCCTGGTACAGACAACAGAAAACTATCACCATCTGTACCTGCTGATTGTAGAAATGCAAATAATTTACTGTGACTTGAGATGTCACATATCAAACAACACATCCAGGTCAAAGCATTAACTGAGGCAATTATTGCAACGAAATGGTCCCAATGTCATTGGAAGATACAAGTCATCAGGTAAAAATGTAACGTTAGCCCATAGACATTATTCCACTTGCTATTCTGATCCCCATTGCAGGGGGTGATGAAATAATTGCCAATAAGATTTCTCTTTTTCTCCAATATTCATTTTAATACAATTCAGAAGCAATGCAAATTAAACATGGATTGAACAGACAAATGCAAATAAAGAGAAAGTAATTCCATGTTAAACAAATAATTGACAAATCGATGATGCAAGAATGTGTAGCACTTGTAACACTCTTTGGAATGTTTGACTATGTAGAATCAATGAGCTTTGATAACATTGCCATCACTGAATTCACCACTATCAACATCTTGAGGGTTACCATTGACAAGAAACTCAACTGAACCAGCCATAAAATACTGCAGCTTCAAGAGGAAATGGGATTCATTTCGTTAGCCAATCGGTGATGTAATTTAATTTCTAAAATGTAAATGCTGATCAATATATGCCAAACTGTGGTGAAAGCAGAAGGGCAAGTCATTCACACTTCATGGTAACAGGATGTTAGATTTCCATGGTTCACGGAAACAAATACAAAAAAAAATGATCGAGCTGATAGAGACCATCTTCACTCAGCAGTCCAACTTTAAAAATCCAACAGTTTAAAATCAAGGACAAAGTTGACAGTTCAGAATGCAAAAAGAATAATAACTTACCAATAAGAATGTTTAAAGTAATTCATGTCAATCTCAGTATGTCATCTTTTCTACAAACAATGACTGAAGGTCAAAAACACAACTTGGCGCACAGCTGTACACCAAATGGATTCTACTCCAAACATAAAATTCCACTGATCCTTCAAACCATATGCAAATTATTGTATTCAAAACCAGGTGAGCCTAACAAATTCTTCAAGCATTGAGGAGGAAGGACTTAAAGGGTTTTGATGACAAATGTTGATGAAGAAAATTGGAAGGAGAGTTGGGTGGAGCATAAACATTGACAAGGACGAGTTAGACCTTTGCTGTGTGTCCTTTGTAAATCCGTACATACACAATTTTGGAATTGATACTTTTCATTGTAGAATCGACCATGCAATAGATGAGATACTGGACTGACTGTGATATAAACATTTATATTATCATAGAAACAGATGTCAGTCATTATGCAAGCATCATCAGACTATGCAAATTCATGTTTATTCAACACAAAAACAGGAACTAGCAAGGCATAATATTCCTGGCAAAACCTCTAACTGCTGTAGTCCTTCAAAGTGAGATACCGTATGGCTGTTTCCGAGTGACAGCTTGAATTATCAAAAACTAATGATTGGAACCAATGTTGAAACAGTTAATTTTAAGCTCAAACATAGAGAGTGGGAAGAACAATTGCACTTCCTGATCTCAAACTTCTGAAGCCAATGTAGCATTCTTACCAAGTAGAAATATCCTGTCCACTAAAGTAGGACAAATTCAACTGGATTCACTACCATCCTAGCGACTAATTGACATTCATCAGCCAAGTGATGGAGAAATTGTAAACCATGCTTGCCAACCTTCTGTTTCATTTGTTCTTGGGACATGAACATTATTGGCATGGCCAGTGCCCCTTGCCCATACCTACTACTATTGAGGTGTGCAATTTAGGTTCCTTCAGAATCACTGTTTTCAGCTTTGGTTCAGACCTGGACAAAACAGCTGACTGACAGATGGGGTGACAGAGATGTGTCCAACATCAAGACAACCTTTGACTAATTGCGACATCAAGGAATATTAGTAAATCAACATTAATGGAGGAAAACAGGGTAAAATCATATTCAATACAAGGAAAGATGGCCGTGATTGTCACCAATCATCCTAAATCCATAAAAATATTGCAAGATTTCCTTAGGACAATGCTCTAGGCCCAATGATCTTCAACTGTTTAATCAACAGGATTAAAAGTGTCAACTTACATCTAAGCCCACCGGTGAAATAGAACTCAAGACATCTTTTCCTTGTGGATACAGTTTATTGACCACAGTCACATAGCTCATTTCACACTCAATACGATCTGTTCCCCCTTTAATCACATAACTATTTCATTACCCTCTGCAGTGAACTCTTGACAAATTTCTCTCTTCTATTTAAATAAAATGTGTAAAGACAAAGAATTCTTAAAACAGGAATAAAATGAAAAAAAGTGTTGTTGCATACTCTCCATCTTAACTTATAACAGGGCCTGCTATATTCACCTAGGAAAATGTGAGGACTGCAGTTGCTGCAGATCAGAGAGTAGGGTGCTGGAAAAGCACAGCAGGTCAGGCAGCATCAGAGGAGCAGGAGAATCAACATTTCGGGCAAGAGCCCTTCATCCGACGTTTCAGGCAATGGCCCTTGATCAGGGAGTTGAAGGGTTCTCCTTGGATGCTGCCTGACTTGCTGTGCCTTTCCAGCACCCCACTCTCGACTCTGCTATATTCACCCTCCATTCCATGAGCAAAAACATTTAAATCACAAAATGATCCTAGCAATAATGTTTTCTTTGTTTCCAGTTACTCTTAAACTACCAGGCATCCTTCTTTACGGATCTCTAGTCATTTCTTTGAACAAGTGCTTCCTTTTAGGAAAAGGTCAGACATTTGGTGACTTGTGTCTGTCAGCTTTATTTTGAAAGTATTTTCTTTCTGGCAGTTTACTTGTGCTAGCAAGGTCAGCCCCTCAAACGCTTCCCAGCAATGCTCTTTCACAAACGTACATTGTCTCAAATAGAATGGTTATGCTCATGGAAACAGGCCTTTCAGCACACCATGTCTACGCTGACCAAAAACACCAAACTGCACTAATTTACCCGCAGTCGTTCGATAGCCTACTAAGCCCTGGTGTTTTACGTGTTCGTCCAGAGGATTCTTAAATGTTGAGAGAGCACTTGCCTCCACCACCCTCTCAGACAGCGCATTCCATATTTCTACCATTCTCTGGATGAAAAACGTTTCCCTCA
Organism: Chiloscyllium punctatum; assembly: GCF_047496795.1. Classification (NCBI taxonomy): domain Eukaryota; kingdom Metazoa; phylum Chordata; class Chondrichthyes; order Orectolobiformes; family Hemiscylliidae; genus Chiloscyllium; species Chiloscyllium punctatum. The sequence goes on from NC_092739.1 coordinate 21,994,704, forward strand.
TAACCCCTCTAACTCACTTACTCCTCACGTTATGTCCTCTGGTTTAAGCCAAGTCTGCCAGAGGGAAAAGAATTTCATGATCTACCCGTTTATGCCTCGCACATTTTGTATTTCCAATCCCTCCTCAGCCTTGTCTGCTACAAGGAAAACAAATCCAACTATCCTATCTTTCCTCATAGCCAAGGCATTTTATTCCAGATAACACCCTGGTGAATCTCCTCCATACCCTCTCCAGTGCAGTCATATCCTCCTGAGAGCGTAGTGATCAGAAATGTATATAATATTCCATCTGTGGCCTCAGTAATGTTTTATAAAGTTGTGAGGAGACTTCTTTGATCCTATATTCGATGCCTCAGCTAACAAGGCAAACATCCCTTTTGCCTTCTTCACCACTGTCTACTTGTGATGAAACTTTCAGGGATCTATGGACTTGTACACCAAGGTTCCTTTGTTCCCCCGTACTCCCTAGGGGCCTACCATTCATTGTGTATGTCCTTCCCTTATTAGACCTCCCAACCACATCACCTCACACTTATCAGGATTAAATTCCATTTGCCATTGCTCTGCCCAACTTACCAACTGATCAATACCAAACTGTAGCCTAAGACCATCCTCCTTGTTACCAACTCCAACAATTTTCATGTCATTTGCAAGCTTACTAATAATATCTTCTACATTCACATTCAAGTCACTAATATACATAACAAACATGTGGGACCTTGTCAATGGCCTTACTGAAAACCATGTAAGCCACATTAACTGCACTGTCCTCCTCAATATATTTAGTCACCTTTTCAAAACACAAGTAAAATAATTAGACAGGATCTCCTGCCAACAAATCTGTGCTGATGATCCTTGGTGAATTCCTGCCTTTCCAAGTGTTGATTAATCCTGTCTGAGGTTTTTCCAATAATTTCTCAACCAATGATGTCAAAGTAACTGATCAGTAATTACCTGGTCTATCATTGCTACTCTTTGTCAACCATATTAGCTATTTTCCAATCATCTGCCACTTCACTTGTGGTCAACAAAGTATTAAATATCTCTACCAGGGGTCCAGCAATCTCCTCCTTTGCTTTCCAAGGTTGCTTGGGAAACATCACATTGGGCCTTGGTGACTTGTGCACCTTTACAGCCTCAAACATCTAATACCTCCTCCTTATTAATCTTAACATGTTCTAAAAACCTCCTCATCCCAAGTGAATCTCCAGCTTCAATATCTTTCTCCTTTGAGTATACTGATAAGAAATATTTATTTAAGATCTCACCCAAGTCCTCTGGCTTCATGCACAGATTGTCCTTTTGGTCTTTAATCGGCTTCACTCTTGCCCTGACAATATACTTAATCCTATTCGCCAAAGATAATTTATGACTGCTCTTTGCCCTCCTAATTTCTTTTTTTAAAAACACTCCCCTACTTTCTCTATACTGCTTTCAATGCCCTGTACCTGACATTAGTTCATTAAGACTTAACAGGAAGAGTGAGGGCCTACACTTGTGACCAAGCCACTCAGAGCTGCCAGCGACAGTGTCTGTGTCCTAAAGTCCATCAGTCAAGGCTCAATGCTGGAGGGATCCAGTGGTGAGAAGGTTAATTTTTTTCTTCTTATGATTATGTAGGAATTGCATGTAGAGCAGATGTCCTTAGAGGCAAGGACAGTTGATAGTTTTCAGGAGACATATCCTTGCTTCTGACTGAACGCAGCCTTGGACAACTGGAGAGCCCCAATTAGACAGGCAGGTTGCCATGGCTTCCAGCAGAAAACTAAGCACCTGTTTCACCCACCAGGGAAGCAGGTGATTGAGAATATGGGAAGTTGACAACCTTGATTGGTTAATTAGCCAGTTAAGGGCCTTAATTGCTGACAAGTTGTGGAAGAGCCAATGGACTTTCTCATCCAGCACTTAGTTGTTGAGGTGGCAAGAAAGGAATGAGTTTCTCTTGAGCCAACTCACCTCAGTATTTCCCTTTCTTGCCATCTCTGTCACTATCCCCAAGGAGGAAAAAACTCCACCTTCTATTTCCAAACTTCACCTTAGGCAACCATCTGCTTGCAATGTCAACTCCAATTGAAGCTTATTGGTGAACTGGAAGTCAAGACACCTTTTTCTTGTGGGTACAGTTTAATGACTTCTCAGGCAAGTATCTCATTCCACATCTGTTCTTCTTTTATAGTTATGAAGTCACCTAATTAATCAATCAATCAGTTGTTAACTCTTGCTTTACTGACAAAAAATTGTGGTTTTCATGAATGCTTGTATAGGGTTTAACAACATTCACAATTCATCAGGTAATGAAGTAATCCATCTGAATGCAAGATGGGTACGGATAGCTATTAAATTTAACATGATATGCAATAGCTCTAATTTCTAGCTATCCCAACTAAAGATCATTGGAACAACCTTCCAACTCCCTCCTAAGTAAATCTCAAGCTTATGGTTCCTTCTGTGTAATAACTGGACAATTTTACAAATAGATTATGATAATATTTGTTGACAAACAAAGGAAATTTGATATTGCTTTGCTTTCATTAAGACTGCACTCCAAAGAATACAATTTATAAATTTCAAACTATTTTGGTGGTGAACAGATTTGTTCAATTAACACTATCTTGGGTAATACAGATTTGAAAAGAATGGACAAAATTCTCATTGGAGATGGTGACCTCTCTGATAGACTCAAACGTAAGCCCAGAAAGCCACGTGATATTTTACAAGATGTGGGTGCGCAGCCACTGGGGGAGGGGACACTAGTGGGAGCAGCCCTTGTCACTGCATGGAGTCCTGTAGCAGGTAGAGGGTGCCTGAACAGTGGGATACCCCTGCAACCAAATCACCAGGCTCATGTGACATAATCACCTCCTGCCATTTGGACAATGTTGGGATCAGTAGCATGAGGCATCTAATACTGTGCCACTTTCATCATCCTCTTGGCAATGAGTGGGGAGGAGATTGCATACAATTCTGGCTCATGTTAAGAATGACAGACTTATTTTGGGATATTTGCCAAGCCATTTCACAAAGGATTAGATAGAGAGAATCTGATTTCATGTTAGCAGCTGAAATCTTAATATGCTAATGCTGACATTAGCAATTTGGCTATTCAGGTAGTTAAAGCGCTACAGCTAAATTAAACTGAAGTCCTGATTTTGGGTGCACATTGCAGCAGTATATCACTTATGCAAGGACAGTCCAACAGCAGTTCTGAAGCAATAAATAATCCGTGACAGGCACACAATGAAATTACCAGAAAGCATTTCACATGATCTGAACAAAGCCAGCACAGCAGTCTGGACTGGGGTAACAACAGACTTTAAGTACAAACAGAGGAATGAAGTTTTTTTTTTAAAAAGCTTAATTAGAACAAAACAAAAGTTGCATTGTTTAAAATCAAAATATTGATTGCCACAAGTTGTCAATCAATTGTTAACCGCGTTAATCACACTGCGCAGGAAATGCTGATTTGTTAAACTCAGCAATTCCAGTTAAACAACCTGGGGTCATTTTTTAAATTAACAATTTTTGAGCAAAGTTTCACTTTAAAGAAAAAAAATAGCTCTTAAGGAAAAATAGTTAAATGCCCTGATCTCTATTGGACATGAAGTCTCAGATGCTGGATTGATTCAGAAAATATGAGATCAAGTGTGTTGAATAACCTTCCTCATTCAAACCCTTTACTATCACCACACACTGTATTTTTCAACTCTGGACTTGAGTAAATCCTAAAATTATATTGTTCAAAGGCAAATCCTCACTAACCTTTTTCTTACTTCATTGAATCTTCAATTCCACTATTGTTACACATATTCCACATCTGGCAATATAAGCAATTTTTTTAATATTAACTATATTTCCCCATATAAATTGTAGAACTATTAATGCAAACCAGAAAGAAACTTGGTGATCTGATAGATTGGTCAAAAAATGTTGCTCAATTCTTTTCTTCTCGAGCAATAGGAAATACTTCATGCCTGTGATTCAGACTGTTATTCACTTGTACCAAATGGTCTTTGAAAATCATATTGGATTAGCTTATTCTTTGGACCCAAATACCAAAAATTAAAAGTTTCCCAGCTTTCAATCACTAGCCCTTTTAAATCTAATATTTTTTAAATATATCTAGCTTGTTTATAGAATTGCTTCTGAGGAACTCAGTTCTGAGTACGGGACACTGGACCTGAAACATTATCTGTGATTTCTCTCCACAGTTGCTGCCAGACCTGCTGAGTTTTCCAGTAATTTCTGTTTTTGTTTCGGATTTACAGCATCTGCAGTTCTTTCAGGATTTCTTTTATTACAGGTACCCCCACTTTTCAAATGTTCACTTTATGCAATTTCGCTTTTACGAAAGACCTACATTAGTACCCTTTTTTGCGAATCCAAAGAGGATTTTCATTTTTACAAAAAAAAGCAACACTTTTTCCCATATAAATCATGCACTTTCCCCTTACACTCTTTTCAGCGTACAAAAGGTTTCCTGGGAATGCTCTTCTTTCGGATAGCGGAGGCTACCCGTATTTGTTTAGAGAATGGCAGCACATTTACAAAACATGAAGGAAATATGATTTTATAGCAATGCTGCTATTAGGAGCAAGGTTTTATTTTTTGAATACCCCAGATTTTTCAGACAAACTATAATATAGTGCTCACTACTAGTTTTTCACAAACAGTACAACAACTTCAGGTAATCTCAGAGGCATGGTTACAGAGTCATAGAGATGTACAGCACAGAAACAGTCCCTTCGGTCCAACTCATCTATGCTGACCAGATATCCCAACCCAATCTAGTGCCTCCTGCCAGCACCTGGCCCATGTCCCTCCATCCCTTCCTATTTATGTACCCATCCAGTGCCTTTTAAATGTTGCTACAGTACTAGCCTCCACCACTTTGGATGTTGTGAAACTTGAAAGGGTTACAAGGATGTTGCCAGGGTTGGAGGATGAGAGCTACAGGGAGAGGTTGAATAGGCTACAGCTGTTTTCCCTGGAGTGTTGGAGGCTGAGTGGTGACCTTATAGAGGTTTATAAAATCCTGAGGGCATGGATAGGTTAGATAGACAAGGTATTTTCCCTGGTTAAACTCTAATAATAAAAATTTTCTGTATGAGTTAAATTACTTTTGTTAAATTCCTAAAAATCACACACCACTATCTGGTTCATCATTGAAATGCTTCAAATGTATTAATACAGCAGATGACAAATAAGCTGGTGACAGATAGTTAAATCTTATTTATTCCTGCCCCTGTCAAGTACACTTTTAAAAATACAGTAAGTGTTCACAATTGTCAAATGGCCTCTCTGGCACTGAGCAGATTAACTGTTCTAAGCATGCAGGTCTCCTGTGCTGACAGTGCCACAGGGAGCCAGTGGCCACAGATGGTACTACAGTGGGACCCAATTGAAAGATCGTCGCTGGAGCCGTTGGGCAGAAGTGCATTGGGTGGGATTACTAGTCCCAGGCAGTGAAGCCACAATGAGAGGGATGGGCTTTACTACAAAGGGTAGTAGTTGACTGCTGGAGGGCTCCTTCCGTTCTGGAGAAAATCCCTCCTTTTGATACAGGATGCCAAGCATGTGCGAGCCCCCTCGCCCCAACCAAGGTTTACCAGGCAGTTTACCCAAGTGACGTGTCCCCTGGCTGCCACTGGATGAAAACCAGTAGCAGTGGGTGAGGCCCTCAAATCTGAATGACCTGTATTGGATTCCTGGCAAGAAGGCCAGCCTTAATTTGGGGAGTCGGGAAAATGGTGACACCTCCAGCCCATACTTCTCTGATTCATGATCCCACCAATCCTTTCTTACAATCCACCTCCAGAGGGAGTATTAAGTTCTGACAAAGATGCTCACCCTCCAGGCAATAATTATTGTTGAAAGCTTTTAACATTGTAAAGTTTAAAAAATAAATAACATGTTTTCTTACCTTTGCTTTCTTTGCCTCTTTAGATTGTAAAGAAAGTATTGTTCCAGGTTTCTGATATTACAAAACTGTGAAGTGAAATAGGTAAGAGCTGTTTTGACCTCCAGGGATTTATAAAATGGCTGCATGTTTTGAAAGTAATGAATTTAGTACTTATTGTGAACCTGGTTTGTGTTTCTAGCTGTAGATTCCATCAATGTGCAGATGAACTGGAGCTGAGAGGTTGTTTACAAGTGAAACTGATTGGTTTATGGACAAAGGCCTTCTTGACCTGCACTCTTCTTCCCAACCTCTCCGCCCCCCAACCCCTCTCCAGTATCTGCAGTCCTCACTTTCTCCTAGTTGATTTTATGGACAAAGGACCAATTATCAATGACAAAGGGCTTTTGCAAACAACAAGATGATTGGTTGTCATGTGGCTGAATAGGTTGGGCTGTGAGCAAGACAAAGAGAAGTAAGTTCAAACAAGAAGAGAACCCAAAAGGTCTGTAGCAGTCAAAAACCAAAGGTCCTGTGCAGAAAGCCATTGTAGATCTGAAGAAAACCAGTTTATACTTCCTTCAGTACATGTGGCAAGATGTTACTTTGAATTAGATAAGCCAGAGACTTTTCATAAGTGACCCAGTCACCTTGTGTTTCTTGCAAACCAGTGGAAGCATTAGGAAAAAGGAACAGAAACATTCAGATCAGTAAGAACCAACCCAACAGGTGTCCTGAAGTTAAAAATCTCACATCAGGTTATAGTCCAACAGGTTTAATTGGAAGCACTAGCTTTCGGAGCGCTGCTCCTTCATCTGGTGGTTGTGGAAGACACAGTTGTAAGGCACAGAATTTATAGCAAAAGTTTACAGTGTGATGTAACTGAAATTATACATTGAAAAATACCTTGTTTGTTTGTTTGTTTGTTGAGTTTTTCATCTGTTCGAATACCATGATAGATTCATTTCTTTCATGTATAAATCACAAAACTTTTTGTTTAAAAAGTTGCATTGTCAGGTTAGCTGTAACAATGGGCAATAGCTAGACAATATGTTGAGGGGGGGGGGGGCCTCTGTGTTAGCCCCCTGTGTTCTCTGTCTGCGCCATAATGTTTTGACTGATTCTAATCTAAAAAGTGAGATCAGAGTTTTACATGAATTCATGCAGTTTTTGAGCAAAGTAAGTTGTTTTGTTTAATACCACTACCATTTTGACACCTCATTCTTAAGTATATCTGGTGCTGCTCCTGATATTGCCTCCTACACTCCCCATTGAACCAGGGTTGATTCCCTGGCTTGGTGGTAATGGTAGAGGAGGAGATATGGCAGACCTTGAGGATAGAGGTGGCACTGAAGTACAACTGGGAGATGACTGAATGATTACCTCTGATTCTCTACCACTCCCTCACATTCTGGATTGTCCCCTGCTGCACAGGAGTTGGGGAGGATGACGGTGAATTTCGGTGGTGCGTGGACAGCTGTGGATGTGATAGATGTGGATAGACAGAGAGGGATGGGTGTGTCTGCAAAGTTATCTGGCATGAATGTTCATGTGTGAGAGTAGCCTTGAAAATATGGAGTGAGAGATTGAATACATATGTAGATTGAGATGTCATTGAATGTGACAATGTTACCTTTCCTGCTCTGTCAGGTCAATGAACCACTTTTGGCTTCAAAACCAGGAGTGCAGCTCTAGCTGCTGATTTCCTTCTTTCTTTTCACTGGCAGGAATGTGATAGGGTTTTGGCTAGGCTGAGAGTTAAGGCTAACTCTTCCTCCTGTAAGGAACAGTGCCTCTGGGTCTCCACCCAGAGCGAGGTTACTGACATAAGAAGCAGCCTTTGAGCATATGCACCCAATTTTGTTATGCTTAATTCCAAAATTCATCAACTTTCATGTTTGTGATGTCCCTTTAAACAATGAAGATGAAACTGATACAATTCATCAATCCATCCATGAAAGGAATTGGTTGAGGAATTCAGAAATGTGGGAATAGAGAGGCTGAATGAAAAAACTCTGTCAGAGTTGCAGCACTTAACATCCTGCACACCATCAGATTCATTCCCCACTGCTCTCAACAGACTAGGAACATAAAATACAGGTTTAGAAGTTGTAATATCTTGCTACCTTTTATTTTTGTCATAAAGGTGCTCCTTAAAATCTATGTCAATCTTATACTAATATGAGCCTCAGTACTAAGGGTTCGAAAATGGTCTTTTGAAGTGGCTTCAAATGTTTCAGTGTACCAAAGACATGTTCTTGTCATTGTCACAAGTTGTTTTTATTGACTGATTTTGACTGTATAGTCCATTTTTATATGGTGTACATTGTGTGCCGCATTTGGTCATATCACATGGTTCCCACTTTTGTTTTGAAATAATAGCTGTGTACCTGAATATAATATCAGCCACTAGGTGAAGTTGGCATGGATTATCAAATTAGTGCCAAGTTCAATGAGATCACAATTTTATATTCTTCAAGGCTTTTAACCAATTGTATTGGAATCATGGCTTTATGGAGAAGGCAGAAAATATTTTGAAGGCTGTTTAAAGTTTAAGTGTTATGATAGTAATGATGTTAAATCCTCGAACTTAAAAATGAACAAAAATGACATCATTATACATAAGAGCAGAAGTATTCCATTCAGCCCATCAAGTCTCCTCCATCTTTCACTGAAGGTACAGCTGATCTGATTATCCTCAACTCCACTTTCCTGCCTTTTCCCTATAACTCTTGATTCCCTGACTGATTAAATCAACCTTGAAAGCAACCAAATAGACTCAACATCTCTCCGTGGTTAAGAATTCCACAGATTAACTATCCTTCAGGAGAAGAAATTCCTCTTGCTCATCTCCATGCTAATTGGGTGACCCTTTACTCTGAAATTATGTTCACTGATCCACAAGGCAAAATAACCTCTGTTCCCAGTCCTAACCCTATCAAGTCCACTAACAATCCTGTAAGTTTCAATAAGGTCTTCTCTCATTCATCCAATACCCAGGAAGTAAAGGCCCAGCCCATTCAACCTCTCCTCATATGAAAATCCCTCCAGACCCAGGATCAACCAGTGACCTTCGCCACCTCCAATGCCATTATCTTTTATCTAAGAGGGCCAAAACTTTTTGCAATATGCCAAACTGCAGCTTTCAGTAAGAACATAAGATCACAAGAAAGAGGAGCAAGTGTAGGCCATTTTCAGCCCCTCAAGTCAGACATGCTATTCAATAAGATCATTGCTAAAAATTACACAACACTAGGTTATAGTCCAACAGGTTTAATTGGAAGCTTTTGGAGCTTTAATTGCAGCTTTTGGAGCGCTGCTCCTTCATCAGGTGTTGTGGAGTAGACTATTGTAAAACACAGAATGTTTAGCAAAAGTTTACAGTGTGATGTAACTGCAACTCCACAACCAACTGATGAAGGAGCAGTGCTCTGAAAGCTAGTACTTCCAATTAAACCTGTTGGACTATAACCTGGTGTTGTGTGATTTTTAACTTTGCATACCCCAGTCCAACACCTGGATCTCCAAACCAATAAGATCATGATTGAGCTGTCTCATCCCTCAACTTCTTTTTTGGACCAGCTCCTCCTCTCCCTCAACTCCTCAGTGTTTCAAAAATGTATCAACCTCCTCTTGAAATACTTTCAATGATGAAGCTTGTACAACTCCCAAGGGTAGAGAATTCTAGTCATTCATTGTCCTCTGAAAGAAGTCATTCCTTTGCATCTCGTTTCTACATGAGTGTCCCTTATTCTGTAACTATGTTCTCCCAGTTCAAGATTTCTCCACTAGTGGACAATTTTTTTTCAACATCTGACTTGTCAAGTCCCCTCATAACATTTTATGTTTCAATTTGATCACCCTTCATTCTTCTAAATTCTATAAAATCAAGACCTAACCTGTTCAGCTATTCTTGATAAGTCAAATCCTTCCTTTCAGGAATCAGCCTAGTGAATTGCTTTTGAACTGCCTCCAATGCTAATACAACCTTTCTTAAATACAGGAATCAAAACTCTACACAATATTCCAGGTGCAGCCTCAATGACATTATAGCATATTTGTCAAATACAATATCCCGTTCACAAAATAATGTTGACTCTGCTACTCCTCCCTTAATAACGGACGGAGGCATTTTTTCAATGTCAGATGTTAAGGTTTAAAGGTTCCTGCTTTCTGCCTCTCTCCCTTCTTGAACAGGAGTGTTACATTAGCCAGCTTCTAATCCACTGGAAACATCCTGAAATTCAATTACAGAGGAAACTTGATTATCTGAAAATCAGATTATCCAAAGGAGATCTCGAGGTCCCGATGGAAACATTACATCAAAGACGTAGTTCCAACAGTGATCACATGTTTTGTTTACATTAGTTAAACGGGCACCGTCTCCAAATGACTGACTGCCCACTCTCCCCAGACTTTCCCTGGAGTTCTACACAGGGGTGTACCCTCCACCATTCCCCACGTAATCTCCCAAACATTGTCCTGTACAGGGCAAAGGTGGAACCTGTCAAAAAGTTGCAGTAAAAAATTGTGTGTGTCTGTGTGTTTGTGCGCGTGCGCTATTTGGAGACTTACCCCACAAAGGCAACTGCAGCAGTTTTGCTGTTGGTGTCCAGTCCAGCTACCTTGGAGAGGGCATGGGTGTATACGGGGTTGGGGAGCGGGAGGGGGGGCAGTGTTAATCGGTGTTGGGGGCGGGGAGGTGTTGGGGGACGGGGGAGTGTTGGGGTGAGGCCTTGTGCGCTGTGTGCTGCTGCTAGTCTCCTGAACAGGGAGCAGATTTTAAAATCTCTCCGCCCCAGAGGAAAGGCATTTAATCGATTAACCGAATAATCGATTATCGAAACGAAATAGTGCCCGCCTATCTCGTTCAGATAATAGAGGTTCCCCTGTAGTTCTGAAACATTTGACCAATGCTTCCACTAACTCTGCTACCACTTCCTTTAAAACACTTGGCTGCAGGTCATAAAGTCCAGATGATTTGTCTGCCTCCAGTCCAATTTCTTCGTTCAATACTTTTCCCTTGTGACAGAGACTATAAAAACATCTTTCCTAACACTAGCTCCTTACTTATCTGTTATCTTTGGGACATTTATAGGATACCCCACCTTGATTACCAAAGCAAAATATTTGTTTAAATTATCTGCCATTGCCCTATTATTGATACCGCTGTCAAACCTTGCAAGGGTCCCGCCCTGACTTTAGCAACCAGACACCTGGAGAAATCCTTACTATTTGATCATACATTTCTTGTCAATTTACTTTTTAATCAACTCTCTCCCTTTTTACTAGCTTTGTTGTCATTGCTTTTGGTTCACAAAACAATTCCCAGTCTTCTGGTATATAATTTGTCTTTGCTATGTTAGTTTTTGATTGGATATCGTCCCTGCTTGTCTTGGTTAACCACCATCCTTCTCATTAAGTCCTTTTTAAGCTGAATAAAGTTTTCCTGTATTATGAATAATCTTCTTAAATGACCGCCACTGAGTCTGTTTTCTGAGTCAGCTTTCGACAATTGTTTCTCCCTAACTCTGTAATTTCACTTGTTTAAGTTGAGGACACCAGTTTGAGACCAGAGTTGATTGCCATCAAACTGAATTTGAAATTCCATCATATTGTGATTGTTACCCCCTAAATGGTTCCTGAACAGTGAGACTGCTTATTCAACCTACCTCACGACACATCATTAGATCGCAATTAACCCTGCTCCCAGTATAGTGCTCTAAGAAACAATTTCCGATGTACTCTATAAATTCATCTTCCTTGTTAGACTTGCCAACATGTTGTGTCTAGTCCTATTTTGACAGAACATCAAATACCCTTCATATTAAATTCCCAGTCTTGGTCACCCTGCAACCAAGGTCTCTGCAATAGCTACGAAATCATATTTATTTATTTCTATTTGTGCCACCACCAACCTTGTCATAAATGCTGAATGCATTCAGATGAAAAGCCTTAAGCTTTGGTTTTTTTACCATTATTACTCACACTGGTTTTAATTTCTGTTGTATCCTCGATTATGTTTTCTGTCCCTTCCTGTCAGAGTTCATCATTCACCTCTTCTCAAACCTGCAAGTTTGCTTTGTCATTCCCTTTTTTGTTCGATTTAAATTCCCTTCAGTTGAACACTTCCATCATTTAGACTGAAAAAGCAGACACCCATGGTTGGAGTGTACTGACTGACAGCCTACCAAATGGTGTTTAGAAAAAGTCATTAGCTGTATATTCCCACAGTTTCAATAGACTTTCTTGTGCAGTTACACATTACACATGCTTGTCTGAGGTTTCAAAGGTTCTAAAACTAATTACATAACAGGGGGCTGAGTGCACATTTTGATTGACCATTTTCAAAGGCTATTAAATTAGTCATTTTTGAGTCTTTGATGTTGCAAGGTCATAGTGTTTATCTGCTCTTACCAGAGCAGATTGGAAGGGAGTAGGTCTTTTGAATGTGCTTCATGAATCAGAGTTCATTTCAGTATCAAACTTGTATGAGTGCTGGTTTTCTTAGATTTTTTTTAAAGTTTATTTTATTTTTAATCCTTATGTGATACCTGAGATCTGCTCATAGTGGATAGTGGGTAAGTGACTATAAAGGGGATGTAGAGGCATGATGAATGGGGGCTTGCATAAGACCATGAAATGTTAGTATTTAATGGGTTCTATTGACAGATGTTAAATATCTAATAGTTGAAGATAATAAGATATACATATGTCACATTTTGATTAATTATATTTTGATGTGTAAGACAGCCACATGCACAAAGGGGTATGGTTTCGTATAGAATTATAGCTCTGTGGCCAGCAGTAAACAAATAGTGCCCGCAAAAGCATTCTAGTTTCTGTGTATTCTTCAACAATAGCTTGTAGGTCCTCGAACATGCAGATACAAGGCATCAAGTTGGCATCAGAGTTATGGGGATGAGGGGATATGAGAATTGAGGGGTAAAGAGCTTAAAAGCCTTTTCTACAACTTGACTGAAGTCTCAAGTCAATGACCAAAGGTAGACCTTTTAACCAGCCAGCCACAGCACTTGCCCGGCTCTCGCGCTGCCTCCAAACAGCCCCTTGAGGCAACAGGCCTATTTTATCCTGCCTGCTGCTCCCCAGATTGAAAATGTAGCAGACAGCAGTTTCTTTTTCAAACAAGATTGTTCTGCCAAGTTGGGAAATCTCTGAATTCCCACATTGATGGAGAAAATCTGGTTCTACGGCTTCATAAAACTCAAGTTATCTCATGATTCTTTTGAGAACTTTACCAATTTATCCCAGCAGTCTCAAAGACCCGAATACATGTACTGCCAGATCTTTTTGTACCTGCACCAACTTTAAAGTTTCACTATTTAGTTTATACAGCATCCTTTAAGTGTTTCTCTTCAAATTGTATCAGTTCACACTTTCCTGAATTACATTTTATCTGCCAACTTAACCAGACTCTATATTCCCCCAAGGTCTCCAAATATTCTTATTTGTTAGCTCAGTTCAAATCTTTGTGTCATCTATTACATGTGAAATTAGGCTCTCTATACATGAGTCATTAACATATAAAAAAGAGCAGTGGTTCTGATACTCATACTGGGAGATAATGCAGTATTTGCATTAATTTCCCTCCATTTTGAAAAGCAAACATTCAGTGCTTTCTGTATTTGATCAAACACCTTCTTCTGAAAGCCAAATATCAATCACACTATTTTGTTACTTCGTTATAGAGCTTAAACAGGTTTTGTTAGTCATGATTTTCCTGGAATAAATCTGTGGTAGCTATTGTTTATTGACTCATACAAAATTCTGTGCAAAAACATGCATGTGTAAAATCATTGTTTAAGCCCTTTTATGAGTGATTCCACCAACCTTCTACCAAAGTTACTGCAGATAATGCAGCAACTATTTTTTTTTATTAAACAAATTAGAAAACAGTTTACAAAAAACATTTACAGCTGTACACAAGAGACAGCAATTTTACAAGGGAGAGGAACAACAAAGGTAGGCCCCAAACCCTACCGTTCAACCATTTTACAGGGAGATGAGGACAAACCTCAAATCCCAGTTCCACATATGACAAGACAGTGACAATGACATTTGTACATTAGACAATACTGTTATATACAAAAGTGCAGTCAATACAGACCCAGTAAGCTCCCACCTTCCGACCACTAAGGCAGCCCGCTCTCGGTCCACCCCATGCCCCTTCCAGTTATGCAACAACTATTATTGAAACTATACCAATTAAATCTAATTGCCTTCAATGTGATAGCTATGTTTCAATCCAATGTGTTGGCTCATGCCTGCAGTTTCCAAGCCATTACTTGTGTTTTTTAAAAACAAAAGGAACACTTCTCAGCCCTCAATGAGATCAGTGAGGAATGATCATACCTTGTGTCTTAAAATTATTGATCACTAATGTACTATTGATTAAGTGTCTGACACAGAATTTCCATTGCCTAGGCTTCCTCCATGCGACAATAACCTTCATTTTACATGCACAGGAAGTGAGTTCACAGATATGAATCAGAGTAAACAAATTTCATCTACTCAGTAACACAACTGAAGTTATTTGATATTATCATTTATGATAAGCAATATTAAAACAATATATATTCCAATTTCACATGATTATATTTCCCTTCACACAATACCCAAATCAACACCCACCACAGATGCTGTACATCTCTATGACTCTATCTTCAGCTGCTTCATCAATGATCTTCCTTCCATTATAAATATTGAGATACTGGCTACTAGACTAGACGGGATTAAGGTTCACAAGGAGGAGGTGTTAATAATTCTGGAAAGTGTAAAAATTGATAAATCCCCTGAGCCAAATGGGATTTATCCTAGGATTCCCTGGGAAGCCAGGGAGGAGATTGCAGAACCTTTGCTTTGATCTTTGTGTCATTATTGTCTCCAGGAATAGTGCCAGAGGACTGGAGGGTAGCAAATGTTGTCCCCTTGTTCAAGAAGGGGAGTAGAGACAACCCTGGTAATTATAGACCAGTGAGCCTTACTTCGGATATGGGTGACGTGTTGGAAAAGGTTATAAGAGATGGGGATTTATAATCATCTAGAAAGGAATAAGTTGATTAGGAATTGTCAACACGGTTTTGTGATCTTTGTATAGCACCTTCCAAGCCCATGATCACTACAATCCAGAAGGACATTGACAGCAGATACAATCCTGGAACTTCCCCTCCAAGCCACTTACCATCCTGACTTGGAAATACATCACCATTCCTTCACTGTCACTGAGTCATAGTCCTGGAATTCCCTCCCTAAGGGTATTGTGGGGTCTACCTACACTACATGTTCAAGAAAACAGCTCACCATCACTTTCTCAAAGGCAACTAGGGACAGGCAATAATGCTGGCCAGCCAGTAACCCAAGTCCCATGAGTGAATTCTTACAAAGGTAAAATGAGGAAGAAAGAAGAACTTAAAATAATATTGTTTAAGATAAACAACCAGCTGACTATATTACTGGCATAAAATTGTGGGCGGCACGGTGGCACAGTGGTTAGCACTGCTGCCTCACAGCGCCGGAGACCCGGGTTCAATTCCCGCCTCAGGCGACTGACTGTGTGGAGTTTGCACATTCTCCCCGTGTCTGCGTGGGTTTCCTCCGGGTGCTCCGGTTTCCTCCCACAGTCCAAAGATGTGCAGGTCAGGTGAATTGGCCATGCTAAATTGCCCGTAGTGTTAGGTAAGGGGTAGATGTAGATGTAGGGGTATGGGTGGGTTACGCTTCGGTGGGTCGGTGTGGACTTGTTGGGCCGAAGGGCCTGTTTCCACACTAAGTAATCTAAAAAAAAATCTAAAAAATTGAGACCAGGAGGAGCAGTTTTTTAATGCATTTTAGTACATTTTAATGCATTTGAAATATGACATTCAAAAGTAATGAAGTACTTTTGAATTAATAGCCACTGTAGTAATGTAAGGAACTAAATGCATTTGGCCACATTTGTCTGCAAGACTATGGTCCCATAAATTTTCTAACAATTTTCTAATAAATTTTCCTTACATATCCGAACATACAATATAGTCGTGACCAAATTCTAATGTAATGCACGCAAAACAATTTTTGTTTACTAATGAAAGTCAGTTGGAAGTTCCTTCGACATAATTTGGAATTAATTTTATTGATACATAACTTCATCATCACAAAAACAATAGGTGCTAAATTCCTTAATTGTAAAGAGTATTAATTATGTCCAAAGATGTGCAGGTTAGGTGGACCGGCAATGCTAAATTGCCCCGTATTGTCCAGGGATGTGCAGGCTAAGTAGATTAGCAATGAGAAGTGCAGAGTTACAGGGTTAGGGTAGGGAATGGGTCTGGAACAGATGCCCTTCAGAGGGGCAGTGTGGACTCGATGGGCCAAATGGCCTGCTTCCACACTGTAGAGATTCTATGATTCGATGTCCCAAACATTGCAAAAATAAATAGTAACCGACATATGATGCTAATGGATCAACAGAGCAAATGTGAGTCTAGATATGTCATGGAGAAATATAATCCTGAATAGTATATATAGACAAATTAACTGGAAACACAAGTAGAACTACCTTTTACACACACACACACAATAAATATCAAAAGTTTGATTTCACATGCGTTACAAGGCTATTATTACTAAGGAATATGGATTATAGAAGAGTTAAAGGTTCCTCAAAAGTGTTCTAATATTATGGCCTATGAATGATTAAGTTAATATGAATGACTATGCTGATGCTCCCAGACAAGAATACCACAATGCCATTGAATGTTCTTTTTCAGATGAGGTATTAATCCAAGACTTCATCTGATACTTGGAGAATATAAAAGATTCTGCGAACAGAGAAGCTTTGGAGAAAATACCAAAAGGATTTACAAAAATGATTCTAGGAATGAAAGATGATAGTTATGCAATTGATTGGTGAGATTGTAACTAAGAAAACTGTTCAGTCTCAGATCAGCTGGGCAAATTTATGTTATAATCTAACTTGGAAACTGTAACTTCATTCTTAAAGTCATCCAAGTAAAAAATCCAGGAGATTTACTAATAGAAACAAGCAACAAGATTCTATGGATTTAAACAACAATAAACTTCACCATACAATCTACCATTTGTGTACAAATTATTTCCAACACAAAACTAACATGTAGCAAGTATAGATAAGAGGCTGCGATCAAACACCTCACGGTGCATATCAACAGCAAATGTGATCAAAAAAGATTCCACAGATTCCTCTTCAATTGCCCCATACACTAACAACATGGTGGGTTATCCAACCTCATTAATTTCACAAAGGATCACAATTCTTCACTTCTGCTCACGTGACTTCAAACTTTCATCTCAAGAAACTCATTCACTGGTTTTCTCAATGCCCACTTCTTTTTCTGGTTGGCCACTTCTTTTCTGACTGACCACTACTTTCCTGGTCTACATTCTCCTGGACTCTGTAACTGCACTCCAATATTCACTCACATCCATTGCTCCAGCTCTTCAGCGACAGAGTTGGTGTTTCTTCTTCTCCGCCAGCCCCCACTAGCTCCAAGCTTGCTCAATTTCAAGAAAATACTACTTGTGAGCTTTTCAACTCACAGGCTCTCCGATGGACTGCTTTTAAGTTTCTTCCAAACCCCTTATGGCTTCAACAAATACAGAGCCCCACAACCTTTTCACTTTCTTAGCTCTTCGAGAGTTTTAAGTCATGTTACCCACACTTAGCTGTCTATTATTTCCCTAAAACTTCCTGAGTTCTGACAGTGCAGAGCAATCAAACTGCACTCAACTCCTCATTGAAGCCCCTAAGCTATTTTTGTGCAGTTTAGTTTTCCTCGCAGTTCACAGTTAACTGTATCACACCCAGAACAGAGTCTGCATCTCTCTCTCTCTCTCTCTCACATCCTCTTTCTAATTTACAGTCATAGAGTCATGGAGATGTACAGCATGAAAACAGACCTTTCGGTCCAACTCGTCCATGCCAACCAACTTACTGTTCTGCTACCTTTGAACCTTCAGTGATACCTGACCCGCGTCAAAGTCAGTGACATCTCAAGTGGCCTTTCGCAAACCTTGCAATAAACTCTTCCTCAATTGCTGGGCAAAATTAAATAATAATTTGGAATGAGAGTTGGACTGTTTCATAAATCTTATCAGTCACAGATTGCTGGATTGCTCAGCACTACAAAAACTGGCACAAATTGAGTATATTATCATATCCCAGAAAATAATAGCTGCAAATGGGTTTGATACAGAGAAAATATTTCCACTTGGAAAAGAATTCAAAACAAGAAGTTTTAAGTGTAAGGGAATACCAATTAAATGGGGAAGGAGGAAGAAAGGTCTTTTTTTCTGGAGTTATTAAAATAAAGAATTCACTACCCCAGGAAAGGGTGAAGGTAAATATTTTAGGTTATTTTAAAAAGGAAAATATTCAAGTACATGACAGATAGGAAGATAACTGAAAGGCCAATTGAAGTAGATGGAATGGGAGGAGATACATTAGGTATAAGCATAAGTACAGATATCTTGGATGGAATAGTCCATTTGTATACCAAGTGATCTATCTAATGGGACTATTTTAAAAAAGTGAAGAATTCTTCAGTATCCCTTAGCCAACATTTCTCCCTCAGTTACACCACTAAAAAAGCAATTCACAGCATGCCCGCCAGTTGAAAAGAAGATGAATAAATCACAAAGGTCACCCACCCGTCCCATTTCTCAGATAGTAATGAGGCCACCTACAGGGAGAATCTGAGGCTTTTCAGCAGTCAAACTGTAGCTCCTGGGCTATCGTTCTCTAGCAGCATAAGCTAAGGCAAGGCCACCCTATTCCTTTTTTTAATTGTAAATTGTTTAAAGTTGCTGTGAAGGATTTTGCAGCTAACGTTGGTGAGGTGTTGTCAGCAAAGCTCATTCTGTCACATGGTGGCTGAAATGGTTATAATCTTCAGAAATGCTGAGTCCACAGCCAGGGCGAGGTAACTGCTGTTAATGGAAGCGAAGCTTCAAAATCCTTCCTGCTTTGTCCAGCTGCACACAATAAAAATGGTATTCTCATTCTCTTACATTTGGGGGTGGGGACAGGAGGGAGTGGCTGGGCCCACTGCATTGTCAGGTTGTTGAGTGACACAGCTTACCCCAAAAAGTAGACCTTGAATCTCTCTTGGATGTGCTCAGTAGTGACTCCTCAGGATCATCCAAGCAATTGAATCTCCGCTTCAGGAGACCAGTTGGCTTAATGGCCTTGTAAGTCATACTCACACAGCGTGGAAACAGACCCTTTGGTCCAACCAGTCCACACCGAACTAAACTAGTCCCATCTCCCTGCACTTGGTCCAAATCCCTTCAAACCTTTCCTATTCATGTAGTTATTTAAATGTCTTTTAAGCATTGTAATTGTACCAACATCCACCACTTTTTTAGGTAGTTCATTGCACGTGCGAATCACCCTCTGTGTAAAAAATGTGCTCCTCACGTCTTTTTTTTAATCTCTCCTCTTACCTAAAAAATACACCCCCTGGTCTGGAAATGCCCCATTCTAGAGAAAAGGCAACTACCATTAACTTTATCTATACCCCTCATGATTTATAAACTTCTTTAAGGGCGTCTCTCAACCTTACTGACATTAGTAATAAGATTTTAGCCTCATCAGGAGCAACAATTATGAGAGCAACTAGACTAAGCAGACCAACTGGTTTAACTGATTGGTAGTATTATCATAGATAAGTTATCTGAACATAATATATTTCACATAATCAGTGGATTAGGAAGAGACAAAAATAAGATAAATTCTGATTTTTTTCAAATAATTTTATAGGTTAAGTGGCATCATTCACTCCCTCCCAGAAATGAAGTTCATACTTCATATACAGGTAGACTGGAATAGGATTAAACCATTCAATAGCTATCGACATGATAGCACACGCCAAAGGCTTAGCTATTTGTACAGGCTATTTGAACCAGACACAGCATTTGTTTCTTTGACTGATAACCTTCTCTTCATGTGTGAATAATTACAGTGGTCTTGAGGAAAACATTTTTCACCAAGAGGGTGGCGGGAATCTGGAATGCATGTTCTGGGAGGGTTGTGGAGGATGGAAACCTACCAATCTTTAAAAACTACTTGGATGAACACTTGAAGTGTCATAGGTGCTAGAAAGTGGAATTAGTGTAGACAGGTCAGCGCAGACTCGATAGGCCAAAGAGTCTCTTCTGCACTGTATAACCCTTTAGAGACCATTCAGTGTACTTTAGATGATGGTATACAGGAACAGTTATAATCAGATTCACTTAATTCAAATCAATACAATTCATGTCCATATGGTAATACAAACAGTTATTTTTCTGAACATAACAGGATAATTTTGCCTAATTAAAAAAAATTAACAACCGTCTTCTATTCTCTTTCCCAATCTGGCCCAAACCTTGCTGTCATGTTTTCCTGTGTAGGTTAGGTGCACTAGTCAGGGGTAAACATAGGATAATAGGGTTGGGGAATGGGTTTGGTGGTTACTCTTCGGAAGGTCGGTGTGGACTTGTAGGGCTGAAGGCCCTGTTTCCACACTGTAGAGACTCTAAGATTCAAAATGTACCTCACACCAGGAGGTGAAACTGGTTTTGAGTGGTCACGGAGAACAGGCAATAACGCACCAACATCCCGTTTTACACTCCACCTTACCATCCAGGCTGTTGATGTGCATTTTTAGATTTTTCACACCCATTAAAGATTTGTTTCACGCACGTTGTTCTTTAAAATTAATGAAAAATTTGCACAACAAAATAAAAGAAATGACACACACACACACCTTGGTGGTACATGTTTTATATTTCTGAGGTCAATACTGAAAGCCTGAGGGAACCTAACTCACCCATCTGGTTACCATGTGTCACAATCTGTCCATCCTCAGTAAAGTGACAAGTGTTCTAAGCAACCTTTCTCCTCTGCTTCTCAAAAAACTGTTGGATTTTGCTAATCAACTCTGGGATGATGCACATCATGTACTGGCTAATGTTTCTAACAAGAGAGTTCATATGTGACTCATTCTCATATCTGGCTTGGCCACCTCAGTTAATTTCATTGAGCAATGTATACATTGGGGAAAAAGGGTGAGTATTACAACAAATTAATTACAGTGGTCCTTAAACTGTGGCAACAGAAATATTTTGCACAAGCAGCAAATGGCCCACAACACCTGAGGTGTTTTGCTTAAGGTGCAAATGTGTAGTTCAGAAATTTGCATTTTGACAACCACAGTTTCAGATTTGCAGACAAATCATTATTGACAGTATCTTGCTTCAAAAATAAATGCTTGCTAACAAATCTCTACTTATAGAGTAAATAGAGCAACACTGCACAGGAACAGGCCCTTCAGCCTGTTTTCTATGCTGTCCATGATGCCATTCTAAAGTAATCTCATCTGTCTGCATGTGATATCTCTCCATTCCCTGCCTGCTCATGTGTCTGGCTAAACGCCTTTTAAATACTGTTGTCATATCACTTCTACCACCTCCCTAACAGCACAATCCAGGCACACTCTGTGTAAAAAACTTGCACATCTCCTTTAAACTTTCCTTCTCTCATCTTAAAACTATGTCCCTCTAGTATTTGCCAGTTTCACTCAGGGAAAAAAAAAATCACTTGACTATCCAACCTGTCCACGCCTCTCATAATTTCATGTACTATCATGTCATCCCTCAGCTTCCAATGCACTAGTGCAAACAATCCAAATTTGTTCAAGCTCTCCTTACAACTAATATCCTACACCTAGTAAACTTATTTTGCAACCTCTCAAAAGCCTTCACATCCTTCCCACAGTGTGGCAACCAGAACTGCACATAATATCCCAAATGAGGCCTAACTAAAGTTTTATACAGCTGCAACATGACTTGCCAACTTTCATACTCAATGCCCCAACTGATGAAAGCAAACATGCCGTATGCCCTCTTTACCACATTATCCACTTGTGTTACACTTTCAGGGAGTAATGCATGCACCTCAAGATCGCTCTGTATATCGATGCTCCCAAGGACGCTGCCATTTACTGTATACATTCCTCTTGCATTTGGCCTCCCAAAATATATTTTTTGAACAATAAAATGGTCCTTCCCAGAAGCATTATAAAACAAGTATAATACCAACTCACAGAAGAAGGTATTAGACTTGATGACCGAAAGCTTGGTCAGAGAGATGGGGTTAAGGAGTGCCTTAAAGGAGGAAAGTGAGATAAAAAGATGGAAAGGAACAGGAAGGAAATTCCAGGGTTTAGGGCAGAGGCAAATCTACATAGTCATGATGGTTAAATGATTAAAATCTGTGAAGCTTAAAAAGACAGAATTAAATGAGCACAACTACAGTATGGTGTGAATAAGTCAACATTTAGCAATATGCACAAGAAAGACATTTCTCAAAAAAAAGATACTGTACTGGCCTCCGTTTAGTCATTCATAGTTGATTACTGATCACTTGTTAAACAACAAACAACTGTTTGTCAATGATTTACACACCTGCTGTACTCTTGGTACTTTACCTCTGTTAGAAGGTAAATGGATGGAAACTAACATTTCAGGAGCCACTTAGAAAAAAAAAACTGGTAGCATGTGGGTGCATGTATCTTGCAGGAAGCATTAATCAACTGTTGCCAGTCCGCAAGACTGTTTTTTTTTGCGAATGCACAATGGTATCAATCAGCAAGATATACTTAGCTTTGTGAATGCACAGAATCTTCATTTGGTTGGAGAGAACCTCAGTACATCAATTCAAACAAATAGTGAAAATCCCGAAATGTGACCTGCTCAGCTTTCAGCAGCAACACAGTTGAAAATATCCCTCAATCTATATCATTAACATGAATCAGATGTCTGCTCCCATTGCGTATTAGTGGGCACCAAACAGCAGGCAGGATAGAGGCTACATGTGTTTCTATTCAGGCAGTTATAATAATGAATTATATCTGAAAGGTTTACATTCCTTTTTGTTAAAGAAAGGTGCCTTTGCCTTCCTGTTTGAATGAACTTTATGCACAGCTACTGATTTATATGCACACTGTTGAAAGACATTGCAACCACCATAATCATCTGGAATTGAGGTAGTGTAATTAATATTAATTAAATACAATAATTAAAACAGATTCAGGTAACTGCAGGAGAGCTGATAATGCATTGGTTGTGTCACTGGACTAGTAATCCAGAAATCCTGGCTAATATCTAGGGGACATGGGTTTCAAATCCATGATAGCAGATAGTGAAATCTGAATTAAAAGAATAACTTTGAAATTAAAAGCTACTCTAATGGTGACCATGAAATATTAGTTGCCACATGTCAGTAAATCTGGATGTCATCCAGTTTCTTACTGTATAAGGACACAGGCTGCTTCAGTATCTGAGGAGTCGCGAATGGATGTGAACATTGTGTAGTCATCAGCAAACATTCCACATCTGACTTTATATAGAGGGAAGGTCATTGATAAAGCAACTGAAAGCAGTTGAGCCCAGGCCACACTACCCTAAGGAGCTCCTGCAGTTATGCCCTGGGCTAGAAAGTGACCTGGTCTGCCCATATAAACACAGTGTTTGCAAGTGCAGGACAAGAGACTGAGAATTCCACAGTGAATAACTCACTTTCTGACTGCTCAAAGCCTGTCCACTAATCTACAAGGCACAAGTCAGGATTGTGATGGAATATTCTCCACTTGCTTGGGGGAGTGCAGTTCCAACCAAACTTAAGAAGGTCATCATTATCCAGGACAAATCCAACCCAATCTAATACCTTCAACAGTGTCTTGCTCCTCCACTAATGCACAGTGACAGCCATCTACGATCCAGAAGGTGTACGGCAAGAACTCATCAGGATCCTTAAACAGTACCTGCCAAACCCTTGCCCAGCAGACATAAAAGGTCAACCATAGCCAACACTTAGGAAAACCACCAACTGCAAGTACCACTCAAAGTCATACACTATCCTGACTTAGAATAATATTGTCATTTATTTAGTCAGTGGGTCAAAACCCTGGAACTCCATCCCTAACATCACCGTGGGTGTTTCTGCACCCCAATGACTGCAGAATTCAAGAAGATAACTCAATATCTTGTTAGGGCATTTAGCAATAGGCATCAAAAACTGGCTGAGCAGGCATTCCTGATGAAGGACTTCTGCCCGAAATGTCGACTCTCCTATTCCTCAGATGCTACCTGACTGGTTGTGCTTTTCCAGTACCATACTCTTAATCAGAGATGTCCACCTCCAAAGAATGAATTTTAAAAACCTGAAAATAATTAAGCTTCAACTTTTACAGTTAGGAATTACACCAGGAGGCAAATTTTCCCTCTTACTCTATACCCCACCCCAACAT
The DNA here is from genome assembly GCF_047496795.1 of Chiloscyllium punctatum. Classification (NCBI taxonomy): domain Eukaryota; kingdom Metazoa; phylum Chordata; class Chondrichthyes; order Orectolobiformes; family Hemiscylliidae; genus Chiloscyllium; species Chiloscyllium punctatum. The sequence goes on from NC_092739.1 coordinate 22,018,929, forward strand.
AGCATAACCAGCATGTTGAGCAAATATGTCCAAGTTAGTTTGATCTATTCTCAATAGCTTGAAATTCCAGTTTATAATTTTTGTAGTAGTCCCTTAGTCCTCCATTCAAAATGGTTTAATGGTCCAAAGGGATAATAATATTCACATTTTTTGTGTGTGGGGGCTAAGATGTTTGGACCACTTACAAGCATGTTGACAGTAATTTTCACAAGAACCAGAATCTCTCTGCAAAATTGCATGTGAAATAATTATATTCTTCTGTTGCCTCTTTTGATAAGCAGTCAGCATCTTTTAAAACAAGCTCCTCCCATCCCCAATGTGTCCAGTACATACAGTGACCAAGTCGAAGGGTCACTCAATGCAGCGACGTCCAGTGCGTTTCCACGTCGGCTGTGGTTTTTTTTCCCCCAGATCTATGCGAAGAATATGATCCTTTTAACAAGGAAACACACATCCCAGTTTATCTGAAACGTGCTGACGCATTCCTGAATGAATGAATATCTTTTTTGACTTTGGAAATATTCCACCCCCCCCCCCCCTCCTCCCCCAATGGAGACAAAGCAATCTCCATGACAACTGCAGCCTGGTCACATTTTGGCACTTAAAGAGTGTGAAATGTGCTGGCGCTATTCTGATGGAGCTGATTAATTAAACATTAGATAACAATCTACAAATCTTTATAACCTGGAAGTAGCTGAGCCGACAATAATGCAGAAAGCTCCCCCCCCCCCCCCCCATATCGTGAATTAAAAGAAGAAGACATTTTTGTTAGATTCAAAAAACACCTCATCATGGCTACATCTGTGCAATGCAACATCACTGCAAGCTGCGGTGGAGGGGGGGGGGGGGGGGGGGAGAGAAGAGAGAGTTATAATGAACGTTAGAAAGGTTCAATGTAAAAGTGGAAGGGTAGCCAGATGAGCTATTGAATGCCTTTATTGATGTGCATTTAATCTGGGAGTGGGGGGCTGCAATCTAAAGATGCAGAGAGGCCTGTTCAATAAAAACCAGGTCTGTTTTCATTTAAAAGCCAGAAAATAAAAGGCTGGAAAAATCAAAGGTGGAAAAAAAATGGTGTTGGTGTGATTGAAAAATGCAGGTGGCTCCGTGCAGACGGCAGGGCAGGTGACAGAGAGAAACCGCCCCGGCTCCCCGCTCAAATCCCCATCCCCTTGACCACTGCTGTCACCCCCACAACATCCGTCAACCACCAGGATGCCTCCGGGACGATGCGATTAAACAAGACCCAGACGAGGGCAGCGCCGAGCCAGCAATGAGCTGGCAAAGATGCGTTAACACATGCCCCTTTAGCACAGCACACCCCACAACGTTTTAGCCCCGAATGATCCAGGCAAAGCAGCAAAATGGCAAAAGAAAATGCTGCGCGACTGAATTTGGGATCCATTCATTCCCCCCGCCAGCATCCAGCCTTCCCCTTTCACGCTGTCTGAACTGATTTGGGATGATGTACCTGGTTCGTGCTTTCCGGGATTGTCCGTCAGCTCAATGGCCAGCAGCTCCCGCTCCTCGAAGCTCTTGCCCACCGTGTAGATGCGGCTGATGCTCGGGCACTGCAGCCAGACGCCCACCAGCGCTTCCCGCAGCTCCGGGTACCGGTGGTACTCGAAGGGGATCCCGTCGGAAGGTGCCCGAAGGGGGTCGGCGGACACCGCTGCTCTGGCCCAGACTGTCGCTCTCCACAGAGCCCAGCAGGTCAGCACAAACCGACACAGGGTCATTGTCCGAAGCAGGGCCACCAGCAGCGAGAAACCGAGCGGGAGGGTCAAGGTGTTTAAATAAAAATAAAAGCAGCGAGGCTACACAGGCAGCTATACCCCGAGCAGCCGAGATCTGGTGACAAGCCGGCACAGGGAGGAGGAGTCTACTGACACAAACCCATCTCTCTCTCACACACACACACACACACTTTAAAAGGGCATCGTCAAAGGGGGAAAGGAGATCATTCTGAATGCAAACTTCTCCTCACATTCATTCGCTGGTCGTGTACTGACTGCACGAAAAGTGTGGTGCTGGAAAAGCACAGCAGGTCAGGCAGCATCCGAGGGCTTCATCAAGAGTGCGGGGGTGAGGGGATAATATATGTAGATCAGACTAGCTAAGGACGCAGATTTCCCTTGCTAATGGATGTTAGTGGAGTAGATGTTTCCCTCCCCCCACCCCCCTTTAATAATGGACAATAGTTACACGGTCATCATTAGACTCCCAATTCTAGATTTTTATTGAATTCAAATTCCACCATCTTCCACAGTAGGATTCAAAAACCTGGCTCCCCAGAAAATTTCTTGTATCTCTGGATTAATAGCATAGTGGAATGTCCTTTACCCTGTCAAAATTATTCATAATTTTGAACACCTCATTAAAATCACCTTGCATTGTTCTCTGTTCCAAGGATCTCTAATCTTTCCTTGTATTTAAAAATCCCTCATTCCTGATAGTGTTCTAATAAATCTGCTTTTCACTCTCTCTAGGGCTTTAACATCATTCCTTAAAAAAACTACCCAGAATTGAACACAATACTCCAAATGAACAATGATTTGTAGAATTATATCATTTATTCCTTGCTTTTATGATCTCTACCTCTATTTATTAACCAAGGATCCTATAGGCCTTCTTAACAACTATTTTAACTTGGATTAGTGGTGCTGGAAGAGCACAGCAGTTCAGGCAGCATCCAACGAGCAGCGAAATCAACGTTTCGGGCAAAAGCCCTTCATCAGGAAAAAAGCTTTATTCCTGATGAAGGGCTTTTGCCCGAAACGTTGATTTCGCTGCTCGTTGGATGCTGCCTGAACTGCTGTGCTCTTCCAGCACCACTAATCCAGTATTTGATTTTCAGCATCTGCAGTCATTGTTTTTACCTTCTTAACTATTTTAACTTGCCTGGCTACCTTCAATGAATTATGTTCATGAACCCAGAGGTCTCTCTGCTTCTGTACTCGACTCAAAGTTATACCATTGAGTCTATATTATCTCTCTATTATTCTTCTACCTAAATGCATTACCTCATATTTCTCTGCATTGAAATTAATCTGCCAGCTGTCTGCCCATTAGTCCAACCTGTCAGTGTCCCTCTGAAGTCATTGAGCATCATCCTCACAATTCACTATTCACCTTAGTTTCGGATCATCTGCAAGTTTTGAGATTTTCCCCTAACACCCATCTCCAAACTGTTTATACAGGTAGTTCCTCTGTAATTCAATTGCCACCTCGAGAATACAGCTCAAATCTTTATCTACAGGCTTTTATTTCAAAAATATATTTTATTCATAAAAATATCTTTATATACATAGTCACAGAAACAGTTCAGTTCTGTAGAGTAGCATATGGAAAAACAAACAAACATTGGAGTTTGACTCTATCCAGCAAATAAACCAGTTTCTTACTTGTACAAGATTATATTTACATACATTTAAGGCACCAGAAGAGTCCAATATCTGAACGCATCCCTATTTAACTTCAGCAGACAGAGCCAAGATAGTGGGCTTTCTCACTGTGCATTCGCAGCAGCCGCCCCAAGCTTCAATCCGTCCCTCAACTCCTAATGCTGGATCTTGGAATGAGACAGTTATGCAACACTCAGTCGAGGTCGATTTCTTGCTTGGGAAGACCAAGTTTTGAGCAGACCAAAGAGCATCTTTCACCAAGTGTACGGTCCTCCAGGTGCAGTCAATGCTTGTCTTGGTGTGCGACCCGAAGAACAGACTATAGGGCACAGAGTTTTGTGTCACAAGCTGCTTGAGATGAACCTCAATAAAAACCACTGCATCTTTCTCCAGACTTCCTTTGCAAGGGTACATTCTGGAAGGAGATGTGTGACAATCTCTTCAAAGGTAGTGTGCAGTAGTGCAGACAAACTGGGCGTGCATGAAGGTTCTCACAGGTAGTGTCCTTCCCACCACCAGCCAAACAATGTCTTGGTGCTTGTTGGAATGTTCTGGTGGTGAGGCATTCTTCCAAATGACTTTAACAATCTGCTCAGGGAACAACCTGACAGATCCACCCTCTCCTTTTCCCCTCAGGGTCTGGAGGATGCTAAGTGCTGACCATTTCCTGGTGGACTTGTGGTCAAAGATGTTTTTTTTTGCAACTTTATTCATGAAAGGCAGGTGATATGGAACGGTCTAACTGCTTGGAACACTCCACAGCAACGAGGCCAGGCCCATCCTTCGCAATACCGGGGACAGGTAGAACCTCAGTATGTAGTGACACTTAGAGTTTGCATACCAAGGGTCTATACACAGCTGAATCCAGGCAAACACAAAGATGGGCATCAGGATGAGGGTTATATTAGGTACGTTCTTCCCCATCTTATCCAGAGTTTTGTACATGGCTCCCTGCAGATACAGTCCATCTTTGACCTCCAGATGAAGATGACTCAGGTGACTGCAATGGTGTAGGTTCTGGGAATGGGCCAGACTGGTGCCAAACAGTTTCTGAAACACAAAGATTGTTAGTTGACTCATCATAAAATCTCCTCTCACCAATGGGTCAGTCACCAAAACATGGTTAGAGCAAGATGATTACAAACCCATGGCTGAGACGTGAATATTTCCTTACTTGAGGAGTGCTCTTATAACTGGGTCCATTGTCCAAAGTGATTGAGTCTCATGGTTTGTTCCAAACCCAGTTCATTATGCATGTGTTGTCTAGATGTTTTGTGACTAGATCAAGACTTCGTGTCTTTCACCCATCATATGAGATTGTTTTCAATTGTTCCTCTACAAATCTTGATTCTGTTCCTCTGGTATTGGAATTTGTAAAAACACAAATATTCTGCAATATTAGACACCACTGTGATAAGTCACTGAAATGTACCTTTTCAATTTCTTAACACTCAACCAGTAGTTTCAGCCAAATAAATAATTTTCTGTATAGGACATGACTACATAAAAGAAGCTAATAGATGACATGAGTAAAAATTGTGGAAATTGTAAAACAACTTCGATGACACTACCATTCCTTTAGTTAGCCTTCTAATAATATTATTTTAACAAGGATGTTGCCAATAGATCTAATAATATGAAACAAAAGCAGATACTTTATTCTACATTTTATAGATCTACTAACCAAACTTAGCTTTTCAACAATACATAATCAGAACAAACAGGTTACAATTGACAACATCAAAGAGAAGATGCTAGGAACTACACTTGGGGACATGAGCAAAGTTTCCAACTGTAATGGAGGGGAACTTTCCAATGACAAATTCAAAGACATATGTAAAATAATAAACATACTATCATGAAAATTACAACTGAAGTCCTTTCACTAATAGACTTTATAAAAGGAATCATCCATCAATTGATAAAATGCAATTACAGCAGGTCCACCAGTCTGGAAGTTGAAAACCAATTGGCATGGGCAATTCAAGCAGAAGATTAACTCCAGATGGTTGCAGGATATAACCCTCATCAGTTGTGGATGAAGTCACAATTATTGCCTGACATGTACAATAGTCCTCATGCACTCAAAAGAAACTCTGACAGATTCTTTTTGTTCAGTAAATTTGAGGAAGACAAGCTTTCATAAAGGTTGAGGTCATAGGAAAGATTCAGAGAGCATTAAGGCACCATGTAAGACAATTTGAGACATATTTCAAATGAGGAGATTTGATATCTTATAAAGAGAAGGTGATAGGGAATGAAAAGGCCCTGATAACATAACATTGTGTTGAGGCAAAATTTGTCAAATTGGAGCAAAGAATAGTGGTAGATCAAAGATCAGTAACAGTAATGTGAGTGACATGCAGAATAGTGCTATTGCATGCAAAGATCAGTTACACAGAGTGGGTACCCAGGTGAAATGTATCCTAGAGGAATCTAATAAATGGATGATTAGTTCGAGAGGGGGATAAAATTACTTTTAGAGGCTGCAGTATGGAACAATAAAGAGTGAAACTCAAAGAAACACAGTAAGCAGAATTAGAAGCAGAAATCTTCATGATCATGGTGATAGCTGCCAATAACTAAAAGGTAAATGATCAGGAAAAGAAACATAGGGAATTAGATAATTGGAAAGAATTTGGAGGTTACCCTGATGTGCTAGATAAGAGGCTTTGTCACATAGGTCACAAAACATTTTTGCAGAGGGGACTTAAGGTTTTCAAAAATGAACAGATGTTACTGCTTTTAGATTTTATTCTCCCTAAGCTGGAAGAGTACTCTTGAACCTCCTTTTAGCTCTTTTGGTGACAAGACCTTGTAAGTGTAAGCTAGTCAGTGCAAAATATGGAGGGCAGCATTTTCTAACACGCTGGTTCTGAAACCACCCAGTTGACAAGCAGAATGAAATCTATGGCAACTAAGGAAATATATATATGCATAGAAATGCAATAATGCCTCCAGGATATATAACATTTTCAGTGAGTCAGAGCTAGTGAAAATAGATTGTATCCAACTCAAAATGGACCCACAAGGTTTTAATAATATCATAAAAGGAAATTTTCAGGCGTCTTCATGACAATTTGTTGATGAATTTGATTTTATTTATATAAGGTGGTACTATTGGATTTGACAAATTAGCTATGTTAATAAATTCAGACTAAATTTAAAATTGGAGCCAGGCTTGAAAAATTTGTTGGTTCAAATACTACACAAAATCATTCTGGAAAATTGTAAATAAATAATTTCATTTCGAGCGTTCCTTCCTATCGGACTAGTTTGGCAATTGCAAAGCCGGTTTGCTCAGTTTAACCAAATGTATGCTGAGACTAAAATATGTTCTGATTGTGATTGGCAGTGTTACAATGAAACACACTGAGGTAGAAAATATGCTAAGGGCAAAGAAAGCATAAAGCAAGTTAAATTTTGATACACGATTAGTTAAATGTTCATCTTTGCGTGACCAAAAGAATGTGAAATTGATCATTCTTTTTGCAATACTTCACATGCTAATCTATTTGATGGGCGTTTTGCTGAAGCTGGTTTTGGAATATTTGTTAGAGATGAGGATGGAAAATGTTGCTCTTTATCTTGGGAAGCAAAGAGGTAAAGGTATTTTGGCTGCCAAAGTACTTACTCTTATTGTGGCAGTCCAATATATTAAATCCAATATGTTAAGTGTGATTCTGAATGATGGAAATACAGAGGATAATAATACCTATAGAATGTTCTGTAGATCATTGACTGTTGTGGAATAATGATCCCTTTATGAAACGTGCAAATGATAATAGGTTGTGGATTGACCTTGTCAACTTCAAAAAAATGATGAAGAGAAAGGAAATCTCTTATACAGTTAAATGCAAGTTATCAACTGTTGGATTGTTTTGCAAAAAGGATTCTATATGTATATTAGTTCTACAGTCTCACAATGTAATAATTTGCCTTTCATTTATTTTGATATGAAAATCCATTTGCACAAATCAACTCTAATTTTGTAAAGCGAGAGAAATGTGTTAAGTGTATTAAATTGCATGCAGAAGAAGGCATTAATGAGGAAACCACTTGTACCACTATGAAATGGAACAGACTAAAATTCTGGCTGTTGGGTGAGGAGATACGTTTTTGTAATCTGTACCTCTGTTTAAAAACAAATTGCTTATATAAGTGTGCAAGCTCCATCTTTCCCCACCTGACTTTTGGACTAAAAGTTAGAGGACATAGATTTAAGGTGAGATGGGAAAGATTTATAAGGGACTTGATTTATAAGGGTGGTGCATGTTTGGAATGAGCCGCAGGTATAATTATAACATATACAAGGCATCTGGATGGGTATATGAAAAGGAATGGCCAAATGCTGGTAAATCAGACTGGATCAGTTTAGGATATGTGGTCAGTGCAGATGAGTTGAACCAAAGGGTCTGTTTCTGTGCTGTATAATTCTATGACTCTATGACGTGCAACAACAGAGTAGGTGCCTCACAAAGGATGACCAGGCTTTTACCCATAGTGGAGAGAGAGCAGTGCTCCCAGAAGCCCATTTCTGCCTCACCTTGGCAATACACTCCTCGCAAGTCTTTGCTCACACCCCAGCCGCTCCGAACCATGTTCCCAGCACCTTCAGGTAATCTGTCCTGACAGTGAAGGGGATAAAGATCAGTCAGCCCATTTCCCAAAGAACATGGTTTCACTCTTGCCTTAATTTACCTTGGCTCTGAGGCCAGTTTTAACTGGTCACAGATGCTCATGAGTCTGTGCGCTGACAGTGGATCTGAGCAGAACATGGTGATGTCGCCCATGCACAAGGAGGATTTGATCTGCAGACCTCTCTCAGGCTCGCATCCTTCCCAACAGATTCAGCAAAAGGCTCTGTACAACAGATAAACAAGGCAAGAGAGAGAGGGCAGCCCTGCCTGACTCCAAATCTGATCAGAAAACCTTCTGATTCCTACCTATTGATTGAGGCTGCACGGACAATGTTGGTGTAGAGCAGTCAGATCCAATTGCAGATTCCCTCTCCAAAGCCCATTTTGGAGATCACATCCCTCATATAGATGTGTGATATCCTGTCAATGGTCTTCTCCTGGTCCAGGCTGACGAGGTAGTCATCCACCTCCGCGCTCCCACCCCCACCTTGTCCTTGTATCCCTGAGGAGGACAAGGCTCTCAGAGAAGGCCTACCTGGTTTGGTCAGGGTGAATCACTGATCCCAGAGCAGACCTGACCTGGTTGACAATGACCTGAGACAGGATTCTGTAGTCTGCATTCAGCAGTGAAATTAGTCGCCAATTTCTAATTTCATCCCTCTCCCCTTTCAGCTGTAGATAAAGGTGATGATATTTTTCCTCATGGATTCGCACATACTACCTTCCAGAAGCATACTGTGGTACACCTCCAGCAAGTGCTGGCCGATCAAGTCCCTCAGAGTTGAATGCAACTCGGCTGATAAGCTGTCACTTCCGGGAATGTTATTCTTTCCTAAGGACTCGAGGGCCTTGTCAGCTCATGCAGTGACAGTGGCTGATCCAGCATCTCCCACGTGCTGTCATCTAAGACCTTGGTGATCAAGGACAGGAACAACCAAGAGGACGCATTCTCTGTCTGTGGTCTTCATGTCATACTGTCAGGCACAAAAAGGATTTGCCAATCCTCAGGATGTCGGACTGAGATGATGTTACAGCCTGAGGATCTTTGCGGAATTTCTGCAGTGCATCTCGTAGACAGTACACACTGCTGTTAGTGAGCGTTAGTGGTGGAGGGACAATGCATGTGGATGTGGTTCCAATCAAGCTTCCTGAGGGTTATCGGAGCTGTATTCATCCAGAAAAGTGGGGAGTATTCCATCACACTCCTGACTTGTGCCTTGTAGCTGATGGACAGGCTTTGGGGAGTCAAGAGGCGAATTACTTGCCAAAGTATTCCTAGCCTCTGACCTACTCTTGTAGCCACTGTTTATGGCGCAAATCCAGTTGAGTTTCTGGTAAATAATAACCTTAAGGATGTTGATAGTGGGGAATTGAGTGATGGTAACACCATTGAATGTCAAGGAGCTGTAATTAGATTGTTTCTTAATAGAAATGGTCATTGCCTGGTACTGTGTGGTATGAATGTTACTCACCATTTATCAGCCCTAGTCTGGACATTGTCCAGATCTTGTTGCATTTGAACATGGACTGCTTCAGTATCTGACCAGCCACAAGTGGTACTGGACATTGTGAGATCATCAGCAAACATCCCCACTTCTGACCATATGATGAAGGGAAGGTCATTGATGAAAAAGCTGAAGATGGTTGGGCTTAGGACACTACCCTCTGGAACACCAGCAGCAACACCCTGGAGCTGAAGTGACTGACCTCCAAACAACCACAACCATCTTCCTTTGTGCAAAGTATGAGTCCAAACATTGGAGAGTTTGCCCCCTGATACACATTGATTCCAGTTTTGTGAGGGCTCTTTGATGCCACACTCAGTCAAATGCAGCCTTGATGTCAAAAACTGTCACTCTCACCTCACTTTCCTCTTGCCAAAATGGACAATTTCACATTTTTCCATATTATACTTGTCAGGTCTTTGCCTACTCAGTTCACCTCTATAAACTGTTTTGTAGCATCCTTGTTTCCTTATAGTTCCACTATAACTTCATTAATAATAGCTTCTAACATGTTCCCTGTGACTGATGTTAAGCTAACTGGCCTGAGGAAGAATCATACCAGACTCGAAATGTTAGCTCTGTTTCATTCTTCACAATTATGTTTCTCCAGCATCTTGTGTGTTGGCTGGCCTGCTCTCCATACCACCCACCACCCACAACCTTTCTTGAACAAAGGAGTTACAATTGTTAGCTTCCATTATAATGAGACCATTTCCAATTCAAAAGACGTTTGGAGAGTTAAAGCAAACGCACCATCTATCTCACTAGAAACCTCATTTAAGATTTGATAATAAAGTCCAACAGGACTAGGAAACTTATCAGCTTGCAGTTCCAATAACATATAGTAAATATTTTATTATCCAGTACACATGGGACCAGGATTGTGCCTATTGATCAAAGATTCCAGATAATCAAGAGGTCCATAAAATCAATATAAAAATACACACTAAGTAATAGAAAAGTAATAGAGGGGATATACACATCACTGTCAAGATTAGAGTGGTGCTGGGAAAGTACAGCAGGTCAGGCAGCATCCGAGGGGCAGGAAAATCGATGTTTCGAGAAAAGCCCTTTATCAGGAACGTCGATTTTCCTGCTCCTTGGATGCTGCCTGACCTGCTGTGCTTTTCCAGCACCACTTTAATCTAGACTCTGATCTCCAGCATCTGCAGTCCTTACTTTTGCCTATATACACATCACTAGTATACTTTATTTACAGCATAAATCACTTCGATAATAATGTAACTTTGCCTTAAATAAAACTTACTGGCTGACAGCTTGCTCATTCATATCCTCAACTGACTAATCAGACATCGCAGTAGATCACATTATTTGAGGAGAAACTGAGTTGAAATTGAACCAGTAGACATTTCGTGTGGTGATATGATTGAACCAACCAGTATATTTACATTGAGGTAAATACAGTTTAAAAACTATAATAATTGTACAGAATATTACATTAAAATTCATTTTGAGGTACATAATTTTTGCTGGTTTATCAAGAGTGCCAGTTCATAAGGTGCTAGTTAAAACAAAGTTTTCTGTACTCAGCAATACTTCTCGAGTGTTACTTTCGGAGTACCTGCCATGTCTTGATTTGTTGCTGCTTCTGGGATGTCACTTTTACCTTCTACAGTGAAGACTGATACAAAATACTTCAATTCATCTGCCATTTCATTATTTTCCTTTATTAATTCTCTGGTCTCATTTTGTTAATGGTTTCCGTTTTAAATAATTTAAGAATCTCTTCCTATTTGTTTTTATATTTCTAGCGAACATTCACACAGAGTCAAAAGAAATAAATAAAGAACTTTCATTGGATATCCTAAGGATGCAGAAGCCATGATAACAAAGTCATTGGATATCCAATGAAGTATTTTTGAATTACTGTTGTACTATAATAAAATCAAGGTACTTGTATACACAGCAAGATCTCACAGACCATTTAGCACCTGGCCTAATTACAGCTTTGGTCTAAGCTTGTGCAAAAGAGCTGAGCTCTCTAGAGGTGACTGCCCTTGACATCAATGGCATTATCATTAATGGCATTATCATTGTTGAATCTCCCACTATCAACATCATGGAGGTTATCATTGATCAGAAACTGAACGGAACCAGCCATATGAGTATTGTGGTTGCAAGAACACATCAGTAGTTCAGAGTTTTCAACAAGTAATTTACAAGACACAAATCAGGAGTGAGATGGAATAGTCTCACTTACCTGGATAAGTGCAGCTCCGTAAGACCATAAGACATAGGAGTGGAAGTAAGGCCATTCGGCCCATCGAGTCTACTCCGCCATTCAATCATGGCTGATGGGCATTTCAACTCCACTTACCTGCATTCTCCCTGTAGCCCTTAATTCCTTGGGACATCAAGAATTTATCAATCTCTACCTTGAAGACATTTAGCGTCCCAGCCTCCACTGCACTCTGCGGCAATGAATTCCACAGACCCACCACTCTCAGGCTGAAGAAATGTGTCCGCATTTCTGTTCTGAATTTACCCCCTCTAATTCTAAGGCTGTGTCCTAGTCTCCTAGTCTCTTCGCCTAACGGAAACAATTTCCTAGCATCCACCCTTTCCAAGCCATGTATTATCTTGTAAGTTTCTATTAGATCTCCCCTTAATCTTCTAAACTCCAATGAATACAATCCCAGGATCCTCAGCCGTTCCTTGTGTATTAGACCTACCATTCCAGGGATCATCCGTGTGAATCTCCACTGGACACGTTCCAGTGCCAGTATGTCCTTCCTGACGTGTGGGGGCCAAAACTGGACACAGTACTCCAAATGGAGCCTCACCAGAGCTTTATAAAGTGTCAGTAACAAAACAGTGCTTTTATATTCCAACCCTCTTGAGATAAATGACAACATTGCATTCACTTTCTTAATCACGGATTCAGCCTGCATGTTTACCTTTAGAGAATCCTCGACTAGCACTCCCAGATCCCTCTGTACTTTGGCTTTATGAATTTTCTCACCGTTTAGAAAGTAGTCCATGCTTGTATTCTTTTTTCCAAAGCTTCAACACCATCAGGACAAAGCAGCCCACCTAATTGGCACTCCATCCACATGAACATGCAGTAACAACTGTGTGTACAATATACAAGATATACTGCAGCAATGTGTCAAGTCTGCTTAGAGAACACCTTCCAAACCTGCGACCTCTGCCACTGAGATAGGTGCGTGGGAAAACCATTACCTGCAAGCTCCTCTCCAGCCATACACGTTCCTGACCCATGCTTCTACTCTCACTGGGTGAAATTCCTGGAACCTCTTTCCCAATGAGTGCACCAACACGAGGTGTGGTACTTTAAGAAGGCAACTCCCCACTGTATTCTTAAGGACAATGAAGATTGGTCAGAAAATGTGGTTAGCGATATCCACAGTCTATGAAAGAACAAATAAATAAATTTGCTTTCAGTAACGCTGGTTGAGGAATAAATATTGGTTGGGAATCCTTGCTCTTCTTTCATTGTGCCCTGCAACCTCTCATATCAACCTGTGAGAGTAGACAAGGTTTCTGTGTAATAGTTATTGGTAAAATGGCACTCCCTCAGAGCAAAGGTGACTGTCTGGATTATGTGTACAAGTCTCTGAAGTAGGATTTGAACAAAAAACATATGATTTAGAAGTAAGAATGGTGCCACTACTCCAAAGCTGACATCTGAGTTCATGGAATGCATGACGAAGGACAGCCGCAGAAGGAAAAAACTATAATAATTGCTTTAAAAGGGCATGTGGATAAATATGTTGAAAATAAATTCATCAAGCATGCATGGGATAAACAGAAACCTCAAGATTACAGAATGCTGTCACTGGATAAATATATGATTTATGAAATCACTGTTGGTTGCAGCAAATAGGCCTGGGAGTCTCTCTCTCATTTTTCTGCCGAATCTCTGATGTTGCAAATGATGTTTGTCATTCAGTTTGTCAATTCAAGCTATAGCATGGTATGCAAATTAAACCAGGAAGACAGTGAATTCCTGTGCAACATGCCAAATCAATGTGTTCGATCATCAGTGAGATAAAATCAGATATTCCCACTGTTGGCAAAAACAATGATTGGTGACTGACAAAGGTAGAGAAAACCTATTCTTTGAATTGGGATTTTCAGTTGAATTGAAGATCACTCAGCTATAATCATTAAGTAAATTGGTGCATCTAATGATGTGGGTCCAACAATTGCAGCACGACAGGGTTGCTACTTGTTTGGCTGTTACAGAATAAAGAATGAACAATCCATTTCATTGTACCCCTGCCACCAGTAATCCCAATGTAGACAGAATGAGAATCATTGAAGCTGACTTCCCTGGAATTTTGATTGAAGATTAACAAGGTTAAAATGCTCTCACAAATAGAGACTTGATGTAAATAACCGGGTAACACAATCTCCACATTATGGCTTTTTAACCTAATGACAAGTGAGTCATTTCAAGCAATGGTGTGCCTTTACTGATGAATATTGCCAGCATAAGGGACTCAGGAAGCCCTTGTCTATTTACAAGGTACGCACCGGTTCAAGGTGAGAGGGGGAATCTTTAAGGGAGATGTTTTTCACACAGAGTGTGATAGGAGGCTGGAACGCACTGCCTGAAGAGGTGGTTGGAGCAGGCATGTTGGTGACATTTAAGAGTCTTCTGGGTGGTTACATGGATAGGAAGGTAATAGAGGGATAAGGACCGAATAAGTGCAGACGGGTTTTTTTGGTTTAGTTAGGGCATTATGATAGGCAAAGGCTTGGAGGGGGCCGAAGGGCCTATCCCTGTGCTGTACTTCTTTTGTTCTTTGTTCTTCCTCATTTTTAAAAACTATCGCTGCAACTCATTCTTTATCTTATTTTCTCCAATGTAGCTCAACTACAATTGCAAACCATAGAGTCTGACTATCTCATCCCAAAGAGAAAGTAGATGAAAGAATGCAAACCCAGAGTCATTTCTCCCAACAATAGTCAATTTGGTCTCTAGCCAACAATAAGACGACATTTGTCCAATCATTTAATCTGATCTATCAACATCCTTTCTTCCCCAGCACTCCAACCACTATTGTATAAATGCTGTTCCTCCACACTTCACTTCACATGCTGTCTCTGCATGGATGCTGCCTGACCCTCTGTGATCTCCAGCATTTGTTGTTTTCAGTTTGGAAAGCTGAGTTTGCAGAAAGCCTGGAGGAGTTTAAGAGCGCAGGGTGAATTTTAAAAGGATGTTGGTAAAGGGAAGTTATGAAAATATATTGGTCTGCAATATCAAGGAAAATCTCCCCCAAATATAATAATTACAAAGGGCAAGCAAAGACTAGCGCCAATTAGAAAACAAAAGATATAAAGTGTTTGTGAAGTACTAGGTGTTGGCATAGTTCTTAATGAATACTCTAAATTTGTTTTCACAAAAGGAGAGAGATGCAGAGGGTAACCATACCACCACATTGTCCGGCTCCTCTGAGGGGGTGGATAGGAGGGTAGGGGTGGTGATGGCGGTGGCTTTCCTGGAGCTGAGAGCTGTTGGTCAGCTAGAGGCTAGGAGCTCTCCAGCAGGGGTCACTAGCTGTAATAGGCCCCAGAACAGGATCATTGCTGGAGCCCAGAAAGTTAAGTGGGGCTGAATCACTGGGGTCTGCCAGAAAGGATGACAATGGGAAAGGATGTGGAGAAGGGACATGCCAAAGGGCAACAGTGATCTTACTGCAGATCCTTACCTTGTTGCCTTTGTTGCGCATAGTTTGTCCAAAGGAGGAAGCCCCTTTCCCCTCACCAGGATATCTGACATGCTGCTTGCCTATATGGCACACCACTGTCCACTACTGGTTGAATGTCACACCCATAGATTAGGACCATTTAAGGACCTTGATCAACCCCTGGGTGGGAAGGCCATTTTCAACCCTACCTGCCCTGGGCTTAATTGTGAGGAATCAATTGGGTATTGGACACCCCACCCTGAGTCCTCCTGCCCCACTGTACAGCTCCCATTTCTAACCCAGCCTGTGCTATGGGGTGGCCATTAAATTATGCCATTGTAGTTGAGGAGTGATATAAATCCTGGGATAAATCTGGTGGAAACTGAAATAGAACGGTGTTTAGCATTGTCAATAGCATATCAGTCACCAGGCCTGGATAAAACACATCCACGGTTGCTAAAATGTCAAAGGAAACAAAAGCAGAGGGTGAAACATCATTTTCCAAATTTCTCGCTTTAGTGTTACAATTCCAGACCAGTCACCAAATTTATGTTACAGTCTGGCAAGGCCCCAATAACTTTTGAAGTAGATAAGGTGTTAGATCCAAGGGACGTCTCTGTGGCCAGCAGTGAAAAATCAGAATGGTGTGTTGCTTCCCTGGTGCCAGGATCAAGGATATCTCAGAGAGGGTGCAGAATGCTCTCAAGGGGGAGAGGGGTCATTGTCCACATTGGAACCAACAACATAGGAAGGGAAAAGGTTGAGATTCTGAAGAGAGATTACAGAGAGTTAGGCAGGAATTTAAAAAGAACGTCCTCGAGAGTAGTAATATCTGGATTACTCCCAGTGCTACAAGCTAATGAGGGCAGGAATAGGAGAATAGAGCAGATGAATGAATGGCTGAGGAGCTGGTGTATGGAAGAAGGATTCATATTTTTGGATCATTGGAATCTCTTCTGAGGTAGAAGTGACCTGAATAAGAAGGGCGGATTGCACCTAAATTGGAAAGGGACTAATATACTGGCAGGGAGATTTGCTAGAGCTGATCGGGAGGATTTAAACTAGTAAGATGAGGGGGGGGGGGAGAGGTAGGACCCAGGGAGATAGTGAGGAAAGAGATCAATCTGAGACTGGTACAATTGAGAACAGAAGCAAGTCAAATAATGATGGCAGGCAGGAACAAGGTAGGACCGATAAATTAAACTGCTTTTATTTCAATGCAAGGGGCGTAACAGGGAAGGCAGATGAACTCAGGGCATAGTTAGGAACATGGGACTGGGATACCATAGCAGTTACAGAAATGTGGCTCAGGGATGAGCAGGGCTGGCAGCTTAATGTTCCAGGATACAAATGCTACAGGAAGGATAGAAAGGGAGACAAGAGAGGAGGGGGAGTGGCATTTTTGATAAGGGATAGCATTACCACTGTGCTGAGGGAGGATATTCCCGGAAATACATCCAGGGAAGTTATTTGGGTGGAACTAAGTAGTAAGAAAGGAATGATCACCTTATTTGGATTGCATTATATACCTCCTAATAGTCAGTGGGAAATTGAGAAACAAACTTGTAAGGTGATCTCAGCTATCTGTAAGAATAATAGGGTAGTTATGGTAGGGGATTTTAACTTTCCAAACATCGATTGGGACTGCCATAGTGTTAAGGATTTATATGGAGAGGAATTTGTTAAGTGTGTACAAGACAATTTTCTGATTCAGTATGTGGATGTACCTACTAGAGAAGGTACAAAACTTGACCTACTCTTGGGAAATAAGGCAGGGCAGGTGACTGAGGTGACAGTGGGGGAGCACTTTGGGGCCAGCGACCATAATTCTATTTGTTTTAAAACAGTGATGGAAAAGGATAGACCAGATCTAAAAGTTGAAGTTCTAAATTGGAGGAAGGCCAATTTTGACGGTATTAGACAAGAACTTTCAAAAGCTGATTGGAGGCAGATGTTCACATGTAAAGGGACGGCTGGAAAATGGGAAGCCTTCAGAAATGAGATAACAAGAATCCAGAGAAAGTATATTCCTGTCAGGGTGAAAGGGAAGGCTGGTAGGTCTAGGGAATGCTGGATGACTAAAGAAATTGAGGGTTTGGTTAAGAAAAAGAAGGAACATATGTCAAGTAGAGAGAGGATAGATCGAGTGAATCCTTAGAAAAGTATAAAGAAAGTAGGAGTATATTTAAGAGGGAAATCAGGAGGGCAAAAAGGGGACATGAGATAGCTTTGGCAAATAGAATTAAGGAGAATCCAAAAGGGTTTTTACAAATATATTAAGGACAAAAGGGTAACTAGGGAGGGAATAGGGCCACTCAAAGATCAGCAAGGCGGCCTTTGTGTGGAGCCACAGAAAACGGGGGAGATACTAAATGAATATTTTGCATCAGTATTTACTGTGGAAAAGGATATGGAAGATATAGACTGTAGGGAGATAGATGGTGACATCTTGCAAAATGTCCATATTGGAGACGAGTAAGTGCTGGATGTCATGAAACGGTTAAAAGTGGATAAATCCCCAGGACCTGATCAGGTGTACCCGAGAACTCTGTGGGAAGCTAGAGAAGTGATTGCTGGGCCTCTTGCTGAGATATTTGTATCAATGATAGTCACAGGTAAGGTGCCAGAAGACTGGAGGTTGGCAAACGTGGTGCCACTGTTTAAGAAGGGCGGTAAATACAGGCCAGCAAACTATAGACTAGTGAGCCTGACCTCAGTGGTGGGCAAGTTGTTGGAGGTAATCCTGAGGGACAGGATGTACATGTATTTGGAAAGGCAAGGACTGATTAGGGATAGTCAACATGGCTTTGTGCGTGGGAAATCATGTCTCACAAACTTGATTGAGTTTTTTAAAGAAGTAACAAAGAGGATTGATGAGGACAGAATGGTAGATGTGATCTATATGGACTTCAGTAAAGCGCTCGACAAGGTTCCCCATGGGAGACTGATTAGCAAGATTAGATCTCACGGAATACGGGGAGAACTAGCCATTTGTATACAGAACTGGCACAAAAGTAGAAGACAGAGGATGGTGGTGGGAGGTTGTTTTTCAGACTAGAGGCCTGTGACCAGCGGAGTGCCACAAGGATTGATGCTGGGTCCTCTAGTTTTCATCATTTATATGAGTGATTTGGATGCGAGCATAAAAGGTACAGTTAGTAAGTTGCAGATGACACCAAAATTGGAGGTGTAGTGGACAGCGAAGGCTACCTCAGATTACAACAGGATCTGGACCAGATGGGCCAATGGGCTGAGAAGTGGCAGATGGAGTTTTATTCAGATAAATGCGAGGTGCTGCATTTTGGGAAAGCAAATCTTAGCAGGACTTATACACTTAATGGTAAGGTCCTAGAGAATGTTGCTAAACAAAGAGACCTTGGAGTGCAGGTTCATAGCTCAGTGAAAGTGGAGTCGCAGGTAGATAGGATAGTGAAAGTGGCATTTGGAATGCATTTCTTTATTGGTCAGAGTATTGAGTACAGACGTTGGGAGGTCATGTTGTGGCTGCACAGGACATTGGTTAGGCCTCTGTTAGAATATTGCGTGCAATTCTGGTCTCCTTCCTATCGGAAAGATGTTGTGAAACTTGAAAGGGTTCAGAAAAAATTTACAAGGAGGTTGCCAGGGTTGGAGGATTTGAGCTATAGGGAGAGGCTGAACAGGCTGGGGCTGTTTTCCCTGGAGCGTCGGAGGCTGAGGGGTGACCTTATCGAGGTTTACAAAAATTATGAGGGGCATGGATAGGATTTTCCCTAGGATCGGGGAGTCCAGAACTGGAAGGCATAGGTTGAGGGTGAGAGGGGAAAGATATAAAAGAGACCTAAGGGACAACTTTTTCATGCAGAGGGTGGTACGTGTTTGGAAAGAGCTGCCAGAGGAAGTGGTGGAGGCTAGTACAAATTCAATATTTAAAAAGCATCTGGATGGGTAGATGAATAGGAAGGGTTTGGAGGGATATCAGCCGGGTGCTGGCAGGTGGGACTAGATTGGATTGGGATATCTGGTCAGCATGGACGAGTGGGACCGAAGAGTCTGTTTCCATGCTGTACATCTCTATGACTTTATGACTCTATGACATCTCACTCTTCACCTAGCTTAGCTCTTTCCTCAGGCTTGGCTTCATCTCCTGCTCTTAACCTCAGCCTGTCTTTCTACCCTGACAGCAGTTATATCTCTGGCCTTCTGCTTTTAGGTTATCTCTTCCCCTGCCTGTGCTTTTCACTGCTGTATACTCAAACTAAATGTGACACTGAGAAATGCAGAGATATCAGGAAACTATTGCTTCACTAGTTGAAAATGTTACATCTTAATAATTTTTTCTTAACTCTATCTCTAGATGGATCTCGATCTCTGTATGGTCTGTTTCCAGATTGAAATAGTTTTGGGATAGGGTTAGGGTGTGAGGATTTCATTTCCATTCTGTTTTTTTTTAAAATAGTGCCTCCCTCTCCAACATGGAGGCAATGTAAACACCATTCCATGGTCTCAAATGTTGAAACTGATGTTTTTGTGATGCAAATATGTTCATCAAGATTATGAAATGAAAGTAGGCAGATGAAATTAAAATGCAGATCGGCCATTGAGAGACGGAAATGGTTAGACAGATCAAATTCGAGAGAAGAACCCATTTGCTGGTCTGTCATTAGAGTACAGTCTGATTCTGCTGATTTGAACATTGAAGTGTGCATTGCCTTTTCTCCCTCGTCCAACTTTGAGAGTACAAAGATGGTTAAATCTTTAAAGTACCACATCGTTAAATCTATTCCCAGAGAACACATGGAATAAGAACATAAAAATTAAGAGCAAACATAGGCCATTTAGCCCTTTAAGCGTGTTCTGCCATTTAATAAGATTGTCGTTGATCTATGTTCCAAGTTCCATACCCGCTTTGCTCCTTTGATTCTGTTACCCAACAAGGATCTATTTACATCTGCCTTAAAAGTAGACCATTACCTCACTGCTACTGCATTCTAGAACAGAACCTTAAAGAAGTAGGGAATGGATCCCAATGACTGAATGCTCAGAGAGGTGAGTCAGTCAGTTATTTAACCAAGGCGGCCTTCTGCCTTAGCTGGCCACAGTTGATGAACCACATTTTCCACTTCTGTCCCTCCTTACATAGACCTGTCACCCAAGAGAAAGCTATCAGGGGCAATCTGCAAAGCTAACAGTATTTGGGCAAATGTTTTCTGCAATTTACTGGGATCCTACCTGGACTGGAAGGTTTGAGCTGTAAGGAGGGGCTGGGAGGTTTTTTTTAAACCCCTGAAGCATAGGAGACTGATGGGTGACCTTATAGAGGTTTATAAAATCATGAGAGGCGTAGATAAGAAAGATAGTCAACAGCTTTTCTCCACTGTAGGGGAGTCTAAAAGTATAAGACGTAGGTTTATAAGGTGAGAGGGGAGAGGGGTTCAGAGGGCCAAGGATTTCCACACAGAGGATTGTGTGTGTCTGGAACAGGCTGCCAAAGGTAGAGGTGGAAGCGAGTACAATTTCATCATTTTAGAAACAATTCGACAGATACATGGATGGGATTGGTATGGAGGGATATGCACCAAACACGGGCAGATGGGACTAGTTTAATTGTGAAAACTGGGCAGCATGAGTAAGTTAGGCTGAAAGGCCTATTTCCATGCCATAGACCTCTGACTGTAAATAGCGTATTGCTTTGTGTAGGAGTACAGGCATTACCTAGTGGGCCGGTGAAGTTCATTTCACTGAATCACCAGATTGAAACTGAGGAACTATGAGAAGCTGCCAAGCAACGGGCAAGGGATTTTCCAAAGACTAATAAGAGGAAACAGGATAAGAACTGTTTTCCCACATTTGCTCCAGTGTAAATAATAGTTCATGTTCAAAACATGAGGAAATATTGGATCTAATACAGTCAATGTGGAGGACAAAATAAATGAATAAAATGTCAAGAGTAGTAAGCCCAAAAAGAAACAAGAAGTGCAAACTTCCTTGATGGAGTGAATGCAAGTTGTAACAAGAAGAAATAGAACTGAAGATGGAAATAATATCTTTACTTCGTCAGTACTTGTTCAAATTCGATTAGAGAATTGGCTCTCCAATTTTCTCATTTTACTGCAGCAGGACATAAATGGTTTGTCAGATACAATTTCTTGTAATTAATCTACAGTTGCATCATCAATGTTTTGTTATAGAAACTATTATATGACAGCTCACAAAAAAAGCTCAAAGAGGAGGGAATACTTGTGAAGAACCCAGCATTTTGAAAATGTGTACAAAATTGACTGGCACTCTGTACACAAGGTAAAGTTGGCAGGTTCCTGGCACACAAAAGGCAGTAAAATGTGTGTGTACCCAGTTCGCTGCTTCACTAAAGTAGTACACACACGCACTGGGACAATTCACAAACACAAGGTTCAGCCTCTGTGAACACGAAACTATCAAAACCCACCAACTAGTCCACTTATGTTACCTCTTACAGGGTGAGTGATAATATTCAAAGACAAACTTCTTTAAAAAGGACAGCACAACTCTGACATTCATTATGATGACATTCATGCTTCAATTTGAGTTACTGTCTGTGCCACTTACATTTATCTTCTCTCCATCTAAAGAAAATGTTTGCTTATATCCAGCACCTGAAAAATATCACCAAGACAAGACAACCAAAAGTGAGGACTCTGAATCATGCAAGGCTTGCTAATTCTGAACAGGTACACAGGCTGGGGTGCACTGCCTAGCAAAATTTCAGTCAATGGAAATGATGGGAAAAACTCTCTGTTGAATGGACTCATATCCACCACAAAGGAAGACGGTTGTAGTTGTTGGAGATTAGTCATCTCATCTCAAGATATTTCTGCAGGAGTTCATCAGGGTACTGACCTAGGCCCAAATATCTTGAGTTGCTTCATCAATGCCTTTCCTTTCATTTTAAGGAAATGGGGAGACTCACAGACAATTGTACAAAGTTTGGCACAATTTGTGACACCTTAAATAGTGAAATAGTTCAGTCCATATGCAGCAAAACCTGGACAATATCGAGACTTGGGCTGATGAGTGGCATGCAACAAGTGCCCAGTAATTGCCATCTCCAACAAAAGAGAATCTAACCATTGACCCTGGTATTCAATGGCATGACCATCAGTGAATCCCCCACTATCAGCATTCTACAGGGGTTACAAGTGACTGCAAACTGAACTGAACCAACCAGGTAAGTGTTACAGCTACAAGAGCAGGTCAGTGGCTAGGAATTCCAGCCTGGATAACTCACCTCTTGTCTCCACAATGCCTGGCTGTTATCTACAAGGCACAAGTCTGGAGTTTGACGGAATACTTTCCACTTGCCCGGATGAGAAGCTCAGCATCACCTAGGAGCATGTTAACATCTTGGCTGGCACTTTCCATACAAGGGGAATGTTTGTTATGAATGAGACTTTGAGCAATGGCCCAATTGACCCTCTGAAATAGGCATCAAAAGATCCCATGGGTATTATATACTAGATCAATGTCCTAACCAACATTTATCCTTTAACATGTCAACTATGGCTCGGTAGGTACTGCATTTGCTTCTTGATCGCAAGGGTTTGTGTTCAAAATCTCACTGCAGATGCCTTAAGCACAAATATTTAAACTAATACTCCAATGCAACATTGAGGGACTGTACATTTCTAAAGCACCTTTTACAACTTCGATATGGTTGAAAACAAATAGAAGCTTTAACAGGCAGAAGGTACAGTGATACAGACCACATGCATGCCAGTGGGATTAGCTTAGAATAACATCATGGCCCATACTGTACTGTTCTGCATTCAAACCACTAAAACAAAGACAATCTGCTCACCTATCTCATTGATTAATCACATCATAGAATTCTACTGTTATGCAGATGTGGGTGTACCTTTAAGAGTGTTAAAAGCAGCAGAACCACCAGACACATCACCAAGTGTTCCCAATAAACAACAATGTATGTAACACTGGGTTGAACAACTCTATTAGTTTGTTGCCCGGAGACAAAACCAAATTCAAATTTGGCCAATCAATTTAAATTATACCACGAAAAAAATACCAATTTCCAATCAAGTTTGAAATGAGTATAGTGACAATCTTAAAAGCCAATGACATAATCTGATGCTCTGGGAAAATTGAACAATTGAAAGGAGAATTGCCAGGTCCTGGCAGGTAATAGACTGCTTGAAAAAAATCTCTCTCTTAAAAGTACATTTTCAATCAGTAACCTGTGATGCAGAAATTCTTAACAAGGAGAAAAGAAGACGCAAGAAGATCGAAGACAAGAACCTATAGCTGCCTGGTTTTGAGATAAGAAATGTTGTTTTGTAAATCTTAATTGGAAGGTGTATCGGTCTAGTATTATAGAAGGGAAGGTAACAGATAGGTTAGAGTAAGGACTTGTACATAGTTGTTAGCTATTCTCTGTTATACTTTAAGAAATAAAGTTGTTCATTTTTTACTTTTAATGATTCTTAGCCACTCGAATTTTTACAGATTACTGCACAGGATAAATCTTTCCTATGTTGCTGGTTTTAAATTAAGGAGAGTTTACTCAGTGTCGTCACAATTTGGGGGTTTGGGTCCATGATCTGAACTGGTTTAGACAGTGTTGAATAGATTTGGGGGTACGAAAAATCCCGGCAGATTTAAACCCTTGCAGGTTAGTGCCCTAGATCTTTAAATAAAACACAGGTGAGACAATTTGTTTAATTTTGGCGACTTGTGGTTGATTAAAATAGAAGTGAGAGAAATGGCTCTTAAAATTGCAAAAGAGGTTCTGGGATTGGACGATGTTTCTCAAATTTGCCAAGCAAGTTTAGAAGGAAAGAAAAAGGCCATATTTTTAGAATTAGCAAGTAAGTTAGATTTGGGTTTAACCAAGCACAAAAGTAAAACTGAAATTGTAAAGGGGTTACTCAAACACTTGGGTGTGTCAGAGAATAGACAAGTGCAGTAGAGGTAGAAAAACTTAAATTACAATTGAGGAAAATGGAGTTAGAAGATAAAGAGAGAGAGAAAGAGGAATGAGAGGGGGAGACAGAAAGGGAAAGAGAAAGAGAGGAAAAAGAGAGAGAGAGAAAGAGAAGGTTCTTGGCTGAGCAAAGAGAGAGAGAGAGAGAGAGAGAGAGAGAGAGAGAGAGAGAGAGAGAGAGAGAGAGAGAGAGAGAGAGAGAGAGAGAGGAGAGAGAGAGAAATAGGGAGATTATTTGAACTTGAGAAGTTGCGACTTAGTCAGCAAAGTCAAGTTAACAGGATGGAGATTAAAAGAGAAGGTAGTGACATATATAAATATGTACAAACTCTGTCACATTTTGATGAGAAAGATTTGAAAAATTGGCTAGGCAGATAGAGTGGTCCGAGGATTTACAGGTAATGCTAGTTCAGCCTAAACTGGTAGGCAGAGCTAGTGAGGTATTTGTCACACTGTCAGATGAGGGTCAAGAGATTATGAGGAGGTTAAACAGGCACCAAATCATAATTCTGGTACCAGAAGCATATAGACAGTGTTTCAGAAACATAAAGAAGGAACCAGGTTAGACTTACGTTGAGCTGGAAAGAATTAAATTTGATCAATGGGTATGTGCT
Source organism: Chiloscyllium punctatum (assembly GCF_047496795.1). Taxonomy (NCBI): domain Eukaryota; kingdom Metazoa; phylum Chordata; class Chondrichthyes; order Orectolobiformes; family Hemiscylliidae; genus Chiloscyllium; species Chiloscyllium punctatum. The sequence goes on from NC_092739.1 coordinate 22,043,729, forward strand.
TTGTAAATAGATTAGGAGATTTGAGGCTATTGGAGATTATTCTGCAGGGGGAATTTAAAAACTCACTTCCAGAGATGGTAAGAATTCACATGGAGGAACAGAAAGCCCAGGAAGTGAGAAGGGCAGCAGAATTAGCCGATGAGTACAGGTTGGTGCATAAGACAAGCTTCCAGCCAGAACTTTGTCCTGTGAGGGGTAGAAGTTGGGAGAAGGGGAGATCCTACATTACGAAACCAAGAGTAGAGAACACTGGTAAGATTTTACCACAGGACAAAAAAAGAAGCCCAAGAGGGTGGAAAGGAGGTGAAAGGCCTCAGGTGTTTCCACTGTGGTAAAGTGGGACACAGAAAGTTACAGTGCTGGTGGTTTCAGAAGGGCACTGGGATAAAGTGTTTTCACTGCTCGAAGGTGGGTTGTGTAAAGTCACAGTGCTGGTCATTAAAGAAAGGAACTGTGGGAAAAGATGTGGTAAAAGAAGCTAAGCCAGTGACATTAGTGGAGGTAGTAAAGGAGACCCCAAGAAGAGCCGAGGAGCTGCAGGAGAGTGCACAGTCTAGACAGTGGCTGGGTATGGAGTTAGTACCTGATCTCTACAAAGAATTCACCTCTGTGGGTAAAGTTTACTCAGAAAGAATAGGGGGAGAAGGACAAGAAGTTATAACTTTGAGAGATACAAGATCTAACCAGTCACTGATAGTAAGAGATGAGCGAATATGCACTCTTTCTGATCTATTACCCGAGAGTGTGGTAATTTGTGAGATAGATGGACAGAAATTTAGCGTTCCTCTATGTAAGATCAGGTTGGAGTGCCAACTTAAGACTGGGGAAGTTACAGTGGCAGTGATTGGCAGAGCGTCAGTTCCAGGAATTCAGTTTGTTCTTGGGAATGATTTGGCAGGATCCAAGGTGGGAGCGACACCCCTTGTTGTGGAGAAGCCCAAAGAAGACCAAGAAACTGAGGAGTTAAAACAGAAAAATCCTGGTATTTTCCCAGACTGTGTGGTAACCAGATCCCACTATCATAAGTCACAGCACAAAGTGAAAAGAGAAAGATGAAAGGTTTGAAGTTTAGTTAGCAGATACCCTGTTTGATGTAATGGTGCAGGAAAAACCTGAACAGGCAGAGGGTCAGACAGAAGTGTTTAGTCCTGAAAGGCTAAGAGACTTGCAACAGCAAGACAAGACAATAAAAGATATATATGTGGATGCATACTCTGAAAAAGAGGCAGAAAATATTCCAAAGGGTTATTACCAGAAAAATAGAATCCTGAGACAGAAATGGAGACCACGACAGATTAGAGCAGAGGAGAAATGGGCCGAAGTGCACCAGATTGTGTTGCCGGTAGCATACAGACAGGAAGTGTAATGGGTAGCACATGAACTACCTGTTGGTGGTCCCCTAGGGGTACGAAAGACTCAGGCTAAGGTACAAAAATACTTTTATTGGCCTGTATTGCATAAGAATGTGGTTAACTTTTGCCATACATGTGATATATGCCAAATGGTAGGTAAGCCACAGGCAATAATAAAGCCAGCACCTTTGATGCCAATTCCCTCATTTGAAGAACCTTTAATGTGGGCTATAATTGATTGTGTAGGTCGCCTCCCAAGAACTAAAAGTGGGAACCAGTACTTGTTCACCATAATGGATGTGTCTACCAGATTTCCAGAGGCAATTCCACTGTGGAGTATCAAGGCAAAAAAGGTAATAGAGTTTGTAGCTTTCTTCACAGTATGGGTTACCCAGCGAGATTCAGCTGGACCAAGGGTCAAATTTTACTGCTCGGCTGTTTGAGGTGGTTAAGGATAGCTTAGGTATACAGCACTTTAAATCCAGTGCATATCATCCTGAATCCCAGGGAGCTTTAGAAAGGTGGCATCAGACCCTGAAGACCATGTAGAGAGTATACTGTCAGGACAACCCTAATGATTGGGATAAAGGTATCCCATTCGTATTGTTTGGCATTAGACATGCCCCAAATTAATCTACTCAGTTTCACTCCCTTCGAGTTAATATTTGGGCATGTAGTGAGAGGCCCTTTGAAATTAATTAAAGAAAAATTGACAGGACCAAAGTCGGAGATCACACACTTAGATTATGTATCAGAGGTGAGGGAGAGATTAACTCGAGTAGGTGAGTTAGCTAAACAGCACCTGAAGAGGGCACAGTGTAGAATGAAGCAGGTGGCAGATAAAAACTCTGAGACTCGGGCGTTTTCCCGAGGGAATGACATGTTAGTACTGTTACCAATGATGGGAGATCCCTTCAAAGCCAGGTTTAGTGGTCCCTATCAAATTGAGAAAAAGTTGAGTCAGGTGAACTATTTAATGAAGATTCCAGATAGAATAAAAGTAACAGGTAAGTCATGTGAACATGCTGAAACCATATTATACTACAGAGACAGAACTGGAGAAACAGGTGTTAGTTACTGTCCTGCACAATGAGGAATCAAATCCAGATGATGTGGATTTTGAGGTGCCTCAAAATAGATTAAAAAATTAAGAAGCCCTTGAGGAGCATAGAATGTAGTTGAAAGGTTTGTTACTGCATTATGAGGACATATGTCAAAATCAGATTGGGAGGACTAAAGCTATTGTACATGAAGTAGATGTGGGGAATACTGCTCCAATAAAACAACACGCCTATTGGCTTAATCCTTTCAAAGCCAGACAGGACCAGATGGAGGTGGAGGCTATGCTTGATAAGAATATCATCGAGGTAAAAACAATGACTGCAGATGCTGGAAACCAGAGTCTAGATTAGAGTGGTGCTGAAAAACCACAGCAGTTCAGGCAGCATCTGAGGAGCAGGAAAATCAACATTTCAGGCAAAAGCCCTTCACCAGGAATACAGGCAGAGAGCCTGAAGGGTGGAGAGATAAGTGAGAGGAGGGTGGGGGTGGGGAGAAAGTAGCATAGAGTACAATAGGTGAGTGGGGGAGGGGATGAAGGTGATAGGTTAGGATCGAAATGAGCCAGAGCGAGTGTGATTTGCCGATTGTCTTAGTTCCCAAACCGGACGGGACTCAAGGATTCTGCATGGATTATTGGAAGGTCGTCACCATTACGAAATCAGACTCATATCCAATTCCTAGATTGGAAGACCATATCGAGAAAGTCAGACAAGTTGGACTTAATACGTGGTTACTGGCAGGTCCCTTTATCAGAGATGGTGAAAAGAAATTTCTGCGTGTGTAACCCCGAATGGGCTATATCAGTTTAAAGTGATGCCCTTTGGAATGAATATCACACCCACCACATTCCAAAGACCCATGAACAGAGTTGTGGCTGGGTTAAAAAACTGTGCAGTCTATTTGGACGATGTGGTGATCTTTAGTAAGTCCTGGAAAGATCACATGGTACCGTTGGCAGAGCTCTTTGAATGACTACGAGAAGCAAAACTGGTGATAGATTTAAATAAAACTGAACTCGTGAAAGCAGAAGTGACGTTCTTGGGACTTAACATCGGTCATGGAAGGTTGACCCCATGGAACGCAAAGACGAAGGCCATTGAGGAATTTCCATGACCAATCTCAAAGCAAGAGGTGCTTCGATTCTTCGGAGTCAGCGGATTCTATCGGATGTTTGTTCGAAAAGTCAGCAGAGCAGTGGCACCATTAACCGCTTTGCTGAAGAAGAGCACACAGTTTCGGTGGACAGGACAATGCCAGGAGGCATTCAACCATTTGAAATTGATACTAACTATTAAACCAGTTTTAGCTACACCAAACTTTTCAAAACCTTTTAAAGTCACCATCGATGCTAGCGACATTGGAGTTGGAGCTGTACTCCGTCAGGAAGATGAGGATGGGATTGACCTGCCCTCTGGTTACTTTTTGAAGAAGATCAACAATCCACCAGAGGAAATACTCCACAGTCGAAAAGGAACTATTGAGTTTGGTTCTGGCCTTACGCATTTTAATGTGCATGTCATGAACAATGTGTCGGAGACGGTTGTGTACGCTGACCACGATCTGCTTACATTCTTAGATCGCTTTAGAGACAAGAATATGAGACTATTTCGTTGGACACATGTTACAGACGTTTAATTTAAAAATCATACATGCTGCAGGTCAGAAGAATGTAATCGCACACACGTTATTACAGATTTAACTGATAATAGAGTGGAGATGAGATTTGTCTTTATATTTGTGTATATGGGAAGAATTTAAGGTGACCTTATACGAAAGTTATCGGAATGTTAGGATAATGTGTTTAAAAGGTAGGAAAAAAATGAAGCCATCTTTTCATGATGATGATTCATTTTTTTCTTAAGGGGGAGAGGTGTTATGAAGATGTGGGTGTACCTTTAAGAGTGTTAAAAGCAGCAGAACTATCAGACAGAGCACCAAGTGTTCTCAATAAGGCAACAATGTAACACTGGATCGTATCACTTAATTAGCTCATTGCCTGGAGACAAAAATAAACTTGAATTTAGCCACTTTAAATTATACCCCCAAAAAATACCAATTTCGAATCACGTTTACATTGAGTATATTGACAATCTTAAAAGCAATTACACAATCTGATGCTCTGGGTATAAGACTGGGGGTTATTGAACAGTTGAGAGGAGAATTGCCAAGTCCTAGAAAAAATCTCTCTTAAAAGTCCCTTTTTACTCAGTAACCTGTGGTGCAGAAATTGCTAACAAGGAGAAAAGACACAAGATCTGAAGACAAAAACCTACAGCTGCCTGGTTTTGAGATAAGAAGTGTAGTTTTGTAAATCTTAATTGGGAGTTTTTATCAGATTAGTATTATAGAAGGGAAGGTTACAGATAGGTTAGAGTAAAGACTTGTACATAATTGTTAGCTAATTATTCTGTTATACTTTAAGAAATAAAGTTGCTGATTTTTACTTTAATTCATTCTTAGCCACTCAAATTGTTACAGAATACTGCACAGGATAAATCTTTTCTATGTTACTGGTTTTAAATTAAGCAGGAGAGTTTACCCTGTATCATAACACTACAGTATGGAACCAGGCCCTTTGGGCTGACAAATCCACACCAACCCTCAGAAGAGTAACCCACCCAGAACGATTCCCCTACTAGTCTACATTTACCACAGAGTAATGCACCTACTTTACACATCCCTGGACACTATGGGCAATTTAGCATGGCCAATTCACCTAACCTGCACATTTTTGTGATTGTGGGAGGAAACCCACACAAACATGGGGAGAATGTGCAATCTTCATACAGACAATCACCCAAGGTGGGAATCGAACCTGGGTCCCTGGCGCTGCGAGGCAGTAGTGCTAATCACTGAGCTACCGTGCTGCCCTCATTGCTATATGCCTGTATCATGTCACATATCTGTGTAACAGTCCAACAGTGAATTTCACTTAAAGAATTAATTGACTAAAATGTGCTTTGGGGTATCCCAAGGTGGTCTCCTCATAAATATGCTGCAGTACTTACTGCCATAGTTACAAGTGGCATTCTGACTCAAACCAAGCCCAGATGCCTAGCTAGGCAGTCTCAGGTGGAAAGAAAATTCAGGTCAGGTTTCTTGGGAAGAGAATGCCACTACCATTTTTTTACAAAAAGTACTGGGAAGCTCAATGCACTGGTCTTTGTCATTCCTGCCACCAGCTATACATCTTCAGAGACTCTTTCCGGTCATCATTCCATGGCGCCGATTCTGTGCATGTGTCTTTTTGGGTAGTACTATGTGAAATAACTACTGGAATATCCAGCACAGTCCACTCAATAATCCAAGTCACCACTCCGATAGAAAGAAGAATCCCTCCAGTACCTCAGCATCTGTGTCCTTTAGAAATCACACCATTAATTCCCCAGCTGGACTGTGTTATACCAAGTTAACATAGCAGAATTGATGTGAACCATAGGGTTTATACTGAAATAGCCAGTTAGGTAAAAACAATAACTGCAGATGCTGGAAACCAGCAGAGCTGGAAAAGCACAGCAGTTCAGGCAGCATCCAAGGAGCAGGAAAATTGACGTTTCGGGCAAAAGCCCTTCATGGAATTTCTGATAAAGGGCTTTTGCCCGAAACGTCAATTTTCCTGCTCCTCGGATGCTGCCTGAACTGCTGTGCTTTTCCAGCACCACTCTACTTCAGAAACTTAAATAGCCAGTACCAGATATTAAATGTTCTGGCATCAATTTCTTCAGGAGCAGTAGAAATGTAAAGGAAGGAGGATTTCCTGATGGTCACTCACTCACTGATGTCAGGGCCTTCTCAGAGTATGAAATTCAACAGAGGCACTTTTCTGATCCTTGAACATTCAGAATTATTCAGCATGGCTATCCTTTGGAGTCGGATCCTCCACTTTTACATTACACTAACGTAGCAGTGAACGAGTTCCGAGGATTAGCTTTGTCTGCTGCTCCTGATAACTGCGCTCTGCAAGTCTGCCCCACTCTAAAACAGTAACCTAACGTTTCTCATCACAGTCAGGCACGAGCAGTTTCATTGTGGAAACTACTTCCATGTGCTCACCATTCCGCTTACGGAATTTCTGGAGAGATACAGAGGCTTTAACTAACACACATATATCACAGGTCACTATATCTACATTATTGAAGTCTTTCTCATGCAACTGTCACTTCGATTATATAAGGTGGTACTTGGACATACAGTGATGCATACATGCACACTAAGGAATAACATTTATTTATACAACATCTTTCATAATGAAGTTTTTCTAATCTATTTGCCACTGTATTTTAGAGCTGTAGCCTGAAGTTGACAAAATAGATAATAGCAGTTTGCTTTTGCCCACAATTCTGAAGGTTTTGAAATTTGACTTTAATGGGAATTCAGAACATTCAATTAAACCAATTGGCCCCTTTGCCCTAGATGGTCTTAAGTGTTAAATTGGCTGTTACTTACCATCCATTCCCAATACTGTACACAGAAAAACCTTGAGTATCTGAATTATCCAAACAAGATCACAAGGTCCCAATGTGTGGCTAAAGAGCGTCAAGTCCGGCATTCCAATATCCAAACAAAATACTCCCGCCGGTGTAATTCAGATAATTGAGGTTCCTCTATACTATGATCTCCATAGCTCTCATCAACTTTCAATTTCAGACAGTATTGGTATCACGCTGATAAAGTTTGAGATCTTCCTAGGCGTTTTGAGCCATGGTTACAAATTGTTGAGTGTTGAATCTGTATGACAGTTGAATGGTCTATTCCTGCTCCTTGTCGATGTGCCGAGAAAACTAGCTGCTGGATTTAAAGCTCTGCACAACAAGGACATCTACTTCTGACGACAGCTCCACCACCACCACTATCCCCTCCAGACTGATCTCCAAGACATAGGTCATAGAGATGTACAGCTAAGAAACAGACCCTTCCCTCCAACTCACCCATGCCAGCCAGATATTCTAAATTAATCTAGTCCCATTTGCCAGCATTTGGCCCACATTCCTCTAAACACTTCCTATTCATATACCAGATACCCTTTAAATGTAATTGCACCAGCCTCCACCACTTCCTCTGGCAGTTCATTCCCACGTAGATGTGTCATTCAAGGCGGCAAAACAATGCCTCTTCTTACTCATCTGGCTCAGAAAATATGGCATAGCCACAAGGACCCTCACAAACTTTTACAGGTGCACCATAGAAGGATACAGTCCGGGTGCATAATGGCCTGGTACAGCAACTGCTCTGCCCAGGATTGTACAAAAGCACAAAAGGTTGCGTGCTCAGCCCAGAACATCATGGAAGCCAATCTTCCATCCATGGACTCTATTTAGACAGCTTGCCGCTGGGGAAAGGCTACCAACATCATGATCAAAGACCTATCCCACCCCAGTAATGCTCTCCGGTAGGGGAGATGTGTTGGGTAGGCTAGAGGTTATTAAGGTGGACAAATTCCCAGGACCAGATGGGATCTATCCCAGGTTGTCGAGGAAGGCAAGAGAGTGAGTAGCTGGGGCCCCTGACAGATATCTTTGTGGGATCCTTAAACACAGGTGAGGTGCTGGAGTACTGGAGAGTTGCTCATGTTGTCCCCCTGTACAAACGTAGTAGGGATATCCTGGGTAACTACAGGACCAATGAGCCTGACATCAATGGTGGGAAAGTTGCTGGAGGTACTGAGGGATAAAAATCTATTTATATTTAGAAAAGAATGTGCTTATCAGTGATAGGCAACATGGTTGTGTGTGGGGGAGATTGTGCCTTACTTATTAGAGTTTGAGGAAGTGACAAGTTGATAGATTAAGGAAGGGCTGTAGATGTCATATACATGGACTTTAATAAGGCTTTTGATCAGGTTCCCCATTGTAGACAAATGGAGAAAGTGAAGTCACATGGTGTGCAGGGTGTTCTAGCTAGGTGGATAAAGAAATGGTTGAGCAACAGGAGACAGACGTGGTTGAAGGGAGTTTCTCAAAATGGAGAAAGGTGACCAGCAGTGTTCCACAGGGGTCAGTGCTGGGGCCACTGTTGTTTGTAATATACCTAAATGATGTGGAAGAGGCCATTGTTGGTCTGATCAGCAAGTTTGCAGATGACACGAAGACTGGTGAGAGTAGCAGAAAGCATAGTGGACTGTCAAAGAATATAGGAGGATATAGATAGACTGGAGAGTTGGGCAGAAAAGTGGCAAATGGAGTTCAATCCAGGCAAATGTAAGGTGATGCATTTTGAGAAGTCTAATTCTAGAGCAAATTATACACTAAACTGAAGAGCCTTGGGAAAAGTTGGTGAGCAGAGAGATCTGGGAGTGCAGGTCCATTGTACACTGAAGGTTGCTGCACAGGTGGATAGTGTGGTCAAGAAGGCGTATAGTATGCTGACCTTCATCGGACGGAGTATTGAGTATAAGAGCTGGCAAGTCATGTTAAAATTGTACATGACGTTGTTTCGGCTGCACTTAGAATACTGTGTACAGTTCTGGTCGCCACATTACCAAAAGGACGTGGATGCTTTGGAGAGGGAGCAGAGAAGGTTTATGAGGATGCTGCCTGGTATGGAAGGTGCTAGCTATGAAGAGAGATTGAGTAGGTTAGGGTTGTTTTCATTAGATTGAGGTCTACAAAATCATGAAGGGTATAGACAGGGTGGACAGAGATAAGCTTTTTCCAAGGGTGAAGGATTCAATAACGAGAGGTCACGCTTTCAAGAAGTTGAATGTTTAACAGGAATACACACGGAAAGTACTTTATACAGAGAGTGGTAGGTGCCTGGAATGCATTGCCAGCAGAGGTAGCAGAGACAGGCATTTAAGATGAATCTGGACAGATGCATGAGTAGTTGGGGAGCAGAGGGATACAGATGCTTAGGAATTGACCGACAGGTTTAGACAGTAGATTTAGATCGGCTCAGGCTTGAAGGGCCGAAGGGCCTGTTCCTAGCCTGTAAATTCTCTTTGTCCTACAACGTCTTCCATCAGGCAGAAGATAGAGAAGCTTGAGCAGATGTACCTGCAGGTTCAAGAACAGCACCTTCCCATTATTAAATTGAGGAATGAACTCTCTAACTTCAAGTAAAGCTGATTCTGCTAGTGTTGATTGTGCCTATTTCACAGCCTGTGCGATGTAACCAGTATGCCTCTGTCCAAGATTTTTTTTTCACCCTATGCTCCTTGCTGACTATAACCTGCTCGTTAACAAAGCTTTTCACTGTGCTTAGGTACACATGACAATAAATCAATCAAATCAAATCTTCCTTCACATCTCCCTCCTAATCCCTCACCTAATCTCCCAGGTTTTCTGGTGTCAAGTAGCCAATTAATGCAAGACCTCTTGACTGAAATCAATGATAGACCAATTAGGCAAGCAGATGTCTCCTTGCATTGCACCTATCCTAGCAGATCTCATGAGAAGAGAAAATATCATTGTAAACCATAAAATGTTTACTCTGGCACCCACAGTGAGATTATGACTGCAATGACTTATGCCACATTTTCGGACATTGCCCCAACGCTGTTACAATTCATTCTGGATTGACAAGTATACTTTACACCATCTTGAGGTAGTAGTCAACAAAGGTCTTGGCTGACTACATAAATAAAGAAACACACGTTAAAAGGAACTGGAACTTGCAGAGTCACAATGTAAATCATACAGCAGTCTGAATTCAGAATTATTAGCTTTTTATTAAATTTATTTACAAACTTTTCAAATACATCCCTGCATAAAATGAAAGATTTAAATAAGGATTTACAATTACCAGTTACTCTTGTAAATTTCTTAAGGCAATCTTTCAATGTCAAAATATACATATATCATTCATGATAAAAGGGCAGAGAGTGAAAACCGATAAATTGAACAATTTTCAGACCCCATCCAATAACATAGGTTACAGCATGTTATTGACCAGAATTTGCTGTGAAAACAACAATAACTTGTATGGCACTTGTTATTTATGTTCAAAAGTTACAGCAATTCCAGGCAAGAGGTGTGGTTAAATGTGAAAATGCTAAATTGCTGTGAGTTGAGCTACTGTGTCATTAACAGGAAAAATCAGTACCTGGCCCTTCAGCTTTTTTTTGGAATTTTGTTAATCTTGCCACAGCATAAATATTGAAGACTGCCAAGGACACATCCTGGCAATCTGATTACTTCAAGTACCTCAGAGTCGCTTTTCATCACATTTTAATTTTTCTGTGAGATTTTTTAAATGGCATTTTATTTTTTTTTAAAAACTTTTCCTTTGAATTGAGAGAAATTAATCTTGGTTTCTCTTGTGGGTCTGTTTTTTGACAGTGATTGCACCATCTTTCTCAATCCTAACAGCATTTCTTTTGGTATCCTCGGGCCCTATCCACCTAGGTCCCAATTTCCTTCACTGTGCTGTTAACAGTATGGACTTTCCGCAAATTAGAGAACAATCTTAATTCATTAATGGTCAACAAAAGTCTTGGCTAACTACATAAATAAAGAAACACAACTGTAAGGGAACTGGAACTTGCAGAGCCACAATGCAAATAATAAAGCAGTCTTAATTCAGAATCATTAGCTTTTTATTATTTTACAATCTTTTCAAATACTTACCCGCACATACGAAGGATTTAAATAAGGATTTTCAATTACCACAGTTACCTTTGCAAATTTCTTAAGACAACCTTTCAATGTCAAAATATATTATATAGTTCATGATAGAAGTGCTCAACCATTCAGAGACAAGTCCAGTTAATGGTCGGTGCCATTGACAAGACTAGAGCAAATTCTGGGCCACTATATTACACTGAAAACATTTTCAGTGGGATCATTAGAGTGTGGTGAGAAAGACAGAAGAAGATATGGACAGAAAGGGAAAAAAAGATGAGAGTAGCAGAGATAATGTTAGAATGGAAAACTATTTTAATGTGGAAGCAGTCAGCCAAAAGGAATTTCAGCATGGGACACAAGAGGAGCAGCCAACAAGTGGTCTCAGTGAATGGTGGTAGGAAGGTAAAGGGAAACATACCTCAGAGAAAGGAAATTGGTCAATATAGAAGCATTCCCTTGCGAGTTGCCAGGCTTCACAGCCTCCAGTATGAACCGGACACAGGCCATTAAGTGATCCAGTGGTCAATGTACAATGCATCTTTGCATAACTGGGAATACCATATCAAGAAAAGATATACAAATATGTGGGATAGGCTGGTAACTAAGGGCACTTCTAAAATTTATTGAGTGGAATTTTTTAAAAGTTTCAAATTATGATATGTTAAACTAAACACAAAATAATCTGAGTGATCATGATGATAAAAAAAACTGCATGGATCTCAAAAAGAATTAAAAATCAAGCAAATGCAATGCTGCAGAGCCACCTGCTGGCCAAGTCCTGCTTTTCAAGTGATATGTGTTAAGTACAATGGTCCAGATTTTCTGATGGCCAGACAGACAGGCACTATTCCAGTGTAAATGGGAGTTGAACACTGGAATCCTAAGAAATTGCAGCAGGCTCTGAAGGATTTGCCTGGCAATTTGAAGATTCTGGTGGACAATTCCCCTCCATCTGGAACGCTCTGAAAGAATCCATTTAACTCAGAAATTCAGTGAGATTCCAATTAAATTAAGTAAATATTTACTCAGGAAATGTTATTTATTAACCATGTCGTTTAACTCCAATGAGACTATTTAAGTGAGCCCATATTTACTTCACATGCTCCAAAATGCATCTTCCCCTTCCTAACCCCAACTCCAATACCAGCCAGAGAGCCAAACCTTAACTCCTACCCTCGGCATGCTTCCTCCCCTTTACCCCTGAATCCCATATCGGCTGCCAGACCTGCCTTGCCATGCGCATCATCTTCCCCCAACAGGAATAGAACCCTCCCAGGCGTGATACCACCTCCTACACCAGATCTCAAAGCACCAGAGACCTGGGTTCAATTCCCGCCTCAGGCGACTAACTGTGTGGAGTTTGCACATTCTCCCTGTGCCTGCGTGGGTTTCCTCCGGGTGCTCCGGTTTCCTCCCACAGTCCAAAGATGTGCAGATCAGGTGAATGGGCCGTGCTAAATTGCCCGTTGTGTTAGATGCATTAGTCAGAAGGAAATAGATCTAGGCAGGTTACTCTTCGGAGGTTCGGTGTGGACTTGTTGGGCTAAAGGGCCTGTTTCCACACAGTGGAGAACCTAACCTAATCAATTCTTCTCATCCATCTTGACTTGCCATAAGCATATCAATTACCTGGCCCCCTTGCACCCTAAACACTTCCCACTTGGCATCTTATTCAACTGGCACCCTAGCTTCAAACTCATCTGACACCAGGCACCATGCCGCAGCTATCACCCTACTCAGCCACCAACCAACCCACCCAGCATCTTGATATCACACTTACCTCAGGTACTTAACATCTGACAGCAACTGGCAGGATTTTCACATTTCAGAATACAGCAACTATTTTTAAAAAAATTAATTCATGGGACATGGATGCCACTGGCCAGCCCAGTATTTACTTGCCCATCCCTAATTTGCAGTTGAGAGTCAACTACATTGCTGAGAGTCTTGAGTCATATGTAGGTAAGGCAAGTAGATTTCCTCCCCTACAGGGTCACTAATGAATCAGATGAAGTTATCCAATAATTGACAATGGTCATCATTCGACTCTTTAATTCCAGATTTTTATACAATTGAAAATTCCGCCATCTGCCATGGCAGGATTTGAACCAGCGCCCCCAAAACATTATCTGGGTTCTGGATTTATTATGGCTAGGCCATTATCTCCCCTACTGACTGCAGTGAGAAGTGGCCATGGGATTACTTTACTTTGACAGTTCTGAGCTATGGAAAATCTGTCAGAATAGAAGTATTTCTGAATTTCTCTGCATTTCTGAAGAAGCCCCAGTTTGAATTTCCTGTCATAAAAAGGAAGAGCTAAACTAGCAATCTGCATTGTTACTCCTCAGAAAATCCAACCCATTCACTTTAGCAGCTGCTTATTCATTCAACCTTCAAGGCTAACAATTTTGTTAGGGTACAGGGAGTTGACATCGGGTCTTCAAATGAAAGCTTGAATGAAATACAGTGATCCATACCTTCTTTCACCATACATCCAGTGAAAGTGGCAACACAAGTGCTGATGTGAACTGTGCTCACACTTTGCTATCATTCATTAAACAAAGTCTTAACCCCAGACTGATTAGAGAATTTGTAAAGCTGTTGAAATGTTATACATTTGTATCAAAGCATTGTTCAAATATCCACAGCAATTGTTAAAAGTGAGATTTTCTACCAATACAACATTCAATTCCCATGTGGTAAATTCTCTAATCTGTTGTTTATCATTCCACACAAGAACTAGCTCATATTGGTTGTCATAGAAACAGGAGAAAAAAATCCATTTATGCAGTGGATATGTAAGGTAAAACAAAAAGGTTTTAGTACAGTGTTTTATTATTCCACAAAATCAGTCTCAATTTATAATGCAGAATTAAAATTTCCTGTTTGTTCATCTATTGTGTTTCTTCTTATACATCAATACATAATTAATGCAAACAATACCAAACACATCAAGAACAAAATGAACAAATTCCTGACTCAATGCCAAGTTGCTTTTAAAACAAAAAAAATGAAATTGGTTCCAAAATACAGGTAATACTTTTTGTAATGTATTCCACTTTGCAGACTGCAGAAGATAATACCTTCCAAAACAAAAAGTACATCAAAAGGAAAACTCTACCACTTATTGGTAATAAAAACTGAACAAGCTTCATGAAATATTTCTTTAACAATTTACTTTACCCCAAACTATTAGATGCAAATATGAAAATGAATACTTACCAATTTCATCAAGTCTAGGGATGTAATCAAGAGTTTTAATGCAATCAAGGTTCATTAATATTAAAATACTGTCAAGAAAATCTTAGTCATAGAGTTACAGATGTACAGCACAGAAACAGACCCTTTGTTCCAACTCATCAATGCTGACCAGATATCCTGAATTAATCTAGCCCCATTTGCCAGCACTTGACCCATATTCCTCTAAACCCTTCCTATCCATATATCCATCCAGATGCTTTTTAAATGTTGCAATTGTACCAGCCTCCACCAGTTCCTTTGACAGCTCATTCCATACACATATCATCCTATGCAAGAAAAGTTGCCCCTTTGGTCCCTTTTAAATCTTTCCCTGCTCACCCTAAACCCGTGCCCTCTAGTTCTGGACTCCTCCACCCCAGGGAAAAGACCTTGTCTATTTTCATCTATCCATGCCCCTCATGATTTTATAAACCTCTATATGGTCATCCCTCAGCCTCTGACGCTCCAGGGAAAACAGCCCAGCCCATTCTGCCTCAATATATATTTACCAAGAAATCAAATATAATAAATTGAAATCACCCAGAACATTGACAAAACCTAAAAGCTTCTGCAAATTAATCCAGTTTTAAGGGGAGTTTCTCTCATACCTAGACGACTGATTTTTAAGGATTATATACAAATCTGTGAAATCTGGTGTCTGTATTCATCAGATTTATAAATGATGATAAGTCAAACTGGTCCAAAACAATACAATTGCTGATACAAGGACAGGCTTTACATCACATGATGATGCAGTATTATATAGTGGGAACACAATGCACACTGCTTAAGTTACTGAAAAGGCAATTCAAATTGTGTCCCATTTGCTGTTTATAATATAAACATGTTGTTTTGGTGAATTTGTAAAACAATGATAGCCGGTCAAGTATGAAGAGGGGTCAGCTCCTTGGATTTCAGGAGGTGGAATTGCTCTTTTCAAATCTCAGATGTTTAAGTGACACAAGAGACTAAAACTGAGAGTGCAACACAGCTGATGAAAAATTTTAGCTCAGCCTAATAACCTCCCTTATAGCAAGAGATGATCAGGGGATACTTAGCAGAAACCCAGGATAAATAAGTCAACAGCTCTATCCTGAACTGAAAAGTTAGAGAAGGTTCGAGTTGTTGGGCTTCAGTTTATCTTATCTTCAATCCTCCCACTTCCTCCAAACCAAAGGAGTAGCCATGGGCACCCTCATGGACCCCAGCTATGCCTGCCTTTTCGTAGGATATGTGGAACAGTCCATCTTCCGCAGCTACACTGGCACCACTCCCCACCTTTTTCCTCCGCTACATCGATGACTGTATCTGCGCTGCCTCGTGCTCCCACGAGGAGGTTGAACAGTTCATCCACTTTACTAACACCTTCCACCCTGACCTCAAATTCACCTGGACCATCTCAGACTCCTCCCTCCCCTTCCTAGACCTTTCCATTTCTATCTTGGGCGACCGAATCAACACGGACATTTACTATAAACCGACCGACTCCCACAGCTACCTAGACTACACCTCCTCCCACCCTGCCCCCTGTAAAAATGCCATCCCATATTCCCAATTCCTTCATCTCCGCCGCATCTGCTCCCAGGAGGACCAGTTCCAAAACCGTACAACCCAGATGGCCTCCTTCTCCAAGGACCGCAATTTCCCCCCAGACGTGGTCGACGATGTCCTCCACCGCATTTCTTCCACTTCCCGCTCCTCTGCCCTTGAGCCCCGCCCCTCCAACCGCCACCAGGACAGAACCCCACTGGTCCTCACCTACCACTCCACCAACCTCCATGTACAGCGTATCATCCGCCGTCATTTCCGCCACCTCCAAACGGGCCCAACCATCAGGGATATATTTCTCTTCCCTCCCCTATCAGCGTTCCGAAAAGACCACTCCCTCTGTGACTCCCTCGTCAGGTCCACACCCCCCACCAACCCAACCTCCACTCCCGGCACCTTCCCCTGCAACCGCAAGAAATGCAAAACTTGCACCCACACCTCCCCCCCTTACTTCCCTCCAAGGACCCAAGGGATCCTTCCATATCCACCACTAATTCACCTACACCTCCACACACATCATCTATTGCATCCGCTGCACCCGATGTGGCCTCCTCTATATTGGGGAGACAGGCCGCCTACTTGCGGAACGTTTCAGAGAACACCTCTGGGACACCCGGACCAACCAACCCAACCACCCTGTAGCTCAACACTTCAACTCCCCCTCCCGCTCCACCAAGGACATGCAGGTCCTTGGACTCCTCCATCGCCAGACCATAGCAACACGACGGTTGGAGGAAGAGCGCCTCATCTTCCGCCTAGGAACCCTCCAACCACAAGGGATGAACTCAGATTTTTCCAGTTTCCTCATTTCCCCTCCCCCCACCTTGTCTCAGTCAAATCCCTCGAACTCAGCAACGCCTTCCTAACCTGCAATCTTCTTCCTGATCTCTCTGCGCCCACCCCACTCCGGCCTATCACCCTCACCTTGACCTCCTTCTACCTATCGCATTTCCAACGCCCCTCCCTCAAGTCCCTCCTCCCTACCTTTTATCTTAGCCTGCTGGACACACTTTCCTCATTCCTGAAGAAGGGCATATGCCCGAAACGTCTATTCTCCTGTTCCTTGGATGCTGCCTGACCTGCTGCGCTTTTCCAGCAACACATTTTCAGCTCACCCTTGAGATGTGTGTTTGGGCTCAATGACAGGCAAATTAATTTCTTAACTGATGGTAGCAATATGACCCTGCTTAAAGCTAAACCACACCAACGGCCACCAACCACCCCAGTGCCTCCAAATCACTTATACCGGGAACAGCTTGAGGATGTGTGTCTGTGTGCATCTCCCTACGTGAGAAAGATGGAGAACAAAGAGGGGGGTGTTGCTGCTAAGCGCTGATCAGGAAAGGTTCTGACCTGCTGGGAGCAGTCCTAAAACAAATGTATGTTAAAGATTTATTGCAACCACTGGAGACATCAACCCAAACTCTTACCTGACTGGTCCAATAGCTGCAAACCTCTCAACATGCACTGCTAACGGACGAAGATCAAAGCCAATTGTTAATATTGAAAATTATTTTAAGTTGTTCATAATTTTGAAAAGAGAGCACATCACCTTTTTTTTTGAAAAAGGTAAATACGTTTAACTAAAGATGGGAAAGATCATAAGAAAAACTCGGTAGTGCCAAATCTCCTAACAGCAGTAGGTCAGCACCAATCCACATCGATTGCAGCAGCTGACAAAAATGTCTCATCACCACCCACCATCTGAAGGGAAATTAGGAAAAGCCACCAAAGACATTGCAAGTCACACTTGCCATGAAATTAGTTTAAAAAAATACACAAAGGATTTTTCCATAGTTTCAAGGAATTGAGGGAACGTATTAACATAGATTGAGAGTAGTGCACAATTAATTATCATAAAACAAACCCTGTAGGAATGAAAATGGCATTTTCAGGAAGACAAGGTGCAGCTAGTGGAGTACCACAAGTATCCATGTTGGGTCTTGGCTACTTACAATCCACATCTTAAGCGAGGTGACCAAGTATAATACACCGTTCTGCTACAATGAATGTTTCTCAACGCAAATTCACTAAGGCAATTGATGAATTGGGGACGCTGTTTCAAAAGCACAAAGTTTTAAAACATGTGTTGGCTGTAATGTGATTACATCACCAACACTTTAAGCGTGGTTTCTAAAGCATGATTTTTCTATAACGTGGGGCTGCACCAGAATGCAACCATCACATTATAGAAGAACTGACTGTATAACCAAAACAAAGAAAACCAAAGATCCACAGATGCTGGAAAATCAGAAACATAAACAGAAATTGCTGGAAGACTGTAGCAGGCCTCCAAAAACATAGGAACATGGTGGCATGTTGAAGTGTCAGGCAACTTGAAGTTCAGGTCACCTTTGCAGAAAATGGGGTTTTGCAAAGTGGCCATCCTGCCTGTGTTTGGTCTCCCAGTTTAGAGGTGACCACGTGAGTTGTGAATACATACTGTTTAAATAATTACCACTTCACTTGCATGGTGTGGCTGGGGCTTTGGAATGATAAGGTGCGAGGAGGTAAGCAGGCAGACATTACACCTTCTGCAAAATGCAGTGATGGCCATGAGGTGGTGTTGGGAATGGAGAATGAAGGGCTTTTGTCCGAAACGTCAATTTTTCTACTGCTCGGATGCTGCCTGAACTGCTGTGCTTTTCCAGCACTACTCTAATCCAGAATCTGGGTTCCAGAATCTGGGTTCCAGCATCTGTAGTCATTGTTTTTACCTTGGGAATGGAGGAGTTCACCAGAACGTCCCAGAGGGAACGGTCCTTGTGGAACATTCTCAAGGAAGGAGAGAGGAAGTGCATATCTAGTCATGACATCCTGCTGGAGGTGACAAATAGTGGCTTACAATTCTTTGTGTGTGGATGCTGGTGGGGTGATAAGTGCCTACCACTATCATTGTTGTAGGAGGGAAGCGAATGGGTGAGGGCAGAAACGCAGGAGATGGGCAAACATGGCTAAGGGCCCTGTTGACCACAGTTAATACATTGCATCTGTTCTGAGAATGCCATCTTCTATAGGGGAAAGAGGCAAAACAATGACTGATGCTGGAATCCAAGGTAAACATGCAGGAGGCTGGAAGAACACAGCAAGCCAGGCAACAATGGGAGGTGAAGAAGTGTAACGTTCGGAGTGTAACCCTTCAACGACTTCTGTAGGGGAGCCTCAGAAACATCCACCTTCTTCCCAAACTAAGAATTCTCCATTAGCCCATTCACCTCCCCCTCTGCAAGCTTGTATTCAGCATAAGTACCACTTTTTCAATGCTGCTAACAGTTCTGAAGAGTCATCAGGCCCAAAACATGAACTCTGCTTTCTTCCCACAGATGCAAAGCTTCTCCAGCAATTTCTGTTTTGATCAACTAAACCAGTCTCACCTCACAACATATTCAGACCTACCTGTGGACATCAATAGTTTCCAGTAGGTGGAAAGTAACCCAAGCCCACAGCAGCATCACGTGGTTACAGAATACCATGATTCCAATGAAGAAGCCTGCTCCATGGAGAATGGTCTCCAGTGGATGAGCATATTCAGCTTGCATGCCAAACGGGGACTAGAAGAAAACATTTCAAATCAATAGAGTTTGGTAAACTTACATTTTTTGTACAGATAGACAACCTTTTATCCAAAAAGCTCTAAAGTCCAAAGGTTTTTTTGTAACATTTTGTCCCCCCCCCATTAACAAGTTGTTTGGCTTGCAACCAGTTAACCCAAATCCATACCCAAACAATGTGTGTCACTCAGATGCGACATGTGGGGTGTGACCCAGCACTGGCAGGCCTCAATTCTGTTTCAGGGCCTGTTGTACTCACAGTAAGTCTGTCTTTTGGGAAGTTTTTTTTAAATTTCACCAAACTGTCACTTAATCTGAAATTCGAAAAATTCTGAATTCCGAAAACCAGTTGGTCCCGAGCATTTCGGAGAAAGGATTGTGCACCTGTACTAAGAAAATGAGAAGAATCATTTGTCTCATTAACGCAATTCCACTCTGATATGCAATATCTAACTTTAAAATCAAGGAAATGTTCTGCAACACCTTTTGACTCAAGGGCAGATCTTGCAAAGTTTTGCTCATCTATTTGTATATTTACCTCTGTCTAACAATTTGATTTCTGTACATAATGCGGCTTTTAATATCCCTGTGGTAGTGTCCCTACCTCTACATCAGTAGAGGCACATTGAAGTCCCAGCCATGATGTGATCATCATGCATCTGTATTAGAATATATCCAAACAGGACAATAAAAGAAATAAGTTTCACAAAATGTTTACTACTGTGGTTGTATGTGCTTGGATAAGCACATATGTATGAACATGCACATAAATTGTCACAAAGTCTGATATATCTTGAAACATTTTTGCACATGCCTTGGTAATTTTGCATTGATAGGTCAAGTTAAATAATCTGAAGTCTAATTGTTTTACATATATTACTCGATTGACAATGGAGTCAAATGTTATGGGAGTAGAGAGGGAAGCAGAGTGAAAGTTGGATCAGCCATGATCTTATTGATTGGTGGAGAATGCTAAAATGGGCCACTCCTGCTCCTAATTCTTACGCTCTTTGCATCTTTCTGCAAGTTAGGAAGATGCATGTAACTTCAGTGCAATTATATGAAAGAAAACCTCAAAGTGAAGCTTCTTGATAAGAAGTTCCACAGTAGCAATATCAGGATTAAATAAAGCAGCTCAGTTTCTTATACAGATGTAAGAACCGGCATTGTTACCAAAGACTCATTTTGATGTATGTTGGAAACTGACAAATTCATTACCACTAACCAATCAGTTCCTCCACAGTTTGGCAAAACTAATATCATTAGTGACATTAATAATACCTTACAGTTGGAAGCTAGAAAGAATGGTTATACCCCATGTAACAAAAGACTAGTTTAGTTGCATTTTGAACCAAATGCAGGAGTGTTTGGAAAAGCCAATGAGCCACTTAGAAAATTAACTTTTTCCACACAATTTGCAAAAACATAAGTCTAAAAAAAAAAGATGCCTCACTAAATTCTCAAGGGCAACTAGGAATGATTAATAAAAGGCTGTATCAACGTTAACCATTAATAGAAAGGAAATTTCTAAAACGCAATGAGATTTTTCTGTCTTGTCAAAGATCCCAGTACCAAGGATTGAATTACATACTTTAAAACAGACAACACATTGACGTATTCGAGAAAGTTAAAAAAAGTTCGCCAAAGCACTGATGAACCAGCATCAATTCGTAAATCTTGCAAACTGAAGTCCAACATTTGAAATGGAGCAAGAAGTTGCGCAAATTCAAATTAGCAAAACCAAAGTTTTGGAAAAAGGTCGCATTGCAGCCTTAGAGTTACAGGGAACGTTCTGAATATTAAGAGGACAGTTTGCTCTCATCTTTTGATAAACTCTTCAAATCAAACAGCATAGAATTGCAGATAATTAAGAAAAACAATATGCTTGGAACTAACCGAAAAATCATGGTGCACCTTGTGAACATATTTGTAGATTCTCCGGTGATGTAACAATCTGTGCAAGAAATAATGCCAGGTATCCTCAACAACTGCACAACCAAGGCACTGAGCCAGCAGCACGTACCTGGAGATTCACAGAATATAGTTAGGAACATACTCTCCTGTCAATTTAAATGGATAGAGCCAAAGACAATAATCAAAAGTTTAGAAGAACTGTGCAAAAACAAATCGTAAGTAACAATTGATGATGTGCCAAATACTGTGGTGTAAGGATAACCTCATATAATCCAAAACCAATTATTACAACTTGGAGACATGCAGTCCACATTAATGGTCCATTTGACTTCACATTTCAACACTTTTAAAAATGTGAAAAAAGTATGCAAGGACAATAGACAGCCCATCTGTGCAGATCTCCACAGCAAAATGTCACCAACACTTACTGCCTTATTCACAACTTCAGGAGTCAAAGAAGATGATATTACCAAGCATGCAGAATGAACATGTAAATGATAAATTAATTTCAATATGATTGGTACGTGCATAGGAAGGGTTTAGACGGATATGGACCAAATGCTGGCAAATGGAACTAAATCAGTTTAGGATATCTGGTTGGCATAGACAAGTTGGTCCGTGGGGTTTGTTTTGGTACTGTACAACTGACTCTATAAATTATTTTTTTAAATGTAATATAATACATAAAAGTGTTTAGTCTGAGTGAACCATATTGTTTGGAATACAAGGTGACTAACTTCAGAAAATGGCCCTCATGCTGTACATTCGGTTGTAGTGCAGCCCATTCTTCGAAAAAAAAAATAAATTAACCCGAACAAAATCCATCTGCGATTTCACCACCTCTCACTCTTGTTTACTCTTTCAACAAATTTATTTTCAGAGGGTGTGACTGTGTCACAAAAAAGTAGAGTTTTTTTTTAAACAACTATTTCCACAAAAATTAAGATCCTCCCTAACCTTTTTTCTGAGGTGCTTCAAAATACCAGGTTTACTTACAACTAGTCGCCATATTTTGCTCCCTAGTGGCACAACTAATATCTGACCCAGGAGGTGGTGATTCATGTTCCACACTAGATACCAGAGGCAAAAACACGGACACACAGCAGAACATATCATTGCACATACTGGCTTGCCAGATGGGAGATTAAATGGAGGGCCTAGCTACCTCTCTGTCAATCCAAAAAAATGTATGGCACCATTCAAAGTTGAGCTGGGCATTTCTTTCTAGTGTCATGGCCAACATGTATCCATCAATCAATATAACTCAAACACAAAATCTTGGCATTATTTTCTTGCAGTTTCTGGTCCTAATTGTGTTAATTGGTTGCCACATTTTTCTATACTACAACAATTAATACAATTCAATATTCAATTAGCTGTAAAGCTCTTCTGGATGTTCTGTGGATATAAGGTCAGCATTCTAGTAAAACAGCAATTTTAACTACAAATAGAAATTGGACAATTAAAACAAACTACCTCCCAAAAAGTACAGCAAGTACAATACTACCATCTTGGCATAGACTTCCAGGTGTAAGGGATGTTGAAGTACTCAGTGAAATAATAAGTGCCACAAATCACTGGTAACTGAAATGATTGAAGAGTAACACTTTGAAACATTTCCATTGTTGTTCCCACGTTTCTGGCTTGTCCTGGAAAGGAAAGGAACAGATGTAGATGTGATTTAAATCTCAAAAGAATCTTACATGAAGAAAAACTTACATTAAAAAAATTAAAACAATCTTTAATGATTGCTTACCTCTTGAACCGAATAGCAAAAGGTTCTAATGCACAGTAGGTAACAAATAGCATCTGACAATGTAGACAGTACATAAAGCTTCACACATTGAGTTATTATCCTCACCACAAAGTGTCCAAAGATATTGCTAATGGAGTTTACAGCAATTCGATGCCATATGTCTGAGGTTATTACAACTGGTGACATGCAGTCCACATTAATGGTTTATTTGATTTCACATTTCAACGTTTTTAAACATGTGAAAAGTATGCAAGGACAATAGACAGCCCATCTGTGCAGATCTCCACAGCAAAATGTCACCAATACTTACTGCCATATTCACAACTTCAGGAGTCAAGGAAGATGATATTAATAAGCATGCAGAATGAACATGTAAATGATAAATGAATTTCAGTATGATGGGTAGGTGCATAGGAAGGGTTTAGATGGATATGAACCAAATGCTGGCAAATGGAACTAGATCAGTTTAGGATATCCAGTTGGCACAGACAAGTTGGCCGGTAGGGTTAGTTTCGGTACTGTATAACTGAGTCTATGAATGTGAGATGTTATATTTTAGTAGTTAAGTAGGGTCACATGCTCCTTGGAAAATTAAATGGCGTTTTGGTGGGGTTGAGGGAGGCAGTGGGTGAAGGTGAAAGGATAGATAAGGAATTTAGGAGTATAATAAAAAATGAATAGCAGCAGCATTACAGTTAACAAGACCACACATAACACAAACAAAACAAAACACGATCTGGAAAGGAATACCAGACCTAAAAACCTGAATAGTTAGATAAAACCAATTTGGAATCTCATCAAGAATACTGTGCAAGATTCAGAATCCCATATTACAGCAGGCATAAAATTACTGCAAGTTCTTTAATTGGTCAGAGTATTGAGTACAAGAGTTGGGAGGTCATGTTGCGGCTGTACAGGACATTAGTTAAGCCACTGTTGGAATATTGCTTGCAATTCTGGTCTCCTTCCTATCGGAAAGATGTTGTGAAACTTGAAAGGGTTCAGAAAAGATTTACAAGGATGTTGCCAGGGTTGGAGGATCTGAGCTACAGGGAGAGGCTGAACAGGCTGGGGCTGTTTTCCCTGGAACGTCGGAGGCTGAGGGGTGACCTTATAGAGGTTTATAAAATTATGAGGGGCATGGATAGGATAAATAGACAAAGTCTTTTCCCTGGGATGGGGGAGTCCAGAACTAGAGGGCATAGTTTTAGGGTGAGAGAGGAAAGATATAAAAGAGACCTAAGGGGCAACGGTTTCATGCAGAGGATGGTACATGTATGGAATGAGCTGCCAGAGGATGTGGTGGAGGCTGGTACAATTGCAACATTTAAGAGGTATTTGGATGGATATATGAATAAGAAGGGTTTGGAGGGATATGGGCAGGTGGGACTAGATTGGGTTGGGATATCTGGTTGGCATGGACGGGTTGGACCGAAGGATCTGTTTCCATGCTGTACATTTCTATGACTCTAGAACAGTAATGATTGCCACATTACTAGACTAGTAAACCAGAGAGCTGAACTAATAACCCAGAAATGCAAGTTCAAATCCTACCCTGGAAACTGGGGAATTTAAATTCAGCTATTCAAACAAAATCTTAAATTAAAAAAAAACTGGAATCAGTAATGGTGACGAAATGATTGGATTGTCATAAGAACCCAATTGCTTCAACAAAGTGCTTTCCAGGAGAAAATCTGGCTCCTTTGCTCAATCACACCAAGTGCATCATGGGCTTTCCATCCCACTATTTGCGGTTGCACCTTTTGCCTCCCAGACTTTGCAATTCCTTTAAGTACCTCTTCATTTTAAACCTTCTTCTGTGAAGAAATTTTTAAATTACCTTTCTTAATATCACAAGAAAAATATACGTAGTTATTGGTGAGTACAGAAGTCAATTATTACTGAAAAAAAAAACTTGTCAAATCTTTGTTTTCCATTTGCCAGAATGCTCGGAAACAGGAGGAGGTGCGGTTTAGTTGGCAAGTGGACTTTGATTGAGGTGCCGCAGTGGTGAGGTGCTGCAGTGTGGACCCGTAAATGACCAATGTTTGTTTGCATTTAAACAAGGCATTTGACTCTGCTTGGTCAAACAACGTAGGCAAAAGGGAGGACTGCAGATGCTGGAAACCAGAGTTTAGATCAGAGTGGTGCTGGAAAAGCACAGCAAGTCAGGCAGCATCCGAGGAGCAGGAAAATTGATGTTTCGGGCAAAAGCCCTTCATCAGGAATAGAGGCAGGGTGCCTGCAGAGTGGAGGGGTAAAATGGGCGGGAGGGGTGGAAAAGAGGTGCTGGGGGGAAAGTACCAAAAGGGTACAATAGGTGAATGGGGATGATAGGTCAGAGGGGAGGGTGGTGAAGCGGATAGCTGCGAAGGGAGCTATTGTCAGGTAGGACAGGTCATGAGGACAGTGCTGAGCTGGAAGGTTGGAACTGGGGTGAGGTGCTGGGGGGGGGGGGGGGGGGTGAGGGGAAATAAGGTCAAGTAATGTGTTATTTCTGTTTGTAAAGAAAACCACATTGAACGTAATATAGAACTTGCATATCAATAGCAATGATGCACTCATTAAATCATTTGACATTGCTAGTCTATGCACCAGCTTACCTTTCAAGGAATTTGTACTGTAAATGTCACACCATAGCTAATTAGACTAGCCATGACTTTGTGAATAAGCATCCATCGAACTTAGAACAGTTGAGTTCAGTTTTAATGACACCCATATGCCCAGATAGATAGTGCTTTCATGGGATCCTACCCCAGGCCAGCTCTTGCAACATTGCTAGGTTCCATAAGAAATGGATCCTTGCTGGAATGACACCTAACCTCCTAGTTCTTGCATATTTCTGGCATCCAATAATATGCTAGCCATATTTTAACTGCAACCGCTTTAAGATTTTCCTTTCATATTTTCAACTGTTGTCCACTGCAAGTCTACACTCACTAGTCAACATACCCATTGGGATGCTTACAGAGCCAACTGTTCTAAGACTGGCCTTATTGCCAACCTGGTAAGTAAGCGGTGATTCATTTGCAAACTGGTCCCTGAAATAAGGTACATGAAAGCCATCCTGTAAGAAAATAACTACCACAGTATGTTGTGAAACGCTTGAACAAGTCAAGGCCACCACTTCAAAAGTGCCCAGTGTACTTACAATTACCCTGGAGGTATCTCAAAGGGTTGTGCAATAGAACATAGAACAGTATGGCACAGTACAGGCCCTACAGCCCACAATAATGAGTAAAGCATTTATCTTAATCTATGATCAAACTAACCTACATAACCCTCAATTTATTGCCGACATGTGCTTGTCCAGCAGTCGCTTAAATGTCCCTAATGTCTCTCACCTTACTACCACTACTGGCAGTGCATTCCACTCACCCACCACACTCTGCGTAAAGAGCCTACCTCTGACATCTCCCCCATATTTCCTCCAATCACCTTAAAATTATGACCCCTTGTGACAGCCATTTCTGCCCTGGGGAAAAGTCTCTGGCTATCCACTCTATCTATGCCTCTCACTACCATGTACACCCCTATTAAGTCACCTCTCTTCCTTCTTCTCTCCATTGTGAAAAGCCTGAGCTCACTCAACCTCTCTTCATAAGGCAAGTCCTCCAATCCAGGCAGCACCCTGGTAAATCTCCTCTGCACTCTCTCTCTAAAGCATCTACATCCTTCCTGCAATGAGGCCACCAGAACTGGACACACTATTCTAAGTGCGGTCTAACCACGGTTTTATAAAGCTGCAACAAAATGTCACGGCTATTAAACTCATTCCCCCTGTTAATGAAAGCCAAAACACCATATGTCTTCTTAACAACCCTACCAACTTAAATGGCAACTTTGAGGGATCTATGGATGTGGACCCCAAGATCCCGCTGTTCCTCCACACTGCCAAGAATCCTGCCTTTAACTCTGCATTCAGTATTCAAATTTGGCCTTCCAAATTGAATCACTTCACATTTATCCAGTTTGAATTCCATCGACCACTTCTCAGTCCAATAGACAATAGACAATAGACAATACACAATAGGTGCAGGAGTAGGCCATTCAGCCCTTCGAGCCTGCACCGCCATTCACTATGATCATGGCTGATCATTCCTAATCAGTATCCTCTTCCTGCCTTATCTCCATAACCCTTGATTCCACTATCTTTAAGAGCTCTATCCAATTCTTTCTTAAATGAATCCAGAGACTGGGCCTCCACTGCCCTCTGGGGCAGAGCATTCCACACAGCCACCACTCTCTGGGTGAAGAAGTTTCTCCTCATCTCTGTCCTAAATGGTCTACCCTGTATTTTTAAGCTGTGTCCTCTGGTTCGGCACTCACCCATCAGCGGAAGCATGTTTCCTGCAGCCAGAGTGTCCAATCCTTTAATAATCTTATATGTCTCAATCAGATCCCCTCTCAGTCTTCTAAACTCAAGGGTATACAAGCCCAGTCGCTTCAGTCTTTCAGCGTAAGGTAATCCTGCCATTCCAGGAATTGACCTAGTGAACCTACGCTGCACTCCCTCAATAGCCAGAATGTCTTTCTCAAATTTGGAGACCAGAACTGCACACAGTACTCCAGGTGTGGTCTCACCAGGATCCTGTACAACTGCAGAAGCACCTCTTTGCTTCTATACTCAATTCCTCTTGTTATGAAGGCCAGCATGCTATTAGCCTTCTTCACTACCTGCTGTACCTGCATGCTTGCCTTCATTGACTAGTATACAAGAAAACCCAGATCTCTCTGTACTGCCCCTTTACCTAAATTGATTCCATTGAGGTAGTAATCTGCCTTCCTGTTCTTGCCAAAGTGGATAACCATACATTTATCCACATTAAACTGCATCTGCCATGCTTCTGCCCACTCACCTAACTTGTCCAGGTCACCCTGTGATCTCCTAACATTTCACCCTGCCACCCAGTTTTGTATCATCAGCAAATTTGCTAATGTTATTGCTAATACCATCTTCTATATCATTAACATATATTGTAAAAAGCTGCCCCCTGCGGTACCCCACTGGTCACTCCGAAATGGGAGCCGTTTATCACTACCCTTTGTTTCCTATCAGCCAACCAATTTTCAATCCAATCTAGTACTTTGCCCCCAATACCATGCGCCCTAATTTTGCTCACTAACCTCTTGTGTGGGACTTTATCAAAAGCTTTCTGAAAGTCCAGGTACACTACATCTACTGGATCTCCCTCGTCCATCTTCAGAGTTACATCCTCAAAAAATTCCAGAAGATTAGTCAAGCATGATTTCCCCTTCATAAATCCATGCTGACTCCGTCCTATCCTGTTACTACTATCCAAATGTGCCGTAATTTCATCCTTTATAATAGACTCCAGCATCTTTCCCACCACGGAGGTCAGACTAACTGGTCTATAATTTCTTGCTTTCTCTCTCCCACCTTTCTTAAAAAGTGGTATAACATTAGCCACCCTCCAATCCTCAGGAACCGACCCAAAATCTATCGAACTCTGGAAAATAATCATCAGCGCATCCACGATTTCCCGAGCCACCTCCTTCAGTACCCTGGGATGCAGGCCATCAGGTCCCGGAGACTTATCAACCTTCAGACCTAACAGTCTCTCCAACACCAAATCCTGGCAAATAGAAATTCCCTTAAGTTCAGGTCCTTCAGCCACTGTTACCTCAGGGAGATTGCTTGTGTCTTCCCCAGTGAACACAGATCTGAAGTACCCATTTAATTCTTCTGCCATTTCTTTGTTCCCCGGAATATATTCCCCTGTTTCTGTCTTCAAGGGCCCAATTTTAGTCCTAACCATTTTTTTGCCTTGGACATACCTAAAAAAGCTTTTACTATCCTCCTTTATATTATTGGCCAGTTTACCTTCGTACCTCATTTTTCCTCTGCGTATTTCCTTCTTAGTAATCCTCTGTTGCTCTTTAAAAGCTTCCCAGTCCTCAGTTTTCCCACTTATCTTTGCTTTGTTATACTTTTTCTCTTTTAACTTTATAGGTTTCTTAACTTCCCTCGTCAGCCACAGCCGCCCATGCCTCCTCCTGGGATCTTTCTTCCTTTTAGGAATGAACTGATCCTGCAACTTCTGCATTATACAAAGAAATATCCGCCATTGTTCCTCCACGGTCATTCCTGATAAGGTATTGCACCATTGAACGTTGGCCAACTCCTCCCTCATAGCTCCATAGTTCCATTTATTCAACAGAAGTACTGTCACTTCCGACTGTACCCTCTCCCTCTCAAATTGCAGATTGAAGCTTAATGTATTATGGTCACTACTTCCCAATGGCTCCATCACTTCGAGGTCTCTGACCAATTCTGGTTCGTTACACAATACCAGATCCAGAATTGCCTTCTCCCTGGTCGGCTCCAGCACCAGCTGCTCTGAGAATCCATTTCTGAGGCACTCCACAAAGTCTCTTTCTTGAGGTCCAATACCATGCTGATTCCCCCAGTCTACCTGCATACCCAGCTCTGCATCCTGTCAATGTCCTGTTGTAGCCTACAACAGCCCTCAACATGATCTACAACAATAGGTGAAGCTAGCTGTTTTACACTATTATGCAGTGGCCACAATTGGTCCTCATCGCTAACAAGATGCTGCAGTCAAGACAAAAAGGCATTCTGCCTATCACAGAAATGCAGTATATGAATTTCACTGCCATATTTGATTTATAAAGCTACATAGCAGATATGCACTGTGGATTTGATTAGATTACTTACAGTGTGGAAACAGGCCCTTCGGCCCAACAAGTCCACACCAACCCGACGAAGCGCAACCCATCCAGACCCACTCTCCTACATTTACCCCTTCACCTAACACTACCGGCAATTCAGCATGGCCAATTCACCTAACCTGCACATTTTTGGACTGTGGGAGGAAACCCACGCAGACACGGGGAGAATGTGCAAACTCCACACAGTCAGTCGCTTGAGGCGTGAATTGAACCCGGGTCTCTGGCGCTGTGAGGCAGCAGTGCTAACCACTGTGCCACCGTGCCGCCCACTAAATGTCCTGAAGACTTGATACGTAAGCACAATTACTTTATTACAAAATGAAACGTATATTAGAAATTACATTCTTTAGAACTTGGGATTCATGTAAATTATTCTCTTTCAAAACATATACAAATTACATCAGGAAGCTATTCCAAAGTCATATGCACAAAGGAAGACAAAGACTTAACCACTGCTGGCTGATCTAGAGCCTGCATCGCCGCAAATTGTATTGATCTGCGTTGATCAGACCTACCTGGCAGAATATTACAGTCATTTCATCATAAAATGAGATCAAAATGAGCCGACCAAAATTGAAAATGTGTATGTGACAAGGATGGTATAAATAATCAGCTTGGATTTGGGTCCAGGGCCTATGATTTGCAGATGGATACAGGAAGTGAGTGGAGCCTAATCAGCCAGGTCAGATCCTACATTGTTGACAGAATAGGAAGTATACCACACAGTCAGTAAGACCTGTGTCCGAGTCCCACCTGTTCCAAAAGATGTGTCAGGTTGGTTTGAGAGAGGCCAAACAGAAACCAGAGAAACACCACCTTATTTTTCACCAGGGAAGCTTACAGCCAAATGGCCTCAACATTGACTATACCAGCTTCCAAATCCCTCATTCCCCAGCCTTATCCCATGTCTAGCTCCACCCATCCTCCTCACCTCTCTGCCCTATCCTAACCTGTCCATCTTCCTACTCACCTATCCATTCCACCTTTCCCACTGACCAATCACAATAACCCCCGACCAGCATCCCATCCACCCTTCCCTCAGACCCACCCCCTCCATCTATACATCTGGGCTCCCTCCCCAGTCCATTTGGCTGAAACGTTGATTTTCCTGCTCTTCCGATGCTGTCTGACCTGCTGTGCTTTTCCAGCTCCACATCTATTGTGTCTGGCTTCCAGCATTTGCAGTCCTTACTGTCTCCAGGTCGTTTAAAAATTCCTATCTCTGAACACATGGATTAGAAAATACTTACTGCAGTCAGTGAGGCTCTTGTGGAACTGTGATAGCATTTGTAACTTTGGGCCAGGTTTGCCAGAGATGCGTAATCTATAAAAATGAAAAACAGTAGTAGACCCAAAACAGATGCTTGCAGTACACCATTAGTAATTGAACTTCAGAATGAATATTTCCCATCAATAACCACCTTCTGTCTTCTTTCAGCTAGCCAATTTCTAAGCCAAACCGCTAAATCACCTTCAATCTCATGCCTCTATTTTGAGCAACAGCCTAACATAGGAAACCTTATCAAGCACCTTACTGGAATCCATATACCCCACAATCGCTTTACCCTCAACCACATGTTTGGTCATCATCTCAAAGTCAATAAGGTTTGTGAGGCACAACCTGCCCTTTACAAAACTTTGTTGACTATCCCTAATCAACATATTCCTCTCTAGATGATTATAGATCTTCTCTCTCTCATAAGCTTTTCCAACACTTCACCCACAACCAAAGTAAGGCTCACTGGTCTGTAATTACCAGGGTTGTCTCTACTCCCCTTCTGGAACAAGGGGACAACATTTGCCATCCTCCAGTCTTCCAGCACTATTCCTCTAGACAAATTATGACATAAAGATCAAAACCAAAGGCTCTACAATCTCCTCCCTGGCTTCCCAGAGAATCCTATGCAACGTATCTATTTTCACACTTTCCAGAATTGGTAACACCACCTCCTTGCGAACATCAATCCCATCTAGTCTAGTAGCCTGTATCTTAGTATCCTCCTCAACAACATTGCCTTTTTCCAGTAAGAATAGTGATGAAAAATATTCATTTAGCACTTCCCCTATCTCCTCAGACTCCATGCACAATTTCCCACTACTATCCTTGATTGGCTCTAATCTTTCTCTAATTACTCTTTTTTTCCCCCTGATGTACTTACAGAAAGCTTTAGGGTTTTCCTTCATCCTGCCTGCTAACGACTTCTCATGCCCCCTCCTGGCTCCTCTTAGCTCGCTCTTTAGGTCTTTCCTGGCTGACATGTAACTCTCAAGTGCCCTAACTGAGCCTTCACATCTCATCCTAACAAGCCGCCTTCTTCCTCTTGATAAGAAATTCAACTTCTTTAGTACACCGTGGCTCCCTTGTTCAACGACTCCCTCCCTGCCTGACAGATAGATACTTATCAAGGACATGCAGTCTCTGTTCCTTGAATAAACTCCACATTTCAATTGTGCCCATCCCCTGCAGTTTTCTTCCCATCCTATGCATTCTAAATCTTGTCTAGTCACATCATAATTGCCTTTCCCCCAGCAATAACTCTTGTCCTGCATTATATACACCTATCCCTTTCCATCACTAAAGTAAACATAACCAAATTGTGGTCACTATCACCAAAGTTCTCACCTACCTCCAAATCTAACACCTGGCTAGGTTCATTTCTGAGTACCAAATCTAAATGTGGCCTCGCCCCGTATTGGCCTATTTACATGCTGTGTCAGCAATAAATCCTGCATACATTGGATAAAGACAGACCCAAGTAAAATATTCGAACTATAGGATTTCCAGTCAAAAACTCAACCTCTAATTGTAGCCAGTTTTTCTTGATAGAAAGAATGATCATAATCATGCAGCCAAAATTATATAATTTTCAATATGTGTGATGGTTTATAGGAGACAACGTGCATAATACAAATTGCATCGCACCAGTATCTTCCCCTTAGTATAAAAACGACAAGCAGTAGAAATGTATAGAGTCATAGAGACGTACAGCATGGAAACAGACCCTTCGGTCCAACCCGGGCATGCCAACCAGATATCCCAACCCAATCTAACCCCACCTGCCAGCACGCGGCCTATATCCCTCCAAATCCTTCCTATTCATATACCCATCCAAATGCCTCTTAAATGTTGCAATTATACCAGCCTCCACTACTTCCTCTGGCACCTCATTCCATACAGGTACCACCGTCTGCATGAAAAGGTTGCCCCTTAGGTCTCTTTTATATCTTTCCCCTCTCACCCTAAACCTATGCCCTCTAGTTCTGGACTCCCCGATCCCAGAGAAAAGACTTTGTCTACTTTTGCTATCCATGCCCCTCATAATTTTGTAAACCTCGAAACAGTCACCCCTCAGCCTCCGACGCTCCAGGGAAAACAGCCCCAGCCTGTTCAGCCTCTCCTTGTAGCTCAAATCCTCCAACCCTGGCAACTTCCTTGTAAATCTTTTCTGAACCTTTTCAAGTTTCACAACATCTTTCTGATAGGAAGGAGACCAGAATTGCACGCAGTATTCCAACAGTGGCCTAACCAATGTCCTGTACAGCCGCAACATGACCTCCCAACTCCTGTACTCAATACTCTGACCAATAAAGGAAAGCATACCATACGCCTTCTTCACTATCCTATCCACCTGCGACTCCACTTTCAAGGAGCTATGAACCTGCACTCCAAGGTCTCTTTGTTCAGCAACACTCCCTAGGACCTTACCATTAAGTGTACAAGTCCTGCTAAGAGTTGCTTTCCCAAAATGCAGTACCTCGCATTTATCTGAATTAAACTCCATCTGCCACTTCTCAGCCCATTGGCCCATCTGATCCAGATCCTGTTGTAACCTTCTTCGCTGTCCACTACACCTCCAATTTTGGTGTCATCTGCAAACTTACTAACTGCACCTCCTATGCTTGCATCCAAATCATTTATGTAAGTGACAAAAAGTAGTGGACCCAGCATCGATCCTTGTTGCACTCCACTGGTCACAGGCCTCCAGTCTGAAAAACAATCCTCCACCACCACCCTCTGTCTTCTACCTTTGAGCCAGTTCTGTATCCAAATGGCTAGTTCTCCCTGTATTCCACAAAAAAATAGCAATCACATGTCTTTTTCTCAATGGCTTTAAATAATTATATTATTGATTTGCTTTCGATTAGAATTTCTTTCCAAGAGAATAAATATTACAAGGCCAACTCTCTTCAAAAAGGAGTGAAAAAGCGCAGTGTTGTGCAATAACAGAAACATCATAGTCCAGTCTGCTACCGCCCCCGAACCCTTTCACCTACCTGCTGGATTTTATATTTCTGCATGTCAGGTATGCATTGAAAGATGAACCCGGGCAGACAGAAAAGGAAATAGACGAGTTCGTGAACAAGTAGCGAGCCCTATGTTGCAATCTGAAACTTGGTGTAATTATTCAGCATGTAGTCCCAGGCGCTATGGAAAGGTCCCCGAAGCGGGTTCGCAGGAAACATAGAGCGCACAGCCAGGTAGGCTGAGCTCAGGATAGCTCCAGCCGTGATATCCATCGCTGCAGGCGCTGGACCGCGAGCACAGACACCAGGGACTGTTCCCAGAGCGCGTGCCCCACCGCTCAGCTGTTCCATGCCATCAGCTGTTACCACACACTCCGCCGCCCATTGGCCGCCGGCGGAACTTCGCAAGGCAACACAAGCCGTTGATTGGCCGAGCGGGTGGACAAGCGCCGCGAGACGGCAGGCCGTAACCAATAGCAGAAGGCGAGCAGCGCTCATATCGCAACTGGTCAACAGGAGGCCATTGAAATCCTTCCTACCATTCAAATAGGTAATTACATCCCAGTTTGATCCACCTGCTTTGCTGGCATATTCTTTCACACTGTTGTCGAAGTACTGCAAAAGTTAATTAAACAATATATAATTTCAGTTACATCACACTGTAAACTTTTGCTATAAATTCTATGAGGAGAAAGTGAGGACTGCAGATGCTGGAGTATCAGAGCTGAAAATGTGTTGCTGAAAAAGCGCAGCAGGTCAGGCAGCATCAAAGGAGCAGGGGAATCGACGTTTCGGGCAAGAAGGGCTCATGCCCGAAACGTCGATTCTCCTGCTCCTTGGATGCTGCCTGACCTGCTGCGCTTTTCCAGCAACACATTTTCAGCTATAAATTCTGTGTCTTACAATCTTATTCTCCAAAATCACCTGACGAAGGAGCAGCGCTCTGAAAGCAAGCACTTCTAAATAAAATCTGTTGGACTATAACCTAGTTTGGTGTGATTTTTAACTAATTAAACAAAGATCGAGTACTCCAACAAAAACGTAAAGAACTGCAGATGCTGTCAATCAGGAACAAAAACAGAAGTTGCTGGAAAAGCATCTGCGACGAGAAATCAAAGTTCACATTTCAAATATTGAATACTTCCTGTGGAAGGCAGACTTGGGTGGACAAACACACTTTGCTGAAGAAACTCAACAGGTCCTGTAGCATTTTTGCAGAAAACAATTAACTTTGAGTCTTGTTACCCTTTACTGTTTTCTCACTTGTTTCTTGACTGAAAATCAGAGCTGGAAAATGGTTATGGCCCTTGCCTGCCTCCCATCCTGGACTCCCCCACCTCTGCAGAGAAAAAGAGATTCTATCCATTCAATTCCTTTCTAAAATCTAAAGATTCAAATCAAATTGCTCTTAAACGTCTACATTTCAAGTGAAATAAGCTGTTTTTGTGATCAAAGTGTATCTGAACTACAATATTTTAGGTCAATACGTGTTAAAGGTGCACAATCTCAAAAACAGTCCAGATGTGTGGCTGAACCATGGCTGTATACTGATGTCACAGAACACAAATTGGGAGGGATGCAGTTATCTACCCTTTTAATTTGAAATACTAATATTGCATTAATCTTCTAGAATTTTTATAGACAATCACATTTTAGTAATGTGATTGCATCTATTAATATTTCTGCCAAGCCTAATTTTTCAACAAATACTGAGATTTAATTACTTTTGGTGCAAAACTGATCACTTCTCACTTGCATATATTGAAATCTGCCTCTATTTTAGACCCTCATTTGTGAGCACTTAACGTTACAGAAAGCTTAGTCGTACTGTTTGTATGACTGATATTAGAATATGCACCAGATTGAAGAGGAAAAATGAATCCATTTAGTTGAAAAGTCAGGTTAAAGATATTCCTGGAGGTCTGACCAAGTACTGTTTGGTTGTCTGCAAATGGTGTTCTATTTGCTTTATAAAGTTTAGGTTTGGTTTTACCAGTTGACACATGAGGTTCAAAAACTAGGAGGCTACCTGTGACCAAGGAAGGAAGGACATCCAGGAGCATAGAAGAGGAGAAATCAGGGCTGCATTTATAGACTTAATGGTAAGGTCCTGGGGAGTGTTGCTAAACCACCTTGGGGTTACAGGTTCATACTTGCTTGATGGTGGAGTCTTAGGTAGGTAGGATACTGAAGGCAGCATTTGGTATGCTTTCCTTTATTGGTCAGAGTATTGAGTATAGGAGTTGGGAGTTCCTGAAGAAGGGCTTATGCCCGAAACGTCTATTCTCCTGCTCCTTTGATGCTGCCTGACCTGCTGCGCTTTTCCAGCGATACATTTTTAAGCTCTGTTCTCCAGCATTTGCAGTCCTCACTTTCTCCTATAGGACTTGGGAGGTCATGCTGTGGCTGTACAGGACATTGGCTAGGCAACTTTTGGAATATTGCATGCAATTCTCATCTCCCTCCTATAGGAAGAATGTTGTGAAACTTGAAAGGGTTCAGAAAAGATTTACAAGGATGTTGCCAGGGTTGGAGGATTTGAGCTGTAGGGAGAGGCTGAACAGGCTGGGGCTGTTTTCCCTGGAGCGTTGGAGGCTGAGGGGTGACCTTATAGATGTTTATAAAATCATGAGGGGCATGGATAGGATAAATCAACAAAGTCTTTTCCCTGGGCGGGGGAGTCCAGAACTAGAGGGCATAGGTTTAGGGTGAGAGGGGAAAGATATAAAAGAGACATAAGGGGCAAGGTTTTCACGCAAAGAGTGGTGCATGTATGGAATGAGCTGTCAGAGGAAGTGGTGGAGGCTGGTACAATTACAACATTTTAAAAGGCATCTGGATGGGTACATGAATAGGAAGGGTTTAGAGGGATATGGGCCAGGTGTTGGCAAATGGGACTAGATTCATTTAGGATAGCTGGTCGGCATGGATGAGTTGGGCCAAAGGGCTGTACTGCTCTATGACTCTATCTATGATGAGAAGCTGATTTTCTCCTTCAGCCTCTGCACTAAGTAACTGAAAATTCCATGATCTTCCGAAAGACTTTGCTCCTCATCTCAATTTTAAATTGAATGCTCTTTGTTTTTAAACTGCGTCCCTCGTTCTCCATTCTCTCTGTCCCCCCCTCACCTCCCAAACAAGAGGGAAAACATTGTATCGCTATCTATCTATACTGCAAATTCCCTCACTGCAACATGTTTCAATAAGATCACCAGATACATCTAAACTCCGATGAGCTTAAATCAAACCTGCTCAAACTTTTCTCATTAATCAATTTTCAAATCAGAGTCAGCCTGGTGAATAATATATCCAACACAAGCATATCCTCTCAAATAAAAAGAGGAAAGCTTTCCCAAGTGTGAAATCATTAATGCCCTGCACATCCTTGTAAGGAGCTTGTACCCCTTTCCCAGGCAATAAGGGCCAAGATTCAATTTGCCTTCCTAATTACTTGCTGTTCCAGATGCCAAGGTTTTGTGATTTCATGTACAAGGCCATCTAGATCTCTCTGCAACATAGCATTCTGCCCATCTCACCTTTTGATAAATTGTTTTTCTATTGTATCCAAAGTGGTCAGCCTCATTTCCCCTCCCCTCAATGTTATACTTAATATACCACTTTCTTGCCTATTCATTAACCTGTCCATATCCCTTTACAGAATATTTGTGCCCTCCCCACAAATCCATAGGTTGTGCCAAAAGCTCAACTCCAACTTCACTGAAATGATGCTTAATTTGAAGGTACAAAGTAACTTGGGAACATTGTAAAATAAACAACAGAGCAATTATCACCATAGTAATTAGATGGCGACTAGGCCAGCTAGAGATCATTTTGAAGATCTGCTTAGAACGGAGGTTGTGGGCATGGAGATAACAAGTCTGTCAATTACTGGTGAATGATACAGGTCGGAACCAATTGTTGAAAAGCCACTCTGTTATTATTCCAAATTAAAAAGAACTTGCACAATACTAGGTAATTTTCTTAGTAGGAAGAAATGTACCTCCACAGTGACTGATTCATCTTGTCACTCGTTCTCAGATGTTGCTACCTTCCCTGCTATCAACTACTCACAGCCAACATTCATAACAAGCTTGAACCAAAAAATAAATATGTTACTTTCATTAGGAGATTGCTTAGAACATAGACATAGAACAGTACAGAAATAAGCCCTTTAGCCCACCATGATATCATTGTAAACTAATCCCATCTGCTTACATTTCCCTGCCTGTTCATGTGGCTATCTAAATGCCTCTTAAACGTTGCTTGCATATCTGCTGCTATCTTCTCTCCCAACAGCACGTTCCAGGCACCTATCACTCTCTGTATAAACAACTTCCCTCACACGTCTCTGCTAAACCATTCCCCTCTCACCTTAATCTATGTCCTCTAGTATTTAGCATTCCCACTTTGGTGTGGAAAAAAGTGGGTCTGGGCGGTAGTAAATCCAACTATTTGAGTGCATGTCTGAAATCAGTTGCCAGAGGAAGTGGTGAAGGCAGGTACAAAAACAACATTTAAAAGGCATCTGGATGTGTTTATGAATAGGAAGGATTTTGAGAGATATGGGCCAAATGCTGGCAAATGGGACTAGGTCAGACTGGGATTTTTGGGTTGGCACAGATGAGTTGGACCAAAGGGGTCTGTCTCCCCACTGTATGACTCTAGTCACCCTATCCATGCCTTAAGTTATAAAATACCCTTCTGCCAGGACCCCCCCCAGCCTCTGACACTCTCGCAAAAACAATCCAAGTTTGTCCAACTTCTCCTTGTAGCTAATACATGCCAATCGAGGTAACATCCTGGCTCAGCTCTTTCGCACCCGGTCCAAAGCCTCCACATCCAGAACTCGAAGTCATGGCCGAACTGAAGTTTTATACAGTTGTAACATGACTTGCCAACTTTTATACTCAATGCCTCATGGCATTTAATTTTGAATGTCTGAATTTTAGAAAGTCAAATCATGTTATTAGATTAGATTAGATTCTATACAGTGTGGAAACAGGCCCTTTGGCCCAACAAGTGCACACCAATCGTCCGAAGTGCAGCCCACCCAAACCCATTCCCCTACATTCAACCCCTGACTAATGCATCTAACACTACAGGCAATTTAGCATGGCCAATTCACCTAACCTGCACATCTTTGGACTGTGGGAGGAAACCCACACAGACACGTGGAGAATGTGCAAACTCCACACAGACAGTTGCCAGAGGCGGGAATTGAATCCGGGTCCTTGGTGCTGTGAGGCAGCAGTGCTAACCACTGAGCCACCGTGATGCCCGATCTGTCACAGCAGTTATAATTTGTGCACCGACCTGAAAATATTCCAGTGTGTTAATAAATTATTCTATTTTAAAAACATTGTTTTTGACATAATGTTTAGAATTTTAATTCTGTCTTTAGAAAATCTTTATTTAGAAAAAAAAAAGTGTTTAAAGAATTATTTCCAAAATTGGGGAAGAGGGAAGTACTTTGCACTTTTGCTGTCCCTAAATTGCACACAAGTTGCTAGTCCTTAGCCCTGGTTCTTGACAATCTCTTATTCAATAGATTGATAGAGGTCAAGTGTGATCCTAAGGAAAGTGGCTGAGTATCTGCAACATACAGAAACTCCAAACTGATTGAGTTTAAGAGTGTAGTTTGGAAATGGCAATGATGGTGAGCTTTCTCAAATATTCAAGATATGCCCAATAGAAAGAAAATATACAGTTAAAATAAGCAATATTTGAGAATTTTTAGCAATGGTACTTACAACTTTCCATTTTCCACCATGTTTTATATACAACGTTGCCACATGAACACTTAAGCTCATGTCAAATCCATCTTTCTCAATTTTCCCTAATAACTTTAAATTTCCAGAAAAATGGATCCTATTTTCTTCAAAAAAGGAGTTTTACAATTAAACACAATAAATTTTTTTATTTAAACAATTTGAATAATGCAGAAACAGTTGTACTCTCCCCACTGCCAAACAAATAAATTATTTAGTGTTCATATTCCTTACAGCAATTAAGCAGAACACTAAACATAACTGGCAAGTGTTACTCAAATAAAAGCAGCAAAATGTAACCAGTACATAATTGTACTGAATACTGGCAACACAACATGCAATTCAGGGAAAATGCATACCATTTAATAATGTAAACTTACAACACTATTCTTCATGCCAAGAACAATATTAAGTAAACCAAGAGTCACAGAAAAGTAGAAATGCATCAAAACATGATCATGATTTAATAGAAACAAATAACACACATACATTTTAAAACCAGCCTGTACTCACTTAGTTGCATTAGTTTAAAATTGGAAATGCATTTAAAAGTTTTGGTAGTTTTTTTTTCCCCCCTCCACGATTGATAACTCAATGTTAAACTTTCAATACCTACAAATACTATCACTCTCTACT
This sequence comes from Chiloscyllium punctatum, assembly GCF_047496795.1. Lineage (NCBI taxonomy): Eukaryota > Metazoa > Chordata > Chondrichthyes > Orectolobiformes > Hemiscylliidae > Chiloscyllium > Chiloscyllium punctatum. The sequence goes on from NC_092739.1 coordinate 22,084,076, forward strand.
GTTTTTTTCAATACCAAACCAAAAATAAATTAAATATTTAAACAAGTCTTAAGTCAAGTGCTGATAACAGCAAAAGGTAGACAAAATTATGGTCCTGTAATCAAAATGTAACTGTTGGCAACTTAGACATCAATCTCCATAGTTAGACATATGGAACCAATTTATTTGCCACTATACAATTGTAACCATTACTCTGTTTGCTATTCACGAGTTTGATGAAGCCATTAACTGTAGTGTCCAGAACAAAGTGTTGCTTTGTTTCACATGGCACAAATCAATCTTGCCCGACATGTCAGTATTTCTATAGCAGCTTTTGATTTTTAAATCCTATGCTTCAAGGCTCCATTCCAGCTGTAATGTAGCCCCTTTCTACGTAGTGCTTCTCATCAAGTGCAATCATCTTAATCTTCTTTTCTTGCTGACAAGACATTGTTGTCTGGCCTCTTCCACACTGCGTTAAATGCTCGCTTCTAATGTGGTCATCAAAGAAGTGCTAAAAGGTTGAGCTACTTCATGAAATACCATTTCAATGCAGAATCCAGTGTTCAACGTTTCCAGCATACTTTAATCATAAAGGTTTGTCAATTACTGTAACACCTAGAAATAGAGAGAAACAATTAGTTGTAATCCTATGTTGGGATCAAAACAAAGGATTGTTTGACAGAAATTGGAAATAACCCATGCATTCTTGCTTGAACAAAGGACAGGAACAAAGTTAGTAAGCCCAGTTGTTGTAATAACATCCTGTCACAGGGAAAAGAAGCTGGAAAACCTATCAGATCCAGCAGACAAGGAACATGCACTCCAAACAGAGTAAGAGGATTAGTACTGACACTCTGCAAAATATTTCACTGAAGTCATGCTGTAACATCAGTACATAATACTCTCAGTAAGAAATTAAAGAGGAACACAGCAACTCCATTTTGCAGAACTGAGTAGATTGAAAATTTCAAACAAAATCCAAAGTGACAGTAACACAAGATTATCTTCAGAACAGACATTAAATACATTGGTCTATAATTTCATGTGTGCTTCAACCTTCTTGGGGACAAACAAATTGATGAATTTTTTGGTATTACCTGTAGTGAGAAAGAAAAGATGGACATCTTTACAGGCATTACATTTTGATTGCAATGAAATGGAACATCAAACTATGACCAAATCATTGCTACTTTCTGATCCATGGGTGCCTAAACTTAATACATTTTCAAAAAAATGTCTATTTTTTTTCCCCCCCCCAGTCAAGACTTATAGGTCCAGATCTTCTGGAGCAAGTATTTATTGAGTATACTGTTGATATAAAAAGGCTGGTTTGTCTATGAAATTAATTTATTCACAAACTATCTAGCTGATTCTCTTTCTTCACTCTCTTCATGTCATTCTCTTCTTTGCCCAAGGATCACTTAACCAAACTTATGCCTTGATTTTATGGTAGTGAAGATGAGGAAGCAGACTCTTAAGAGTTAGTGAGCTGATATGAGAATTGAAACTGTTATTGGTGCTGGTCTACACTGCACTCTTACCCAACTCTGCTAACAATCCGTCTTTTGATACTGGAAACCCAATAAGCAAGGTCTTTTTTAAAGCGATGTTGTTTTGCCCTCTTAAACAATGACACACGAAACAACTATTTAATAACACTCATTCCCACATATCTACATTCTAGTTCCTTTTGACATTTGTCCCGCAACTACTTTTGCTCTGCTTTTTAAATGTACTCAGTCTTTCTAACTACTGCCTACACTTTGAAAATTTATTGTTTATCTTCAAGGCCGTCCCTTACTTTCTTCAGGCACAATGATCTACACTTTTTTTTTCCCATCTGTGTGTTTGACCAAAATTAATTATAATTGCACACAAGAATGGAAATCTGAAACAACAACAGAAAATGCTAGAGAAACTCAGTAGGTATGGCAGTTTAACATTTCGACTTCAGTATGACTTCTTCAGAACGGCTCAATTTTGCTTTTGGTCACGTACATCATAGCCCCAGTATGATAAATTGAAGGGACAATATATTTTTTAAAAACTCATCCTAGCGCAGTATTAACACTGATCCATCATCTTAGCCTCGACTAATGTAAACTTACTATTGTGTCGCTGACATTATGTAAAATATTCAGCATACCACTGATATTGCTTGTTAAGGAACTGTAGCCCAGAATGTCCTAATTCTTGTTCAACACTATGTTGGATCAGCTACTTTCATGAGTTGAACAAGCTTTTTAGGTCTCTAGGAACTGGCTGTGAAACAAATCTATTCTCAACTAATCAAATCAAATAAGTTGATGAATTGACTGCCTGAAAGAATTGAGGGGTGGGGGGGGGAAAAAAAGAGAAACAGCTCCAATAATAACGAGCAAAAGTGAACAAGAAAAAATTGTTGGATAAGATCATTAAAAATTGTGCTCCAACTTACATGGCATTGGTGAGACCACATCTGAAGAACTATGTGTAGTTCTGGTCTCCTCATTTAAGGAATGAAGTGAATACACTGGAGGCTGTTCTGAGCAGGTTTACTTGTAATTAGTAGGTTATCTTACGAAAGGAATGGCTGGGCAGACTGGGCTTGTTTCCACTGGAGTTTCGGACTTAAGGTTAATTGAATTGTATGAGAGCTTATACAATTCAGGGTGCCTCTTATTGGCAAGTCCAGAACTTAGCAGCGCTGTTTACAAATTAACATTCACCCTTTTAGAGCAGATGAAATTTTTTTTCCCCACTCAGGGGCTTGAGACACCTTGGAACTCTTGTACCTCAAAGCTGGTGAGGTGGAACATTTGAATATTTTAAAAGTGGAGATTCATCCTTGTTAGACAATGGAATTAATCTAAGGATATCAGATGGAAATGTGGAATTCAAAATACAAACTCATCAACCATGATCTTATGGAATGGCAGAGCAGACTCAAAGGGTCAACTGACCTACTTCTGCTTAGCTTGTACGTTCATAGGGAAAGAGTAGGGAAGATAGAAAGAGGCAACACAGGCGCCATGCTGAATGATAGTGACAGATTATAAGAACAGGGAAGTCATGTTGGAGCTTAGGTTAGATTAGGCCACAGCTCGGGTACTATGTGCAGTCTGGTCACCACACTACAGGAAGGATTTGTTTGCACTACAGAGGGTGCAAAGGAGATTCACTAAAGTTGAAGCTTTTTGCAGCAGAGAGCAGCAGGAGCTGGGCAGAAGTGAAATCTGAGCGCAAAGCCGGTCGGGAAGGTAAGTAATTGTTATTTGAGTGGAGAAGGAACCCAAGACACTACACGTGTAGTGTCTCCCACCCTCCCTCCTCCTCTAACCTAAAAAAAAAGGTAAGCTACTTAGTGTTCTTGTTTTGGAGACTAAAGTGTAGAGTTATGGCAGCGCAGGCAGTGGAATGTTCCTCCTGCAGGATGTTTGAGGTAGGGGTGACCACCGATGCTCCTGCTGACTTCATCTGCAGGAAGTGGAGCCAGCTCCAGCTCCTCACAGACCGCGTTAGGGAACTGGAGCAGGAGTTGGATGAACTGAGGATTATTCGAAAGGCTGAGAAGGTGATTGATAGAAGCTACAGGGACATAGTTACGCCAGAGAACAGAGGTAGCTGGGTAACAGTTAGAGGTGGGAAGGGGAGGAAGCAGGCAGTGCAGGGATCCCCTGTGGTCGTTCCCCTCAACAATAAGTATACCGCTTTGGATACTGTGGGGGGGGGGGGGGGGGGGGGGGGGGGGCAGGGAAACGGCCTAACAGGGGTAAGCTGCAGTGACCGGGTCTCTGGCACAAAGTCCGGCTCTAAGGCTCAGAAGGGAAAGGGGGAAGAGCGCTAGTTATAGGAGACTCTATAGTTAGAGGGACGGACAGACAGTTCTGTGGATATGGGAGAGACTCTCGGTTGGTTTGTTGCCTCCCGGGTGCCAGGGTCCGAGACATCTCGGACCGTGTCTTCAGAATCCTTAAGGGGGAGGGTGTGCAGCCAGAAGTCATGGTGCACATTGGCACCAACAACATAGGTAGGAAGAGGAGTGGGGAGGTCATTCAGGAGCTCAGAGAGTTAGGCTGGAAGCTAAAAGCTAGGACGGACAGAGTTGTCATCTCTGGGATGTTGCCGGTGCCGCGTGACAGTGAGGCAAGGAATAGGGACAGAGTGCAGTTGAACACGTGGCTGCAAGGATGGTGTAGGAGGGAGGGCTTCAGGTGTTTGGACAATTGGACTGCATTCTGGGGAAGGTGAGACCTGTACAAGCAGGACGGGTTGCACCTGAACCAGAAGGGCACCAATATCCTGGGAGGTAGGTTTGCTAGCACTCTTCGGGAGGGTTTAAACTAATTTGACAGGGGGATGGGATCCGGACTTGTAGTGCAGCAAGTAGGTTAGCTGTTTTTCAGGATGTCCAAGAATGTAGGGAGGCTGTGGAGAAGGTAGCACTGACAGGGAATACTTGCGGACACAGATGGGTTCAAGTGTGTATACTTCAATGCAAGGAGTATCAGAAATAAGGTGGGTGAACTTAAGGCGTGGATCTGTACTTGGGACTACAATGTTGTGGCCATCACGGAAACGTGGATAGAAGAGGGACAGGAATGGTTGTTGGAGGTTCCTGGTTACAGATGTTTCAGTAAGATTAGGGGGGGTGGCATTGCTAATTAGAAATGGTATAACGGCTGCAGAAAGGCAGTTCGAGGTAGATCTGCCTTTGGAGATAGTATGGGCTGAAGTCAGAAATAGGAAAGGAGCAGTCACCTTGTTGGGTGTTTATTATAGGCCCCCCAATAGCAGCAGAGATGTGGAGAAACAGATTGGGAAACAAATTTAGGAAAGGTGCAGAAGCCACAGGGTAGTAGTCATGGGTGATTTCAACTTCCCAAATATTGATTGGAAGCTCTTTAGATCAAGTAGATTGGACGGGGCGCTGTTTGTGCAGTGTGTCCAGGAAGCTTTTCTAACTCAGTATGTAGATTGTCCGACCAGAGGGGAGGCCATATTGGATTTGGTACTCGGTAACGAACCAAGACAAGTGATGGGCTGGTTAGTGGGTGAACATTTTGGTCATGGTGACCACAATTCTGTGACTTTCCCCTTGGTTATGGAGAGAGATAGGTGCGTGCAACAGGGCAGGTTTTACAATTGGGGTGAAAGGGTAAACACGATGCTGCAAGACAGGATCTGAGGAGCATAAGTTGGGAGCACAGGATGTCAGGGAAGGATGTCATTGAAATGTGGAACTTTTTCAAGGAACAGATACAACGTGTCCTTGATATGTGTGTACCTGTCAGGCAGGAAAGAGATGGCCGTGTGAGGGAACCTTGGTTGACGAGGGAGGTTGAATGTCTAGTAAAGAGGAAGAAGGAGGCTTACATAAAGCTGAGGAAACAAGGTTCAGACAGAGCGTTGGAGGGATATAGGATAGCCAGGAGGGAGCTGAAGAAAGGGATTAGGAGAGCTAAGAGAGGGCATGAAAAATCTTTGGCGGGTAGGATCAAGGATAACCCCAAGGCCTTTTATGCGTATGTGAGAAACATAAGAATGACGAGAACGAGGGTAGGTCCGATCAAGGACAGTAGTGGGAGACTGTGCATTGAGTCAGAAGAGATAGGAGAGCTCTTGAGTGAGTACTTTTCTTCAGTATTTACAAATGAGAGGGACAATATTGTTGAAGAGGAGAGTATGAAACGGACTGGTGAGCTAGAGGAGATACTTGTTAGGAAGGAAGGTGTATTGGGCATTTTGAAAAACTTGAGGATAGACAAGTCCCCCGGGCCTGACGGGATATATCCTAGGATTATGTGGCAAGCAAGAGAGGAAATTGCAGAGCCGTTGGCAATGATCTTTTCATCTTCACTGTCAACGGGGGTGGCACCAGGGGACTGGAGAGTGGCGAATGTGGTGCCCCTGTTCAAAAAAGGGAATAGGGATAACCCCGGGAATTACAGGCCAGTTAGTCTTACTTCGGTGGTAGGCAAAGTAATGGAAAGGGTACTGAGGGATAGGATTTAGGAGTATCTGGAAAGACACTGCTTGATTAGGGACAGCCAGCACGGATTTGTGAGGGGGAGGTCTTGCCTTACAAGTCTTTTTGAATTCTTTGAGGAGGTGACCAAGCATGTGGATGAGGGGAAGAGCAGTGGATGTAGTGTACATGGATTTTAGTAAGGCATTTGATAAGGTTCCCCATGGTAGGCTTATGCGGAAAGTCAGGAGGCATGGGATAGTGGGAAATTTGGCCAGTTGGATAGAGAACTGGCTAACCGGTTGAAGTCAGAGAGGGGTGGTAGATGGCAAATATTCAGCCTGGAGCCCAGTTACAAGTGGAGTTCCGCAGGGATCAGTTCTGGGTCCTCTGCTGTTTGTAATTTTTATTAGTGACTTGGAAGAGGGAGTCAAAGGGTGGGTCAGTAAATTTGCAGACGATATGAAGATTGGTGGAGTTGTAGATAGTGAGGAGGGCTGTTGTCGGCTGCAAAAGGGACTTAGATATGATGCAGAGCTGGGCTGAGGAGTGGCAGATGGAGTTCAACCCTGTCAAGTGTGAGATTGTCCATTTTGGAAGGACAAATAAGAATGTGGAATACAGGGTTAACGGTAGGGTTCTTAGTAAGGTGGAGGAGCAGAGGCATCTTGGGGTCTATGTTCATAGATCTTTGAAAGTTGCCACTCAGGTGGATAGAGCTTGTAAGAAGGCCTATGGTGTATTAGCGTTCATTAGCAGAGGGATTGAATGCTAGAGTCGTGAGGTGATGTTGCAGCTGTACAGGACCTTGGTAAGGCCACATTTGGAGTACTGTGCGCAGTTCTGGTCGCCTCATTTTAGGAAAGATGTGGAAGCTTTGGAGAGGGTGCAGAGGAGATTTACCAGGATGTTGCCTGGAATGGAGAATAGGTCGTACGAGGATAGATTGAGAGTGCTAGGCCTTTTCTCATTGGAACGGCGAAGGATGAGGGGTGACTTGATAGGAGGTTTATAAGATGATCAGGGGAATAGATAGGGTAGACAGTCAGAGACTTCCCCCCCCCCCCCCCCCCACCACCCACCTCCCCCCACCGAGTACAACAGAGAGTGTTACAAGGGGACATAAATTTAAGGTGAAGGGTGGAAGGTATGGGGGGGGATGTCAGGGGTAGGTTCTTTACCCAGAGAGTGGTGGGAGCATGGAATGCGCTGCCTGTGGGAGTGTCAGAGTCAGAATCATTGGTGACCTTTAGGCAGCAACTGGATAGGTACATGGATAGGTGCTTAAGCTAGGACAAACGTTTGGCACAACATTGTGGGCCGAAGGGCCTGTTCTGTGCTGCATTGTTCTATGTCCTATTGAATAAAATAATTAAAATCTTACAAAAGATAAATAACACCGTTCTGCTGAAAGCTCAAAGCTGAAAATGTTAATTCTTTCTTGTCACAGTTGTTCCATGACCTGTAATTTTTATTTTAATTGTATTTAAATGTTTATTGTTGAAAGCTGGTATTTATGGAAAATGGCAAAAACTAGAATCTACAACGTCCACGAGTGATACAGTCCTGACCATTTGTCGTAAGAGGCATGAAACTGTGTAGACAGTTTCAGAGAAAAAGCTGATTGTTCCCTGACAATTTTAGTTTTGGTTGCGACTATGACATTTCCGATTGTTACATTTTAGGTCGGTATCTTGGATTTAAACTAAAATGGAGTGGTGGGGTTACCTGTCCTGCTTCAAATTCTCAACAAGCAGCCTTGGGACCCAAGGGACAAGATAGATACTCCTGTAGACAGTGGCAACAGCAGTCATCCAACTGAGTGGAAACTGTTAGCTTCTAAGTCTCTCAGAGTGGTGTTAGGAATGTCAGACTTTAACAGAAACTGTACTTTGAACTACCTGTCTAATTCCAATAGAATTGGGTGCCCAGAGGATAAGTAACTAGCATTTCTGCCTGGATACGACATCTATGTGGTTCACATTCTCACTAAGATGAGCTTTGAGAACGGAAAAGATGTAGAATTCATTGTAGTTATCAGTTTGAAGGATTTCAAAAGATATCTCAAACTCTCAGGCACAAGACAGAGTGTCTTCCACATTCTCAGTCAGTCAGAGAGAGAGAGAAAGATGGAGGGAACCAGGCCTGCACTAAAGCAAGAAAATGTCGACTCTTTTAGTTATCAGACCAAAAAGAAGTAGGGGTTTGCACTCCAATTTTAAATGACAAATTTGAGGGGATACAAAGGAGTTGGAAATATTTACCTAACTTGAGTTCGAAGGAGGAATCTCCAAAGTTTCCCTCACACTGAAAGTCAGGTTTGGGATTAGAAGTCACCAGGCTGGGAAAGGAACTAAAGCAAGCTTCAGGAGCCAGGAAAAACTGTGGCTGTTTCACAAAGAATGAAGTATCCATTAAGAACAGCATAAAGAATAACTAAAGGAAGAGATTTTTGAATATGTTAAAAATGAAATGGAGAATTTGAGAAATATTAGAGTGTACAAGATGGCTATTGAATAGTATTTACCCATGTTGCTTTTAGTGCAGTTATCACAGTAAAAATCTGATATTTTGGGCTTTCCTCTCTATTAGTCACTTCAATTCCAAATTTCTTTTTGAAATTAATCTGTCTCTCTGGGGATTGCGCAACATACCTTAACACTGGACAATGGAGCAAGTGTAACAGAGTCATGCTGTGCTTATTTTTACATCAAGTCATATGCCACATCGAGAAACACATCCAAAGCCACAACCACTCCCAGAAAACAGGAAACAAAAATCAGAAAATAATCATGCCCGTGTTGTCCCAGGATACGGGCAAAGTTCACTGCAGTGCTTCACTCACCCTAGTAAAAGATAATGACTTCATCTATAGTATAACCCTTTAATTCGCAGAAACATCTATATGGCCAAAGCTCAACATTTACATGTAATACCCATTTTAAAATCTGGTAATAAAATCTTCATTTTGTAGCTTGTCAAAAGGATGGAAATTCACATTTCCCAACATCAGCCACTTAAACATGTAGTAAAATACCTGGGTGGTTCATCAACCAGAAATATATGGGAGTAAGGGTATAAAATGAAAAATAATCTTGAACTAATTGCGTATGTCAAACACCAAAGGTGAAAGCTGCAATGCTTCATCAAACCTGCAGAAGGAGGGCTTGTTCACAAATATGGTAGAAAGGCTATTTGTCAATTTGTGGAAAGAACTCTCCAAAGTGGCCTGTAAAAATATCACCGAAAGAGTGCTGAAAACACAGCTGCAGAGATATAAAGATGAAAAAGCCAATAAATTAAGGTTCTTAACCTGCATAACTTCTTCCTGTACTCATACACTGTGGTAGAAGTATCCATTTATCTAATGCTGGGTTGTAATATTCCACAGACGCAAGGTTACAGGAGCCATCATCCCCACCGGCTACATACAGCAGACCATTTACAGCACAGACACCTGCCAGGGGTTAAGGAGGTAGAAATAATAACAACAGGTTAGTTGTTTATTCCTGAATTGTGTGCACAAATAAAAATACTTTTGCTTGGGCAATTCTACCTGCATTCCTCCTGCACATATTCATGTCTGCAACCTGCTTCCAGGTATTTGCAGAAGTGTCATACATCTCCACACTTTTCCTCACCAATGGACCATCGTGACCTCCAACTGCGTAGAGTAGACCATTTAGAACTCCCACACCTGCAATAATGCAAACAAGGTGCCCTTTATTGCCTTAAAAACTTAGTCACTTATGTTGAAAGTCAGGAGATTTCCAAAATCTGGTAACTCCAAAATTTAGAAAATATACCCCTGCAGGATTCATTATCGCTGTTTTGAATCAGTTTTGCTTAATACTTAATTAGGCCAGGACCTCGGGTGCCAGATGCCAGGAGACAGGAATGAGGCAAAGAATATTATTTTGAATACTTTGACCCATTGCATTTTTAAGTTGGTTTTAATTATATATTAAAAAAAAACAAAATAATCTAGCCAATTTAACAAGTTTGGCTTTGTCTTGTTTGAATAACATTTTTTTGACCAGTACAAGATGGGACCCTGTTGTGTTACAGGACAAAACATCAAAATGAGAACTGCGCTTTAGAGAGCACATCCGCAACGTCAGATGCCTTGCACTGCAAATAAAATTAAACCCTATGTCACTTACTCCAATGCGCACAACAAAAGATTGTTTACTTATACAGCCATGTTTTTACAATATCAGAATGTCTCAAGATGCTTCAAAATGAATAAAAGTTCTTTTATTTAGGCAAATATAGGAGCCATTTTGCAGGCAGTAAGGCGGGAAAGATTATAAATATATTGAGAAATGAATATTGGCCAAGACAAAGGCTGGCCAGAAACTAAGCAAACTCTCGCTCTTGTTTAAGTAATTCCACGGGACCATTTGCTTTGACTTTAGGGTAGATGGGGTAACAGTTTAAAGTCTCATCTGAAAGAGTGCACCTGTAACAATTTAGCATTCCCTCATAGCATTGCTCCAAAAATTGAATTACATTCCAAGATAATAAAACTTCAGATCATGCATAATTTCTCTATTGGGAGCTTACAACTTATCTTAAGTACAAAACACCAAAGTCATTTCCTGTGTATAACCAATTTTATAAAACTACAGTACCACACAGGAAATCTTGTCCCATGACTGTTACATGCAGGGAATTCAGAAAATAATGAGTTTTAAGATACTGTTATAAAGTATCTCTCCATGAGTTAAAAGAGATAATGGGGTGGTTTTATCTAATCATACAAAGATACAGCAGAGGGAGACCATCCATTTCCTCATATACAAGATCTTTGACAGCTATTAATTAAAGCAATATAGTGTTCTTTCTCCACAACTCTGAAAATAATTGAATGGGATAAAATGTAGAGCGTAAACTGTAATTTCCAGTTTCATACCTGCCCCACTGCGCCTTGTACTCATTTCAGCAATGTAGGTCCATTCATTTTTTGCTGAGTTGTAGGCCTCTACAGAACTGAGACATTGTCGTGATGCCCCATCATAGCCACCCACAGCATACAACACACCTAGCAAAAATGTGCAAAGAAATTTGTCTTAATGATCGCTTGAATTTACATTTCAGGTATACTTGGGAGGTTTGCTGCCAATGTTTATAGGTTTTCTTTTCAGATGATACTGAGAATTACCTTCAACAATATTATTCAGTATTACTTACTACAATGTAAACCACTGAAAATTTGAGGTATTAAAATAGGAAAGTCACCATAGTCATGATGGACCAGAAGCTGCTCTCTCAATCAGCAGCGTCATAAATAGCTCACTTATGAGTATCACCCAGTGTTACTGGCCATGGGTCCTTGTGCATGGTAGGCATGATCCTAGACACACATCTCTGACCACACATTTAGTAGGTGTTTCAAGGTGGAAGAATTGTTCTGTAGCCTTGAAACTGTGGTCATTCCTTCCTCCAGTTCCTTTCCATACTTCCTCTTGTTACCAGTATTCTCAAAGAATTGTATCCCTTCAGACAAGAGGTTCCTTCAATCAGTTTCTTCTGAACGAGGGTATCACACACATTGGCATTTACGTTGCACTTCTTGAGGAAGCCTTCAGGGAGTCTGAGTTGCTTCCTCAGTTCCCATCCAAGTGCCTTCCTTAAGCTGGGTAAAGATAATTGACCTTGACAGTCAGAACCCAGACATCCTAAATACCTGACCAGCCCAGCGAAGCTGATTTTGGACCATCATAGCCTCGATGCTGGTGCTACTGGTTTCTTCAAAGACACGGATAGTCGTACACCTGTCCTCCTAGCTGGTATGGGGAATCCATCACAAACAGCATTAACTGTACTTCTCCAGTGCCTTGAGGTAGCATCTCTACATAGTCAAGGTTTTGGAGCCATATAGAAGAGTTGGAAGAATGATTGCAATTTACACCAGGAATTTGGTATCAACTTGGATTTACCAGTCTCTTATTCGAGAGAGATGACTGATTACACACCCTGCATTAAAGCTCTATATTAGATATTTGCCCACAATTATTCAATTGATTAAGGCAAATAGTTCCATTGACTGATGGATCAGGAAGGAACTGGCTCAGTCCCAATCTAGTTAAGTTAGCAGATCTGTGATTTTATTGCAGGTTATCAGCACTTATAAATTGAGCGAAGACTGCTAATGATCCCCCTGGACTGCTATCCAGTTACCTCTTTCTCAACAGCAAGGTACAAGCATAAAGAAAGGGGTCATAGTGAGATATTATAGTTGTTCAGAGTCTGGTGAACTGTACCTCAGCAAGCAGAAGACAGATTTGGGATCAGAAAATTGAGAGACAATTAATGCACAATATCCAAACAAAGTTTACAGGAGCAGAAGTCTTTCCCATAATGCTACATCATTAGAATATTTTTTGACTTTATTGACTATGCACAGGCGGTATATCATCATCATGCATACGCGGGGGACACGGCTAGAGGAACAGAAAAAAAAACAAAACTGGACTTGGCAAATCATTTGGGACTTAGTAAAGCTGATTGACTGGATGGGTGCAAAGGTAATCCTTCATTTTATAGAATCAAATGAGTTATGTTACTAAGAGACCATGATTCCTTCTAGTCAGTTTCAGCAGTGATAGAAAAGGTATTACATAATTCTTGCTTAGAATTATAGAACAATAGAAGTAAATGTTCAATTATAGTGACAAATTACACCATAGCAGTTCAATAACCATACAAATTAATTAAATGTCACTCCTGTGATAAAGAAGTTATTAACCTTTTCTAGTTTAGCCTTGGGGTGAACAATTAAGTTTTCTTGGAAGCTGTAAAGCTTAAATATTGAAAAGAAACATACATCTGCACGTATTTTGTTGCTGAGAGCCAGAGGTTATATACAGGTAGTTTTTTTTCCATAACAATGGTTGCACTCTTGCAAAACCCCACATTGTAGAAAAATCACTCTTTAGAAACAGTGCTTTAAAGTGTTGGCGATGTAATCGCGTTATAGCCAACACACATTTTAAAACACACATTTAGAAACAATGTCCCCAATTCGTCAATAGCTTTATTGCAGATGTGTTAATGAAACGCACGATACAGCAGAATGATGTGTACAAAAACAAAAACAAATTGCAGGAGAGATTCAGCAGGTCTGGAAGCATCTGCAGATTCTGAAACTCACTGGGCTCAAAATGTTAGCTCTGATTTCTCTCCACAGATGCAGCCAGATTTACTGGGTTTCTCCAGCAAATTCTGTTTTTGTTTCAGATCTTCAGCATCCACAGTCTTTGACAAAATTTTATATACGGTCAAAATAAATCAGAGTGAATTTAGACTATAATGGTTAAATATACTTAAGTATTTTTAAATTTTGAAATTAAAAGTAAAAAGCAGACATCAGTAATGAACCTTGGATCAGTGGCAGGAATATGTTAATACTAATAAATCATTCTAGAGGTGCCTTAGAGCCAGGACAGATTTGGAATTGGGTGGTAACAGACAGTGATGGGGAATGGGAGTAACACCAAAATCTTGGATAAGATGAATCTGACCCAGAATGGACATTCATTTCTTATGTTTGTTTGAAGCAACACTGAACCTTGAATAATTAAATACTTATGGTATAAAGACAATCAGTTTTTCTATCTTCCTCATAGGCTCAACTCCAGTCTAACCGGAGTGATACTATCCCAGTGTCATTTGAATAAAATGATTGTAAACCTTTAAAAACCTAAAAGAACTGCGGATGCTGTACATCAGAAACAAAAACAGAAGTTGCTGGAAAAGCTCAGTAGGTCTGGCAGCATCTGTGGGTACAAATCAGAGTTAATGTTTTGGGTCCGGTGACCCTTCCTCAGAACCTCTGAGGAAGTGTTACCAGACCCAAAATGTTAACTCAAGAGTTTTCTTTACAATTGTAAACCTGACTGTCTCCAGTCGATTAATAGAGGCTATCATGTCAACTAGCGTCACGAACACGATATTCAGCTTGAAGTATGGAAGTGGCATTACAAAGCAGGTGAGAGTAGTGTATTTACCACGCATAAAAGTGGTAAGTTGATCAGAGTTAAAAATCACACAACACCAGGTTATAGTCCAATAGGTTTAATTGGAAGCAAACTAACTTTCGGAGCGACGCTCCTTCATCAGATGATAGTGGAGGGCTTGATCGTAACAGAATTTATAGCAAAAATTTACAGTGCGATGTAACTAAACCATAAGTTGATCAGAGGATGGATCGTTCAAGTATCAAAGAATCTGAAGGAGTATTGAGTCCAATAAATGCTGAGAAGAGAGGTCGCCAGCCCGGGGCTGAGTGTTGGTAGAATTCACACAAAAGCTGCAGTTGAGACAAAATTTCCACTTAGGTTGAATTCATCCAGCAGGGTGAGGAAGCTGCTGGGTTGGTAGAATTCATGTGGATAAGGGAGAGAAATCTGCATTAGTAGAATTGTGCAGTCACCACAATAGAGTTAAAAACTACATGGTGGTAGAATCTGTGTGGGAGGTTAGAAAATTCCATATTGATTTCATGCAGGATATATGTAAGCTAAATCCATGTTGGTAGAATTCGGACAAGGGAATCAGGAAGTAGGGGGCTTTGCTGGTGGCATCAGTGCAGAGGGCAAGGAAGGTCTTTATTATACAATCTGGTAAGGAGGAGAGAAAGGGAGATACAGACCGCTAATGGGAGTTGGAAGGCTCCATCACAAGGTTTATAGCACAACGCAAAAAATAATTAACAGAATGCTGAAGGATAGGTAAAATCCACAGAGAATGATAATGTTGGTCGATGCGTCAGAAGCAGGACAAAGAACAAGAGGGGATAATTATCATCACCACTTTATATTTACAACTTTGTAAATTCTTATATCTAACAAGAGAAAGAAGAAACTGCAAGTCAATGACTGTGGCAAGCATTGATACTGGTGCTGATGATGAACTTAGAGGAAGAGATACGGAATATGGGGACAGGGCAGGTCCACCCCATATAACAAACCCCATATACAATACCCACTCCATCACAGACATGACAGCATTAATATACCCCCAAAACCTGACAGTGATATCAGAAGTGGGGTGTCACAGAAATTGAAATTTAATTGGTTTTACCTTTGAGAAGCAATTGTCTTAGATTGTAATTAAACACGAGTTGACTCATTTATAGGTATAACGAGAAGTTACAATAGGATTAGAATATTCCAGAATGTGGCTGATAAATAACAGAAAAGATAGGAGCGTAGCTAGTGGGAGCTGTACTGGCAATTGCAGAAATTTATGGATGAAAATATGAGCGTGTCCTTGATAAGCTTACTACAGACCTTCCTAAAAGGACCCATCAACTTCGAAAGAGTCTGGAATACGTTAGCCTACTGTACACACATGTGCTTTTCTGCTGGCGATGGAAAATAAAGAACTACAGAAGTGAAGTTACAGCAATGAAAACAGCATTTCGAGATCAAATTAGTTTAGTTATAATCAGGCAATTCAAGTAATATTCTTTGATCAATCTAATATTATATTGCTCTCCTTATGTATAGCCAATGCGGATCTTAGCATTAACTCATCACAATCATGTGAGGTATATAGGATAATGAAGAAGGCGTTTGGTATGCTTTCCTTTCTTGGTCAGAGTATTGAGTACAGGAGTTGGGAGGTCATATTGCAGCTGTACAGGACATTGGTTAGGCCACTGTTGGAATATTGCGTGCAATTCTGGTCTCTTTCCTATCGGAAAGATGTTGCGAAACTTGAAAGGGTTCGGAAAAGATTTAGGAGGGTGCTGCCAGGGTTGGAGGATTTAAGCTATAGGGAGAGGCTGAACAGTCTGGGGCTGTTTTCCCTGGAGCGTTAGAGGCTGAGGGGTGACCTTATAGAGGTTTACAAAATTATGAGGGGCATGGATAGGATAAATAGACAAAGTCTTTTCCCCGAGGTCGGGGAGTCCAGAACTAGAGGGCATAGGTTTAGGGTGAGAGGGGAAAGATGTAAAAGAGACCTAAGGGGCAACATTTTCATGCAGAGGATGGTACGTGTATGGAATGAGCTGCCAGAGGATATGGTGGAGGCTTGTACAATTGCAACATTTAAGAGGCATTTGGATGGGTATATGAATAGGAAGGGTTTGGAGGGATATGGGCCGTGTGCTGGCAGGTGGGACTAGATTGGGTTGGGATATCTGGTCAGTGTGGACGGGTTGGACCGAAGGGTCTGTTTCCATGCTGTACATTTCTATGACTCTATGACTCAGTTTAGCTTCATTTGACAAACAAATGCAGCATGGGATTGAGAACAGAATGAAGGCAAGAACCTATAGCGAAAAGGCTATAGGACGTCTGTTTAGTTTCAAATCCAGACTTCCAAGGTGACACATGATAGAGATAGTATACACTCAGGCTCGTTGGTACTCATCAAGAAATCCTAGCCATGGCTGTGTCCTTGTGTTGGTGTATTAGGAAGTATAGCAATTGACTATAATAACAGTGAAGTTTCTTGAGCTATTGCACGAGACTGTTTGTAATTGCTTTAATGGTTAAAGTCTCAAATGAACAAATTAATCTTAGTACGAAAGGTTAAATTACAAGATCCCCAAAACTTCTAAAATTGGTGATCTCAACACGATCAAGACTGACTGAGAATGTCTGCTGTCATAAAGGAGCTTGGTGAATGTGCACGGCCAACAGTGCCATCAAGAAGGGGAACTCTAATGATCGTGGGATCATTGTGAACCCCCTGTGATTCAGACACTATTGTTACTAAGGGTATTTAAAATAGTTTCTTCTCTCTACCATTGATGTTGGACAAGGTGTCCAGCAAAGGTGTCCAAACACTGCCTGTAGCAGTCTGGAGGAAGGGGGAGCAGGGCATGTTTAAAGAGATAGTTGCATTTGTCCAAATTGGTTTGAATGACAAACTTAGAAGCTGAGAAAGTAATGAGCTTCTAGGCTTATGAAGCATACCACTATGTTCAGAAAGTGATCAAATTTGTGAAAAAGAATCAGGAGGTGGGTGAATAACTTGGAAAAAAAAACAATTGCAGTGGAAACGTCAGGAGAAAAATCGTTTAAAAAGACAAGTTCATACTTTAGAGTCAGGGTGCTACAAATTCTGCAAGATGGGCAGCACGGTGGCTCAGTGGTTAGCACTGCTACCTCAGAGCACCAGGGACCCAGGTTCAATTCCCCTCTCGGGCGACTGTGTGGAATTTGCAAATTCTCCTTATGTCTGCATGGGTTTCCTCCCACAGTCCAAAAGATGTGCAGGTCAGGTGAATTGGCCATGCTAAATTGCCCATAGTGTAAGATGCATTAGTCAGGGGGAATGGGTCTGGGTGGGTTACTCTTCAGAAGGTCGGCATGGACTTGTTGGGCCGAAGGGCCTGTTTCCATACTGTAAATAATCTAATCTAATTTTATGGAAGGTAAGGTGATAAATGAGGGGGTCTTGATATTAAAGAAAGAGAAACACTTCAATAACCTCCCAGAGAAGTAGATCATTCTCTGTAAATTTATGATGTTAGAAAAAATATTGGGAAATCCAATGGACAACTGGTATTAGTCACAGCAGAGATGAGTGTGGGAAAGCTCTTCTGTCGTGACTTCAGCTGACAATGGTTTTAGTCACAAATGTAAAACATTCTGTACTTCTCACTTCAACTACAACCAAAGGTTGGGTATAGAAATAAAATCTGAAACTAAATTAAAGTGTTAAGAAGACAGCTTTGTTGTATGAAAAGAAAACTAAAGAACTTGTGTATGAGAATAAGAAGTTTTCTGTTTCATTTTGTCAGGGCAATAAATGGTTTGTTTGAATATGAACTAAATATTAACCCTCTGTGGGCTTGTCTTTGCTTTTGTTCCTTGGTTGTTACATTCTATGTATTGGTATTATGGTTGAGGTTTTAAATTTATTAACCCATCTTGATCTCCCTGGAGATCAAGACTCAAGGATAAAAAAAGGTGGCAAAAAAGGCATATAGCATTCTTACCTTAATACTGTGATTGATGAAGGTAAGAGTTGGCAAGTCTTATTGCAGCTGTAGAAAACTTAGGCTACATTTGGAGCAGTGTGTGTAGTTCTGGTCACCATGCTATAGGAAGTATGTAAAGGCTTTGGAGATGATGCAAAAGAGGTTTGCCAGGACATTGCCTGGATTTAAGTGTAACAGCTACAAGGAAATGTTACACAAACAGTTTTTTTTAAAAACTAGAGGTTGAGGGACAAACTGATGAAAGTGTATAAAGTTATGAGAGGCGTTGATAGGGTGTATACACAGGGCTCGTTTCCCAGGTTGGAAATGTCAAATACTAGAAGGCACAGGTTTAAAGCGAGAGTGAGAAAGATGAAAGGATATGTGCAAAGCAAGTTTTCTTTTTAAAAAGCATAGTGTGGTAGGTACCTGGAACACACTACCAGGGGAGGTGATAGGAAGAAATACGATAAAAACGTTTTAACAGGCATTTAGATCGACACATGAACAGGTGGGGAATAATGGAATATGAACTATGCGTAGGCAGACAGGATTAGTTTAGAATGGCATTATGGTTGGCACAGACACATAGGCTAAAAGGCCTGTACTGCTCTATTTTACATTTTGAAGTCTGAGTTTAAAACTTATTGGAGATACTAAAGTGTAGATATGATTGTGGAGTGTGCCTGTGGCAGCTTAAAAGCATATGAAGTCAAGTTGCAGATCTAGGTGGGGTGTGTAGCATTTGGATATTATTGTGCCAGTCTGACTCTCCCAGATAAAACAGAGTTACAGTGTAAATTATTTTTAAAACGAAAAGAAAATGCAGCAACTTTAACACCATCTTCTAAACTTGTGACCTCTACCATTTAGGAGGAGGGCAGCAGGCACATGGGAGCACACAACCTTCAGATTTCCCTCTTCCCACAAGCTAAAAAACCAGCCTCTCTGGAACAATATCACTGTTCTTTCATCATTGCTGGATAAAAATCTAGCAATCCCACCCAACTGCATTGTGGGAATACCTATGCCACAGGGGAGGCAGTTTTTAGATGGGCAATAAATGCTGTGAACCACATGTCATGAACAATTTTCTTTTAAGCAAGGGGACAACTTTCCTATTATTACACAGCACCGTTGGTTCAGCAGAACTCACCTCCAACAACACCTACGCCCACACTACTCCTTCTGGTGTTCATTGGGGCGACGTGAACCCACTCATTTGCTTTAACATTGTATACCTCAACAGAAGATAAACCTGCAAAATTGAGAACAGATCGTTCAATCTCACACACAATATCAAACTGATAGCAACAAATAGATATGATAAACAATGAATGCATAGAAACCCATACAGCTAATTACAATCGGCAAATAACAGACCTAGTCCATGCATGGTGAGTTGTGAAAGAGAATTTAATTTTATTCTTTTTCAGCATGCGGTCATGAAAATGTCTGGATCATAAGATCACAACAATCCTGACAAATGTGGCATTTTAAACTCTTTTTTAAAAAGTCGTAGATCCACTCCTTGCCTCATTTCTCTTTTTTCACCATTTGCTCTAACTTACCTTGAAGGAGTTATGAACATACATAGAATTAAGGGTTCTAGGGCACAGCAGCATCTTCTTTCCCCCCCTCCCCCAACTTCAAGTGGCTCTTTTTCATGTGTAAGCCTAGAAAATGAGTATCAGCAGGCAATTTGAGGGGTCACAGCCCAATTCTGCCTTTAACAGATATTCATACTTGTGCATTTGCTAGTAGGGTTTCATTACTTAGCAGAAACTCAGACCAAGTCCTCTTGCTCAGAGACCACCTGAGAAAAGTTAACTCACTAGCTTTTCACGGCTTTAGGCTTCTAACTAAACTTACCATCTGGGAAAAATGCCTGTCTGCCATGCTGCCTCTGGTGTCCTTCAACTTATCACAGTCACATGATCAGAGGTCAAGTTGAGTAAAACAAACACTTTTGGCAGAAGTCATCTTATCCATCAGATGGACCATAGTGCAAGGTGCCTGCTTTTATTCTCTTCTTAGCTACGTTCATCTTTTTATATATATAGTAAGCGGATTTTTCAATTTGACACTTACTTACCTTCTACCAGATTTCTATTTCTGACTTCCTGCATGATCTCAATTGTTGTCAGGTCTTTCCATTTCTCCCACCAAATACTCCCACCTCCAACACTAACTCCTTTCATCGTCAGCCTACGTTAGGTTGATCAAGAGGTGCAGGTATACATATGGTACCTGTTGTGATACCAAGACACCCACCCCCACTACTAATCATCATTCTATTTTAATCATTTTATATTTACTGCAAATTACTAACATACTCAAATTAAATGCCATAAACTTTGCCAAGCAATTTATACCAAGTAACAGCAACAGAGCCAAGTGGGGAGTATGCTTGTTATTGGGTCCTTTCAGACTTTAGTAAGGGTGCATTATAAAAGTAGCAAAATAAATGGATGATTTACATCGACAGTAAATAGTACCAACAATGCAAATATTCTAAGTTACATATTTCAGATGGTTGGTAAATTTTACAAATGGTTTGGAAGTGCAATTTGATGGCATAAATATTTTTTAAACATATTATGAAAATGTAAAGGATTTTATATAACAGAATCTTATCACCTTCGGTTAGGAACAGAATAATTTTTGGGGCCCCTTTCAGATGGCTTCGGAGGTCCGCCAATCTGCTCAGTCTCCTGAAGGTAGCCAACTAAAAGCTGCCAACGGACTGGGTGCTAAGTGGCTGCCTTCAGAAGCCCCATTTAATTAGGGGTCCTTAACGAAGGATGCTCTGAAGATTACAAAAGGGAAAAAGCAGCATTTACACAGTTTTCAGGCCATCACTGTGAGGATCAAACCCCACTCCACCGGGATGATATGCTGCCACACCAGTGACGGTCAAGCATTCAAAATGAAGGTAGACCTTGCTGGTTCCTCACTCTGCTGTGCCAGGAGGCAACCTTCAGAGATTTGCCAGGCTTTTGCATCAGCCAGTTTGCTCATAAAAAGGCACTTCTTGTTCACAATTAGCTACCAGCTATTACAAAATAGATGGTTGATGCCTTCCAGACCCTGACTAAAGCAAGATTGCTCCGAAACCAAAGCGCATTGACAAAATTATATTAATGTAGTGCTTTCAATGTAATAAAGCATCCCAAGATGTTGTAGGGCCAGGGATTACAAAAATAAGACCATGGACAGCTTTGACAACAAGAATTTGAATTCAAGGGATTGCTTGATCATGGGCCAATATAGATTAGTAAGCACAGGGTTATTGATGAATGGGACTTGGTATGAAGTAAAACAAGGACATCTGTTCTGAATGACCTCAGGTTAATTTATTGTAGAATGTGGGAGATCAGTTAAGTGTGTTTTGAAATTGTTGAAATTAGAGGTAACAAAGGCATGAATGAGGATTGAAGAAATATTTGAGCTGAGACAAAACAAAAAAAGTCAGGTGTGATCAGAAGATCATAATATGATCAAACATGACACCAAGAATACAAACAAACTGATTTAATCTCAAACCATTGCCAGATAAAGGGATTGAAGCAGTAGCTACAGAATGGATCTTTAAGCAGGATTCTGAAAACCATGCTCTGAAAGTTTCACAGTTTAGCGTCACAAGAGAAGGGGCACAAGAGTTTGAGTGTATCTGCAGCTGTGCATTTGATTTCAAGATGGTATGTTACCTCCCAATTGTCAGGGAGGAAGATCTTACAAAGTGGCTGAAGGGCATTCATTTGGGGGACGATGAATAGCTGCAGTGCATGGTACATATTGTGCTGTAAGGGACGAAACAAAAATCAGTGATGTCATTGTGAATCAGCTTAGTGATTGTTTGTTAAGTGTTTTGTTTGGTAGTCTTTCAAAACCGGTGTAATTTATTAGTATACTAGTAGGATGGTATGCTTAAGGCATGCTAGATCAGTTCAGCCACGCGAAACGTCCAGCCTACAGCACATGGGGTTGGGTATGGTGTGGACACTTCACATGTCCTAAATGAACACACGTACAAGAAGCGTTACCAGCTGCCAAAACTTTAGCTCTGTATTTTGGAACTCTAGCAATGGCTAGAGTTACCACGGTGATTGTGTGGACAATAGGTTTCAAAAGGTGATCACATGGCAGGTTAAAGGCACAGAAAGATGAAGGTCATGAAGCAGTCCAGAGTCCACCTCACTCACTAACCTGTTTTCCATTTTGCATTAATGACAGATGAAATTCAATGCAAGGTAGTGAGAACTGATGCATTTTGGAAGGAAGAACACAGGCAGACAATAAACCTACAGGGTATAATTCTCAAGGGAGTCCAGGAGCAGAGGAACCTGGGAATATAAGTGTATAGATCACTGAAAGAATCCGATCAGATAAAGAACGCAGGTCCTAAAGCATACAGTATCCTGAGTTTTATTAGCAGGGACATAGTGTATAAGAGTAAGGTGTTGTTGTTGAATTTCTATTAGACAATGGTTACAATATTGTGGACAGTTCTGGACAACATATCCAGGAAGGATGTGATTGTGTTGGACAGAGCGCAAAGGAGGTTTACAAGATTGGTTGCGGGGCTGAGAAACTTGGAGAGTAAAAGGCTAGGAGGAGGTCTGAGAAAAGCTTTCAAGGGTAGAAAGGTAATTTGTGAAAGGTAGGTCATGCCTCACAAACCTTATTGAGTTATTTGAGAAGGTGACCAAACAGTGGATGAGGGTAAAGCAGTTGATGAGGTGTATATGGATTTCAGTAATGCGTTTGATAAGGTTCCCCACAGTAGGCTATTGCTCAAAATACAGAGGTATGGGATTAAGGGTGATTTAGTGGTTTGGTTCAGAAATTGGCTGGCTGAAAGAAGATAGAGGGTGGCGGTTGATGTGAATTACTAATCATGGAGTTCATTTACTAGTGCTGTACTGCAAGGATCTGTTTTGGGTCCACTACTGTTTATTATTTTTATAAAGACCTGGATGAGGGCATAGAAGGATGGGTTAGTAAATCTGCGGATGACACGAAGGTCAGTAGAGTTGTGGATAGTGACAAAGGATGTTGTAGGTCACAGAGGGCCGAGAGGTGGCAATTGGAGTTTAATGTGGAGAAGTGGGAGGTGATTCACCTTGGAAGGAGAAACAGGAATGCAGAATACTGGGCTAATGGTAAAATTCTTGGTAGTGTAGATGAGCAGAGGGATCTCAATGTCCATGTTCACAGATCTCTGAAAGTTGCCACCCAGGTTGATAGAGTGGTTAAGGTGGCATACGGGTATGTTAGCTTTTATTGGTAGAGGAATGGAGTTTCGTAACCATAAGGTCATGCTGCAGCTGTACAAAATTCTGGTGCGGCCACACTTGGAGTATTGTGTACAGTTCTGGTCACCGGAAGGATGTGGAAGCAAAAGGGTTTAGAGGAGGTTTACTAGGATGTTGCATGGTATAGAGGGAAGGTCTAATGAGGAAAGGCTGAGGACCTTGAGGCTGTTTTCATTAGAGAGAAGAAGGTTGAGATGTGACTTAATTGAGATGTATAAGTTAATCAGAGGGTTAGATAGGGTGGACAGTGAGGGCCTTTTTCCTTAGATGGCGAAGGCCAGCAAGAGGGTACACAGCTTTAAATTGAGGGGTGATAGATACAGGACAAACATCAGAGGTAGTTTCTTTACTCAGTAGTAGGGGAGTGGAATGTACTGCCTGCAACAGTAATAGACTCGCCAACCTTAAGGGCATTTAAATAGTCATTGGATAGGCATATGGATGAGATGGAATAGTATAGGTTAGGTGGGCTTCAGATTGGTTTCACAGGTCAGTACAACATCAAGGGCAGAAGGGCCTGTACTCCGGTGCAATGTTCTAAAATCAAGGGGAGACTGGATAGTGTGGCCACGGTTTAAATTGCTTTGCAACAGGAGTAAAAATGATGCAAGAAAAAAAACGTTTTCACACAACAGGTGGTTTGGTTTGAGAATGCACTGACTGAAGTGTGGTGGAGGTAGGCTCATTCGATGCATTCAAGAGGGCATTAGATAAGTATTCAAATGTAAACAATATGTGAAGGTATAAAGACAAGGCAGGACTATGCCAAAGTCATCATACTAATTTTGAGAACAGAGTCTGGACAAAATGGGCCAAATGGCAACCAAACCAGGCATGCAAGTGACATGTAAGAGTGTATGAGAGTAAGTGTAGGTGTAATGTGCAAAGGTAAGAGGTTTTCTAGGGGAACTTACAAGAGTTAAAGTGTACCTGCAGCTGCGCATTTAATTTCAAGATGGTCTGTTATCTCACTATTGTCAGCGCGAAAGATCTCTCAAAGTGGCTGCAGGGCATTCATTTGGGGGTCAATGAATAATTGCAGTGCATGATACATATTGGTACCAAGAACATTGGTGGAAAGAGAGAGGAGATCCTGGAAACAGAGATTATGAATCACGGAAAGAAGGTTGTAAAGTAGGACCTCTAAGGCAGTAACCTCAGGCGGTGAGGCTGGGGTTGGTCTGGGTGGGATGCTCATCGGACGGTCAGTGTGCACATGATGGGCTGAATGCCTGCTTCCATACTGGATGGGTCCTATGGTACCATTACAAAGACATAGAGTATAGGGTGACCTAAGATAGAAACTGATTATTTAAGGATATCCAACATATAGGAAGGCACTAAGAAGTGACAAAGGAGGGGGAGTAATGCTGATATTAACAGATGGAAATATATCTTCTCTTTTAATCTGATGAACATTTGGGTGGAGCTACAAAAAAGCAAGGGACAACAAACATTGGTGCAGATTGTTTATAGGCCAGAGTATAGTGGTAATGTCAGGCATGTGATGCAGTAAGTATGGATATCTACACACAATCAGTGTAGATCTAATAATCCCCAATACTGGGGAGGATGAATTCCTGGGAAGTTAACAACTGGTTTTCTACAGCAGTGTGTTGAGGAATGAACTAGGATCTGACTACTGCAGATTTATTATCATACAATGAAAATTGGTAAATTAATAGCATTGTTGTACAAAAACCTTCAGGGAAGGGTGACCATGATATAACATCCTCCAAATTAGAAAATGATATAATTCAAACTGAAACTAGGGTCTTAAAGTGTAAACAAAGGAAATGATAAAGGCATAAGGAGCAAGTTAGCTGTGGTAGACAGGGAGGATACATCAAAGACAGGCAACAGTTAGTACTCAAGGAATTAACACATGATTTACATTAAACATACACAGATTTAAAGTACAAAACCCCAACAAGAAAAATAGGAGTGTCACAGTAGTTAGCAGCGTTCGATTCCAGCCTCAGGCAACTGTCTGTGGGGAGTTTGGACATTCTCCCTGTGTCTGCGTGGGTTTCCTCCAAGTGCTCCAATTTCCTGCCACGATCCAAAGATGTGCAGGTTTAGGCGGATTGGCCATGCTAAATTGACTATATAGTGTCCAGGGATGTGCAGGCTAGGTGGATTAGCCATGGGAATTGCAAGGTTACAGGGATAGGGTAGTGGGGTGGGTCTGGGTGGAATGCCCTTCAGAGGGACAGCTTGGACTCAAATGGCCAACTTCCACACTGTCGAGATTCTACGAAACCAATTACGGTTAACAAGGAAAGTTAAAGATCTATTAGATCTTTTTCCTGTCCAGGAGCAGCGGGAGACAGAGCGGAGGTAACATTGGAGACAAGGTGGTTGCCGGGAAGGTAAGGACTTAGTATAAATTTTGGCAGCGGCTAAACCAGAGATACTACACGTGCAGAATCTCCCTCCCATTCACCCTCCTCTAACCAGAAGAAAAAAAGACTCTAAGGTCAGGTTTCTTTTTCTTTCTTTTCTTCCATATATTTAAGTGCATTGCTTGGTATTAGTTAGTTGAGTTAAAGCCAAGGCTTAGAATGGCAGGGGGACCTCAGACCCGTGACATGTGCCTCTTGCTTGATGTGGGAGCTCAGGGAAGTTGCTGACATTCCTGACTCTTACACTTGCAAGAAGTGTGTCCATCTGCAGCTCTTGTTTGACCGCATGATGGCTCTGAAGCTGTGGATGGACTCACTGAGGAGCATCCACGATGCTGAGGTGGTCATGGATACCACATTTAGTTAATTGGTCACACCGCAGGTTAGAGTCGCTGAAGGAGACAGTGAATGGGTGACCAACAGGCAGAGAAAGAGTAGGAAGGCACTGCAGGTGTTCCTGTGGTCATCTCCCTCCAAAACAAATATAACGTTTTGGATACTTTTGGGGGAAATGTCTCACCAGGGGAGGGCAGCAGTTGCCAGGATCATGGCACCATGGCAGGCACTACTGATCAGACAGGCAGGAAAAAGAGTCATTGGGTCATAGTCATAGGGGATTCTATTGTAAGGTGAGTAGATAGGCAGTTCTGTGGCCAAAGACGGGACTCCCAGATGGTATGTTGCCTCCCAGGTGCTCGGGTCAGGGATGTCACCGGTCAGCTGCAGAGCATTCTAAAAGGGGATTGTGAACAGCCAGTTGTCTTGGTACATATAGGCACCAACGATATAAGTAAAAAAACGAGATGAAGTCCTGAGAGAAGAATTCAGGGAGCTAGGAAAGAAGTTAAAGAGGAGGACCTCAAAAGGTAGTGATCTTGGGATTGCTACCAGTGCCACGTGCTAGCCAGGGTAGAAATGAAAGAATAGGCAGGATGAACATGTGGCTTCAGGGATGGTGTAGGAAGGAGGGGTTCAGATTTGTGGGAAACAGGGACTGGTTCTGGGAAGGTGGGACTAATACAAATTGGATAGTTTACACCTGAACCAGACTGGAACTAATGTCCCGGGGGAGGTTTTGCTACTGCTGTTGGGGAGGTTTTAAATTAATGTGGCAGGGGGCTGGGAACCAGAAGAGAAGACTAGTAGATAGTGAGGTGGAAACTAGAGACGGTAAGGATCACAAAGTTAGCATTACCAAGGGGAAAGAGTAAGCAGAGAGCAGATGAACGCAAAAGAACTGGCAGCCTGAACTGCATATACTTTAATGCAGGCTAAAAGGGATCATGAAATACCCCTTAGGGAGAATCCCAAGGCCTTTTATTCAAATATAAGAAGCAAGAGGGTAACCAGAGAAAGGGTTAATCCACTCGAGGCTAAAGGAAGGAAGGTTGTGTCAAACCTGAGAAAATAGGTGAGATTCTCAAATGATTACTTTGCATCAGTGTTCACTGAGGAACAGGAAGTGATGAATGCTGAGATTAGAAATACAAGTTTGTTTACTCTGGATCACGTTGACCTAAGGAGGGAAGATATGATGGGTAGGCTAAAGGATATGAATGTGGACAAATTCCCAGGACCGGGTGGGATCTACCCCAGGTTGCCGAGGGAAGCAAGAGGGGAAATAACCGGGGCCCTGACAGATATCTTTGTAGCATCCTTAAACATAGGTGAGGTGCCAGAAGACTGGACAGTTGCTCATGGGTGTCCCCCTGTACAAGGAGGGTAGTAGAGATATTCCAGATAACTGCAGGACCAGTGAGCCTGATGTCAGTGGCGGGAAAGTTGCTGGAGAAGGTACTGAGGGATAAACTCTAACTTATATTTGGAAAAGAATGGGCTTTTCGGTAATAGGCAACATGGTTTTGTGTGGGGTAGATTGTGCCTTAGAGTTCTTCGAGGAAGTAATCAAGATGAAGGAAGGGCTGTAGATGTCATATATAATGGACTTTAGTAAGGCTTTTGAGCAGGTTCCCCATGGTAAACTAATGGAGAAAGTGAAGTCACATGATGTGCAGAGAGTGTTCTAGCTAGGAGGATAAAGAACTGGTTGAGCAACAGGAGACAAACAGTAGTAGTTGAAGGGAGTTTCTTAAAATGGAGAAGGATGACCAGTGGCATTCCACTGGGATCAGTGCTGGAGCCACTGTTGTTTGTGATATACATAAGTGATTTGGAAAAGGCCATTGTTGGTATGATCAGTAAGTTTGCAGATGACACGAAGATTGGTGGAGTAGCAAAAAGCATAGGGGACAGTCAAAGAATACAGAAGAACATAGATAGACTGGAGAGTTGGGCAGAGAAGTGGCAGGTGGAGTTCAATCCAGGCAAATGTGAGGTGATGCATTTTGGGGAAGTCTAATTCTAGTGCGAACGACACTAAGTATAGTTGATGAGCAGAGAGACCTGCACTCCCAGATCCATTGTACCCTGAAGGTAGCTGCACAGGTGGATAGAGTGGTCAAGAAAGCACATGGTATGCTTGCCTTTATCGGACGGGGTAGAGTATAGGAGCTGGCAGGTCATGTTAAAATTGTATAAGACTGGTTCGGCTGCATTTAAATACTGTGTACAGTTCTGGTCACTATATTACCAAAAGGATGTGATCGGATGTGGTCACTTTGGAGAGGGTGCAGAGAAGGTTTATGAGGATATTGTCTGGTATGGAAGGTGCTAGCTATGAAGAGAGGTTCAATAGGTTAGCTTTGTTTTCATTAGAAAAAAAAGGAGATAGTGGGGGGACCTGACTGAGGTCTACAAAATCATGAAGGGTATACACAGGGTAGACAGAGATAAGCTTTTTACCAGGATGAAGGGTTCAATGGGCGGAAGTGAAGTCGGAGCGCAGAGGCTGTTGGGAAGGTGGGTGAGTGTTATTTAAGTAGGTATGCCCCAGGTCCTACACAGTAGGGCCTCCCTCCCACCCTGAAGGGCTTATGCCCAAAACATTGATTCTCCTGCTCCTTTGATGCTGCCTGACCCGCTGCGCTTTTCCAGCAACACATTTTTCAGCTCCTCCCTCCCAACCTCCTCCTCTAATCTAAATTAATAGCCCACAGACTTGCAACAAAACACGGGGTTTGAGGGAAGTTTATGTTGAGAAAAGAGCAAGTCTTTGGCTCAGGAATCTTCGACAAAGAAGTTGAGAGAAGTGATTATGCCACAGTTGAAGACATGACTGCCAAGCTGATTCAGTGTACTGCGTGCATGATGTGGGAGGTCACTGTACTTGATCCCAGCGCTCATTGAACTAGATCCCTGCAATCATCGTACTGGATCTCTCTGCTCATATAACTGTGGAAAGTGCGCGCACATTCAGCTTCTGACAGAGCATATTGCAGCACTGAAGAAAGAACTAGATGACCTCAGGCTCATCCGAGAGAACGAGATCTTTCTGGACAGGACCTTCAGCAAGGTTATTACACCGAGCATACCAGAAGAGAGTAGCAGGGAGAAGATGATGAGGAAGGCAGAAATGAGACAAGTGCAAGAGACCCTGGGAGAACTACCTGTCAGGAACAGGTTCAATCTCTTGGAAACTGTAGAGACAGACGTTACTGCCAGTCCGCAAGGCGGTCAGGTCTGCCAATCAGACATTGGCGTGGAGGCAGAGCAGAGAAGACAGACATCACAGAGCCGTGGTAATAGGGGACTCCATAGTGAGAGGGACTGAAAGGGGTTTCTGCGGCAACAGGTGGGATTTGAGGATGGTGTGTTGCCTACCCGGTGCCAGGATTAAGGACATCGCAGTCAGAGTGCAGGAAATCCTCAAGGGCGAAGGTGAAGAGCCAGAGATGGTGGTGCATGTCGGCACAAATGATGTCAGGAAGAAGAGGACGGACATACTACAGCAGGACTTCGGAGAACTCTGAAGAAAGCTGAAAAGCAGGACGTCCAGGGTGGTTATCTCCGGTTTGCTTCCAGCTACTTGGGCTGGAGAGAACAGGAACATGGAGATAATGGACTTGAATGTGTGGCTGGGGAACTGGTGCAGGAAGCAAGGATTTAAATTCTTGGATCACTGGGGTATGCTTAGCGGTAAGGATCAATTATACAAGAGGGACGGGTTGCACCTGCACTCTGGCAGGTAGGTTTGCCACTGCAACACATCTGCGTTTAAACTAAATAGCGGGGAGGGGGTACAAACTGGAATATTAAGAAGGAAGTTAAAGGAAAGTTAGAACAAGAGAAGTCAAGAAAGACAACGGAATCAATGGAGCAGAAAACTCAAAAAGGGATCATGCTGTAAGGTCAAGTGAAATAGGGGTTGATAGGAAGGGCGAGGGGAGTAACAAATTAAAAATATTATAAATGAATGCACGAAACATTAGAAATAAGATGGATGAGCTTGAGGCTCATTTGGAAATTGGCAGATACGATGCTGTGGGGATAACGGAGACATGGCTTCAAGTGGACAGCGCCTGGGAAATGAATATTCAAGGCTATACATGCTATCGTAAGGACTGGCAGAGGGGATGGGGTGGCCCTGTTGGTAAGGAATGATATTCAATCCCTTGCGCGGGGGGACCTAGAATCAGGGGTTGTAGAGTCAGTATGGATATAGCTGAGAAATTCTAAGGGTAGAAAGACCCAAATTGGAGTTATCTACAGGCCCCCAAACAGTAACCTGGATGTAGTGTGTAAGTTGAATAAGGAACTGAAATTGGCCTGTCACAAAAGATATTATGACAGTTGTTATGGGGGATTTCAACATGCAGGTAGACTGGGAGAATCAGGATGGTCCTGGACCCCAAGAAAGGGAGTTTGTGGAGTGCCTCTGAGATGGATTCTTAGAACAGCTTGTGCTGGAGCCTACCAGGGAGAAAGCAATTCTGGATCTGGTGTTGTGCAACGAACCGGATTTGATCAGGGACCTCAAAGTAAAGGAGCCATTGGGAGGTAGTGACCACAATACAATAAGCTTTAATCTGCAATTTGAAAGGAAGAGGGTACAATCGGAAGTGACAATATTTCAGGTGA
The DNA here is from genome assembly GCF_047496795.1 of Chiloscyllium punctatum. Classification (NCBI taxonomy): domain Eukaryota; kingdom Metazoa; phylum Chordata; class Chondrichthyes; order Orectolobiformes; family Hemiscylliidae; genus Chiloscyllium; species Chiloscyllium punctatum. Next base: position 22,114,649 of record NC_092739.1, read on the forward strand.
ATAAAGGGAACTATGGAGCTATGAGGGAGCTCCATAGCTCCCTGGAGCAACAATGGCAGGTATTTCTGGGTATAATGCAGAAGATGCAGGATCAGTTCATTCCAAAAAGGAAGAAAGGTCCTAAGGGGAGGCGGGGTGGCCATGGCTGACGAGGGAAGTTAAAGACCATGTAAAGACAAAAGAGAAAAAGTATAACATAACAAAGATGAGAGGGAAATCAGTGGACTGGGAAGCTTTGAAAGAACAGAGGATAACCAGAAAGGAAATACGCAAAGAAAAAATAAGGTACAAAGATAAACTGGCCAAAAATATAAAGGAGGATAGTAAAGGCTTTTTTAGGTATGTGAAAAGAAAAAAAATGGTTAAGACTAAAATTGAACCCTTGAAGACAGAAACTGGTGAATCTATTACAGGGAACAAAGAAATGGCAGAAGAGTTGAGTTGGTACTTCAGATTTATGTTCACTGGGGAAGACACGAGCAATCTCCCAGATGTAATAGTGGCTGAAGGACCTGAACTGAAGGGAATTTATGTTAGGCAGGAAATAGTGCTGGAGAGACTGTTAGGTTTGAAGGCTGATAAGTCCCCGGGACCTGATGGTCTACATCCCAGGATACTGAAGGAGGTGGCCCTAGAAATCGTGGATGCATTGGTGATCATTTTCCAATGTTCTAGAGATTCAGGATCAGTTCCTGCAGATTGGAGGGTAACTAACGTTGTCCCTCTTTTTAAGAAAGGAGGGACAGAAAAGAGAGAATTTTGGACCAGTTAGTCTGACCTCAGTGGTGGGAAAAATCTGGAGTCAATTATAAAAGGACAAAATTATGACACATCTGGATAGCAGTAACAGGATAGGTCAGAGTCAGCATGGATTTATGAAGGGGAAATCATGCTTGACTAATCGTCTGGAATTTTTTGAAGATGTAACTCTGAAGATGGATGAGGGAGATCCAGCGGATGTAGTGTACCTGGACTTTCAGAAAGCCTTTGATAAAGTCCTACATAGGAGGTTAGTGAGCAAAATTACGGCACATGGTATGAGGGGTAAAATACTGACACGGATTGAAAATTGGTTGGCTGACAGGAAACAAAGAGTAGTGATAAACGGCTCCCTTTCAGAATGGCAGGCGGTGACCAGTGGTATGCCACAGAGATCAGTGCTGGACCGCAGCTTTTTACAATGTACATTAATGATATAGATTAAGGTATTAAAAGTAATATGAGCAAATTTGCTAATGACACAAAGCTGGGTGGCAGGGTGAAATGTGAGGAGGATGATAGGAGAATACAGGGTGACCTGGACAGGATAGGTGAGTTGACGGATGCATGGCTGATGCAGTTTAATGTGGATAAATGTATGGTCATCCACTTTGGTGGCAAGAACAGGAAGGCAGATTACTACTTAAATGGAGTCAAGTTAGGTAAAGGGGCAGTACAATGAGATCAAGGTGTTCTTGTACATCAGTCAATGAAAGCAAGCATGCAGGTACAGCAGGTAGTGAAGAAGGCTAATAGCATGCTGGCCTTCATAACAAGAGGAATAAGTATAGAAGCAAAGAGATCCTTCTGCAGCTGTACAGGGCCCTGGTGAGACCGCACCTGGAATATTGTGCGCAGTTTTGGTTTCCAAATCTGAGGAAAGACATTCTGGCTATTGAGGGAGTGCAGCGTAGGTTCATAAGGTCAATTCCCAGAATGGCGGGACTATCTTACGCTGAAAGACTGGAGCGACTGGGCTTGTATATCCTTGAGTTTAGAAGGCTGAGGGGGGATCTGATTGAGACGTACAAGATTATTAAAGGATTGGACACTCTGGAGGCAGGAAGCAGGTTTCCGCTGATGGGTGAGTCCCGAACCAGAGGACACAGTTTAAAAATAAGGGGTAGGCCACTTAGAACAGAGTTGAGGAGAAACTTCTTCACCCAGAGAGTGGTGGGTGTATGGAATGCTCTGCCCCAGAAGGCTGTGGAGGCCAAGTCTCTGGACACTTTCAAGAAAGAGTTGGATAGAGCTCTCAAGGATAGTGGAATCAAAGGTTATGGGGATAAGGCAGGAACAGGATACTGATCGAGGATGATCAGCCATGATCATAATGAATGGTGGTGCAGGCTCGAAGGGCAGAATAGCCTACTCCTGCACCTATTGTCTATTAATGAGGGGTCACGCTTACAAGGTGAGAGAAGAAACGTTTAAGGGGGATATACACAGCAGGTCCTTTACACCAGAGGGTGGTAGGTGCCTGGAACGCATTGCCAGCAGAGGTAGTCGAGGCAGGCACGGTAGATTCATTTAAGATGCATCTGAATAGATGCACGAGTAGGTGGGGAGCAGAGGGATACAGATGCTTAGGAATTGGGCAATAGGTTTAGACAGTGGATTTTGATCTGCTTAGGCTTGGAGGGCCAAAGGGTCTGTTCTTGGGCTGTAAATTTTCTTTCTTCTCTCAGATCAATGGAAGTGGTTGATAAAGTTTCCAAAGTAAGTAATAACCTTGAAGATGAGGAGTATTTTAGAATTTATCAAAGGAGGATAAAGAAACTGATAAAGAAAGTGAGAAAATAGGAATATAATCTATTAAGAAACATGAAAAAAGGGAGAGATTGGCAAAGAGGGGTCTGCTGATGCTGGAGATGAGAGAGTGTTGCTAGAAAAGCACAGCAGGTCAGGCAGCAACCAAGGAGCAGAAGAATCGATGTTTAGACCTGATGAAGGGCTCCAGCCCAAAACATCAATTTTCCTGCTCCTCTGATGCTGCCCGACCTGGCTTTTCCAGCAACACACACTCAAAGACAAATATGGGTGCATTACAAATATACAGCAGAATTTATAATACGAAATAGGGAAAAAGCAAAGAAAAGCTAAATGATTACTGTGTGCCCGTCTTCCCAGGGGATGAGAATACAATAAACCTGCCAAAAATACTAGAGATCCAGAAACTATTGAAAAGGGAAAAAAAAATCATAAAAATAGTATTGCTGAAAAAGTACATTTTTTGTAACCTTGTCCTGTACTCGAAGACAAATTGTGAGAAATTCCAATGGAGAGGGAAAACAACATTTATACTGTATGAGGGGGGAATGCTGATTATTGGAAAATGAATCCTGATTGTTAGAGGCATTGCCATAGAGAATGAACTATGCCAATGATTGCTAATTAACTGTTAAGCTTTCTTTAAATTTCAAACAAGGTTGCTGGTCTGTTGTCAAGGCGTTACCCTAAGAAATAAACAGAGAAAAGGGAATGGCTGCCAACTACTTTGTTTTGCTGAAACACAGTATGTGTACATGCAGCTTTCAGTACATGCATGAGCAGACTGTAGGTCTGACTGACAAACAAACTAGGAGAAAGTGAAACTGCGGATGCTGGAGATCAGAGTCGAAGGGTGTAATGCTGAAGAAGCACAGCTGGTCAGGCAGCATCCGAGGAGCAGAAGAGTTGACGTTTTGAGCATAAGCCCTTCATCAGGAATAATCCTAATGAAGAGCTTATGCTCGAAACATCAACTCTCCTGTCCCTCGGATGCTGACTGACCAGCTGTGCTTTTCCAGCACCACACCCTTCGACTCTGACAAATAAACTGGTTGGCAGCGTAACTCATTGTACAGTCTGATTATGTAACTAAAGTTGTCCACTTGCCACATGACATCTGAAGTTGGGCACTGTTGAGACTTTTTCAACTGTATACTGGTTGGCTACATTACGTATTCTGTTTGATGTAGGGGTGTTCTGTTTGACATGATCCACCAGTCTTAGAGACAAACAATCCAGTCTTTGAGACTAACACCACGTAGGCACTGAAATTCATACACCATAAAATAGAGAACTTTAAAGCGCAGAAAAGGCCCATCAGCCCTCTATGTTGCATAGACCTGTGAAACCAATCTGAAGTCCAGCTAAACCTACACGAATCCATTCTCATCCATATGCCTATCCAATGACCATTTGAATGCCCTTAAAGTTGGCAAGTCTACTACTGTTGTAGGCAGTGCTTTCCACTCTGGTGTGGCCACACATGGAGTATTGCATACAGTTCTGGTCACCGCATTATAGGAAGGATATGGAAGTCTTGGAAAGGATGCAGATGAGATTTACCAGGATGTTGCCTGGAAGGAGGGAAGGTCTTATGAGGAAAGGCTGAGCAACTTGAGACTGTTTTTGTTAGAAGTAGTTTGAGAGGTGACTTTCTTCTGAGTAAAGAAACTACCTCTGACACCAGCCATCGCCATCTAAGGAAAAAGGCTCTCACTGTCCACCCTAACCCTCTGATTAAATTATAATGTTTCAATTAAGTCACCTCTCCTCCTCCTTCTCTCTAACAAACACAGCCTCAAGTCCCTCAAGCCTTTCCTCATACCAGGCAACATTCTAGTAAATCTCCGCTGCACCCTTTCCAACACTTCCACATCCTTCCTATAATGCGGTGACCAGAACTGCAAGCAATGTTCCATGTGCGGCCGCACAAGCTGAGGCTTGACCTCATTGCTCCAAAACACAATCCCTCTACCAATAAAAGCTTACATACCATATGCCTTCTTAACAACCCTGTCAGCCTGGGTGGCAACTTTTAAGGACCTATGTACATGGACACCAAGATCTCTCTGCTCATCTACACTACTAAGAATTTTACCATTAGCCCAGTACCATGCATTCCTGTTACCCCTTCCAAAGTGAATCACCTCATACTTTTCCACATTAAACTCCATTTGCCACCTCTCAGCCCAGTTCTGCAGCCTCTCTCTGTCCCTCTGTAACCTATAACATCCTTCGTCACTATCCACAATTATACCGACCTTAGTGTCATCTGTAAATTTACTAACCCATCCTTCTATTCCCTCATCCTGGTCATTTATAAAAATGACAAACAGCAGTTGACCCAAAATAGATCCTTGAGGTATACCACGAGTAACTGAACTCCAAAAATATTTCCCATTAACCACCACCCTCTATCTTCTTTCAGCTAGTCAATTTCTGATCCAAACTGCTAAATCACCCTCAATTTCATGCCTCCGTAATTTGTGCAATAGCCTGCCATAGGGAACCTTATCAAATGCATTACTGAAATCCATATACACCACATCAACTGCTTTACCCTCATCCACCTGTTTGGTCACGTTCTCAAAGAACTCTAAGGTTTGTGAGTCAACCTACCCTTCACAAAATCATGTTGACTATCCCTAATCAATTTATCCCTTTCTAGATGGTTATAAATCCTCTCTCTTATCACTCTTTCCAACAGTTCACCCACAACCAAAGTAAGGCTCACTGTTCTACAATTATCAGGATTGTCTCTACTCCCGTTCTTGAACAAGGGAACAACATTTGCTAATCTCCAGGCACTATTCCTGTAGACAATGACTCGGCAAACTCCTCCCTGGCTTCCCAGAGAATCCCAAGAAAAATCACATCAGGCCCAGGGAATTGATCTATTTTTACACTTTCCAGAATTGCTAACCTCCCTGGGAACCTCATCTAGTCTAGTAGCCCGTATCTCAGCATTCTCGACAACATTCTTTTACCAGTACGAATACTGACAAAAAAAAATTCATTTAGCGCTTGCGCTTCCTCTATCTCCTTTGACTCCACGCACAACTTCTCACTACTGTCCTTGCTTAGCCCTAATCTTTCTCTAGTCATTCTTTTATCCCTTATATACAGAAAGGAAGCCAACAACTTGATCCTATCTGCCAAAAGCTTCTCATGTCCCCTACTGGCTCTTAGCTCTCTCTTTAGGTCTTTCCTGGCTAACTTGTAATTCTCAAGTGCCCTAACTGAGCCTTCACATCTCATCCTAACAAGCCTTCCCTTTCCTCTTGACAAGAGATTCAACTTCCTTCGTAAACCACTGCTCCTGCGTTTGACAACTTCCTCCCTGTCTTACGGGTACATACTTATCAAGGACATCTCTGGAACTATTCAGAGGCCTATAGAAAACTCCCAACAGAGTGATATCTCCTTTCCTGTTTCTAACCTCAGCCCATACTACCTCAGTAGACAAGTCCTCAAACGTCCTTTCTACAACTCTAATACTGTCCTTGACTAACTGACACAGCACCCCCCCCCCACCAACCCCCCTTCCAGCTTTACCAATTTCTCTGTTCTTACTGATACATCTAAATCCTGGAACCGACAATAACCATTCCTGTCCCTGCTCTACCCATGCGTCCAAAATGGCCACAACATCGAAATCCCAGGTACCAACCTATGCTACAAGTTCACCCACCTTATTCCAGATGCTCCTGGCATTGAAATAGACACTTCAAACCAACTTTTTGCTTGCTGGTGCCTTCTTGTGACCTTGAAACCTTATTTCTCACCTCACTACTCTCAACCTCCTGTATACTCGAACTACAATTTAGGTTCCCATCCCCCTGCTGAATTAGTTTAAACCCACCTGAGCAGCATGAGCAAATTCTCCCCCCCCCGGGATACTGGTACCCCTCTGCTTCAGATGAAGACCATCCTTTTGTCCCACCTACCCCAGAATGAGCCCCAATTATCCAGGATTTCAAAAGCCTCCCTCCTGCACCATCCCTGTAGCCACATGTTCAACTCCTCTCTCTCCTTATTCTTTGCCTTGCTAGCATGTTTCACGGCCAACAAACCAGAGTTAACAACTGTTCTAGCTCGAAGCTTCCATCCTAGCTCCCTGAATTTCTGCCTTACATCCCCATCTCTCTTCCTACCTGTGTTGTTGGTACCTATGTGGACTGGTACATGGGGCTGCTCCCCCTCAAAGATCCAAAAACACAATCAAAAACATCACGAATCCTGGCACCTGGGAGGCAACACACCAACAGTGAATCTCCCTCGTTCTCACAAAACCTCCTATCTGTTCCCCCCCCACTATGGAGTCCCCACATCACATGTGTGGCTACAGAGGTAGTTCATATATTGTTGACCATCTTTCAAAATTAGATCGATTCTGGAACAGTATCAATATTAACAAGAAGGGAGTGCAAGAGAAAACAGGGGAACTATGGATCCGTTAATCAAGTATCAGTAGAAAATACTAGTATCTGTTACAAATGATGTGATATTGGATGCTTAGAAGATAATGATCTGACTGGGCAAGGATAATCTGAATTTATGAAAAAGAAATATAGTTTATAAAAGGAACTTTTAAGGGGCCAACAGGGGTATGGTGTATTTATACTTTCAAAAGGTTTTCAATTAGGTCCCACATGCGACCTCGTGAACAAAGTTTGAGCAGATGGGATAGCAGGTAAAATGTTGCCATAGTGGCAGAAAACGGAGTAATAAATGGATCGTTCTTAGGTTGGCAGGCTGTGACTACTGAGTTACTTCAGCAATCCATACTTCACCGACTGACCGCAATCTATATCAATGATTTGGATGTGCTGACTAAAAGAAATATTTCCAAGTCTGTAAATGTTACAAAGTTTGTAGATGCTACAAAAGCGAAGTGGTAATATGAGTTGTAAAAAGAATATAAAGAAGCAAAATGATTTGAGCAGGCAGAATGAGTGAGCAGAACATGGCAGATGAAATTTGATGTGGATGAAACAGGAGTTTTTCCAATTTGGAACACAGGAAGAAAAGGGGGCAGAGTTTTTGAAATGGTGAAAGATTGAGAGCATTGATGTCCAAAGAGATATTTGTGTCCTTGTACACAAGTCACTGAAAGGTAATATGCAGGTGCAGAAGGTAACTAGCATGATGGCCTTTGTCACAGGAGGAATTAAATACTGGAGGAAATGTGTCTTATTTCAATTATATAGCAATTTGGTGAGACTGCATCTGGGTATTATGTGCAGTATTAGTCTCTTTATTTTGAGGAGGATAGACTTGCCATAAAGCTATAGCAACCACCTTCGCTAGACTAATTCCTGGCATTATGGGATTCTTGAGGAGAGATCGAGACGGGACCTGTATTCTCGAGTGTTTTAGAGGAATGAGAGGTGATCTCACTGAAACGTACTATAAATTATTCAAGGACTAGACAGCGTAAATGCAGGAAAATGGGTTGACAAACTTATCAGCCATGATTGAATGGTGGAACAGACTTGATGGGTTAAGTGGTATAATTTCTGTTCCTATGTCTTATGCAGATAGAGGTTTATGGGTTTGAGTTAGTGCATGTGTGGGAGTAGATTAGAGGTTAGGTTAGGGTGGGAGTGTTCAAACTAAGCAACAAAGTGCCAGGTTTAGGAGCAAGGCTGAATTGGGATAGATATTTGTGTGGTGCAGGGACCACATGAAAATTTCCATCCAAGCCACACTTAAAACTATATTGCAATGCCTTCATAGTTACTCAGTTAAAACCCTGAAACTCCCTTTCTAACAGCCTTGTTGGAGCGGATTATGGATTGTAGCAATTAGAGATGGCAGCTCACCACCATTTTCTCAAGGCTAATTAGGATGGACGATCAATGATAGGTAAAAACAAATCAATGATAGCCTAGACAGCAACAGCCAAATTCCATGAATGAATAAAAACTCTGCAGTGAACTCTTGGAACTCTTTATTTCAGAGGGCTTTGGAACCCAGTCACTGAGTATAATCAAGCAAAGGTCAACGCAGTTTCAGATACTAATGACATCAAGATAACACAGAAAATGGCTTTTTGAGGTACGTGATCAGCCACAATCTAAACTGGCAGGGCAGGTTTGAGGGGTTGAATGACCTAAATATTTCTAATATTTACTTGTAGGAAATTTCCGTTCAATGAGTACTGGGCACTATCAGCATGCAGATGAAAACTGAAACTGTGCTATTAAATAAGGTTACTGAGGGGTAAAAGCTCCATGAAAAATTGGAGGGCAGCCTTTTCTGTATGAGATTTCTTGAAGGTCCCTGCCCCCTACCAAAACCCCTCTGTGCACTGGTAGAATAGTACTCAGTGTGTGGTTAAGCCTTCTGACAGATTTTAGTAATGAAAGCATAATCCAAACTCAAAAGTAAATTAAGACCTCTAGTAATACGCTTTAAAGCTAACTATGTACCAATCCTAATCAAATAACACACTGCCTAACAACATGGAAGACTAACACACATAATTTGGGCATACCTGTACTTCCGTCAAATCCTCCCACTGCATACAGCAATCCATTCAGTACTGCTGCTCCCAGAGTGCTCCGCCTGTCCTGCATATTGGCATTGCTCATCCACTGGTCCTTGACTGGATCATATGAATCAACTGTTCTCACTCGTAATGAGCCATTAAAACCTCCAACAGCATAAACTAACCCACCCATATACATCACACCTGCAAGAGACAGAAATTATCAAAATGTAAGTCAACTCTTGGATGATTAATGCACTTCTCTGTGGCAATCAATAGGCCTTTCACAGTACTTTGTGAAAGGCTGTATCAAAACACTACAATTTCATTTGATTATCCTCTTAATTATATTTTATTGTATCAAAGAGCCTCAATTATGTTGTGGAACAAAACATTGATTCAGTTAAAGCTGTGGGTGGATTAGAAAGGAAAATCAACTTTGACTTCATTTCATTCTCTAGCCTTTTGTCAACAAAATTCAAAACTGCAGAGGCAACTCGGCTTCCTTAGTCTATCATGTAAGGTACATTAGTTATATAAATAAAATCTGAAATGCAAAATATTTAAGTAGTCTCAGAAATAAACAAAGTCAGATTAACTTCAAAATCAAGCTAGTGCATAAAAGATTACCTTGCTTATTTCATTCAAACGTCTACACTTTTTCCCCAGGAAGAGTAACTGGCCTCCTAATTAAACTGTGATCTTTGCCATAATCACAAATAGGCATGAAACAATTTGTTAGCAAAATAATTAAGAGTTTAATACTTAACCAATTATTATATTAAACTGTACAGAAATCTGTGACTATGTCCTATTTACACACTAAACCCCCTTTATCACAAATTGCTGGACACTTTGTACCACTTTATTGAACACCACATGGCAACACCAGCTCACCACCCATCTTTTTAAAGTTAAGGGATTGCTGCATTTACACAATAATTACAAGCAAGCTCAGGCTGGGTCCTTAAACATCATAAATCTCATCACTAAAAAGGTACCCAGGTTCCTGCAACCTCTATGGCAAAGAAATGGAACAGTTGAAACTGTGGCCTCATATTCATGGAATATAATTCTAAATTAATGTTTGTCCTTTTTTTTTAAAATTTTTCCTCCCATTTGTTTTCCCTCTGTTATATGTAATCTTCCTTTCCTTCACTTGAATTTTTTTTTGTACCTGATTTGAGTGTTAAATCACCTCATTTTTCATCATTCCACTTGATCATTCACCAAGTTCCCAGAAATTCACCACCAGCTCACACTTCCAAAAACATTTCGAGTCAAAGTGTCAAACAGTGCACACTCTAAATCTCAATTGTATTTGTCACCTTAGTTGTCGTTTTCAGCAATACCTCCCTCACATCCAAACCTGCATCAAGAGCAGGAGCCACTCAATCACATGTCAAGTTTCACCAGCACAAATCTTGTTTAAAAAAAGAGATTCAATATTTTTCCTACGCATGCTCAAGAAAATCATCATTGAAGGGTCTTATCTTCTTGGATTTATATAAGATGCTGAAAGCACCATCCACATATATTAATAAAATTCTGAGGAGCTTATGTCCCCTGGCCAAAGTCAAGGGGGAAAAGATTTCACTTTATGCAGTACTTTTCACAATCACTAGCTGCCTAAAGTATGTTTTCGGACCAGTATGTACAGAATCTAAATCAGCTAATACACAGAAAAATTATGAAAGACAACTTGCACACAGCAAGGTGCCAGAAACAATAATAAAATAATGATCAGATAATCTGTTTTAATCTTGCTGGCCAAGGGCAAAATACTGCCAAGAATTTTTACATGCATCTGATGGGACAGATGGAAACTCAGTTCAGTGCTTCATCTAAAAGCTGGTACAGCAGTCCCTCAATACTTAACTGGAGCGTCTGTCAACCTAGATTTGTGTTCAAAGCCTTGGAGGGGAACTGAGGCAGGACTGACAACTTGGAACCAAATAAGGCAGACCCATGTAAATTATTTCTTCCTCCTTGAAGTTATATCAACTTGGAAATTAAATCACTGTATTAATCTCTGTATGAAGGTCATACCAGGCAATAGCTCAGATTTGTGGTCATGTCTTGCAATTGCTCAGACCTTTCACTCTAGGTGTTAGGATATCATGTTGAGGTTGTATAGGACCTTGGAAGAGGCCTCATCAGAATTCTGGTCTCCCTGTTACAGGGAGGATGTTATTAAGCTGGAGAAGATTCAGAAGAGATTTACCAGGATTAGATTAGATTAGATTACTTAGTGTGGAAACAGGCCCTTCTGCCCAACAAGTCCACACCGACCTTCCAAAGAGCAACCCACCCAGATTCATTCCCCTACATTTACCCCTTCACCTAACACTATGGGCAATTTAACATGGCCAACTCACCTAACCTGCACATTTTTTGGACTGTGGGAGGAAACTGCAGCACCCGCAGGAAACCCACGCAGACACGTGGAGAACGTGCAAACTCCACACAGACAGTTGCCCGAGGCAGGAATTGAACCAAGGTCTCTGGCACTGAGAGGCAGCAGTGCTAACAACTGTGCCACCGTGCCGCCCTCAGGATGTTGCCAGAATTGGAGGATTTGAGTTATAAGGACGGGCTGGGACGTTTTTCACTGGATTGTAAGAGCTTTATAAAATAACAAGTGATGTAGATAAGGTCAATGGCAGGTGTCTTTTCCCAAGAATGGGAGATTTCAAGACTGGGGGCGTATTTTTAAGGTGAGAGAAGGATTTAAAAAAGACATGAGGTAATTTTTTTTATTTCAGCGAGTGGTTTCCATGTGGAATGAACTTCCAGAGAAAGTGTTGGATATGGATACAGTTACAAATGTTTAAAAGATATTTAGCTAAGTACATGAATAAGAAATGTTTAAAGGGACATGGACCAAGTGCAGGCAGGTGGGACTAGTTTAATTTGGGATTATACTCAGCATGGTTGGACCAAAGGGTCTGTTTTCATGCTGGATGACTCTAAAGTTTCAAAATTAAATACCTTGAATTGGTAATCAGGGGATAAATCTAAACTGCAGCTATATTAATGTAGTAACATTTAAGAATGGGTGCAGTATTTCCACAAAGAAAATCTATAACAAAATTACAGCTGCACTACATGATCAGGAGTTCCATGTGTCAATAATTTCAGTTTACTTTTTGGCTATGTTTTGGCTCATGCAAATCAAAGAACCATTCAGAAAACTTAGGAGTTATGTGAGCTTTTCCATAAAGTTTGACCTACAAGCTCCAACTTTTAATATCTGTTACCAACACCATGTATTCCCAAGACTGTTGTACGATGAGATTTCCTGATGAAGCGCTCTTGCCCAAAATGTCGATTTTCCTGCTCCTTGGATACTGCCTGACCTGCTGTGCTTTTCCAGCACCCCACTCTCGACTCTGATCTCCAGCATCTGCAGTCCTCACTTTCCCCTATGAGACTGAGGCAGATTTACAGTCCCTGTACCACAGACCTTAAGACTTTGTTTTAATTATGTTTCTTAGCTCCAAATAATGAGATTATGGGTTTGGGATTTACTCTAGGCCTCGATCAATTAATCTAGGCTAAAATAAAAATTCAGTTCAATACTGAGGGAACATTATATAACAAAACCTCTCCCCTCCTTCAAATATATTAATTGAGACACCAGCTTCTTTTCCTGGTAGCTGCGAAACTTCAAAGTAGTAGATAGCAGAGATCCTGGCCAACATTCTATCCTCAGTTAGTAATTGATTAAAAAATTGATTAACTAGTCATTCATTACTCTCCAGTAGTAGGGAGCAAAACCATTGTCATCCATCACAATACAACAATGACAACAGCCTGTGCACAGTATGTTTCGTGAAACATAGATATACATACTTAGAAGTTAAACAAAGCAAGTCCTGTTTGTAATGGCACTACTATGGGCGGCACGGTGGCACAGTGGTTAGCACTGCTGCCTCACAGCGCCAGAGACCTGGGTTCAATTCCCGCCTCAGGCGACTGACTGTGTGGAGTTTGCACGTTCTCCCCGTGTCTGCGTGGGTTTCCTCCGGGTGCTCCGGTTTCCTCCCACAGTCCAAAGATGTGCAGGTCAGGTGAATTGGCCATGCTAAATTGCCCGTAGTGTTAGGTAAGGGGTAGATGTAGGGGTATGGGTGGGTTGCGCTTCGGCGGGACGGTGTGGACTTGTTGGGCCGAAGGGCCTGCTTCCACACTGTAAGTAATCTAATCTAATCTTAATACACAACAAAAAAAAATTGTTGCAAAGCATTCTCAGCCTAGAAATCAAAAATAAATCAGTTCCTCTGATGAGGCTTTTACTATAATCAAAACAATCCAAGGTACTTTACGGGAATGGTGCCAGACAAAAACTGGATAGAAGAACAAATAATAGTCAAGGTCAAGGAGATAAGCTTTCGGGGATATCACTAGGAATACTTTATACCCAACAGCTAGATATCCAAAACTTAGTATTAATTAACATTTGTTTACCTGCTCTACACCGCCGAGAGGGAAGCTCCGCAACTTGGTACCAACGTTCTTCAGCAAAATCATAGCACTCCACGCTCCGGATAGCTTTTGGCGCTTGGCCACCAACCACTACCAGCACCTGAAAGGTTAAATTGTGTTTCATTAAAGTTCTGCATGATACCTCAAGCAGAAGAAATCAATTGCTTCATTATTTTACTTATGTAAGGAAAAAAAACTAAAGATCCAATACACCCATACTGTGAAAATGTGCTCTTCCCTCAACTAAACTCATGCAGTTATTCAAAAAGCAAAAGGAGGGATTAAAAAAAAAGAGAGAAAAAAATCTCTCAATCAATTGTTAGAATGAGGAAAACACAATATGTTACATTATTTTGATATGTAGTCTAAATGGTTATTAATGAAACTTGCCTTAATATCCTGCCCTGATTTTGTCACAAAAATTTATATGGCTTTCTGTAATAGAAGATGCAAGCAGTTATATCATCAACTTAGCCAATCTGGCAATCTACAGTATTATGATTTGATTGACTCCTAGATAGTTCCTGTGCATGAAACTCAAAGAGGATGATATTTGGCTGACACACTTACAGCTGGAGTAAAGAAAAAGGGGATTTGGTAGCAAGAATGTTATGAAATCTGATCAGAATTGTGTGAATGTGGCAATAACTCATGTGTTTGATTGCACAACTACTGAGATATTGAGAATCACATACCTTTGGAAGGCTGACTGGCGTTCTTAATCTTGTTCTGGTTGTTTTCATTAATGCTCGTTGATCCGCTGGAAGCAAATGATACTTCATTGCTTCGATGAGGTAATCTTTGCATGCATTACTATTTTTAACCAATGTCTCCTCTTCCACTCTCTGTTAAACAAAACCAACAGTTTTTGATGCCATGTGAGTGCTGCATAACATTTAGCACATTATTTTCAAAAGTGCTTTTCTCCTTTACCAGATAAAAATAGCTATCAATAATTGGTAACAAAAGCAATACCAACTCTGGTTTTCCAAGAGAACAGACATTCCCTCTGTGTCACAGCTAATTAATACACTGATAGAGTGCTCGGTCTTGACCACGTTGGCACTATTTTTAAAGATGATACATAAAGACAAAACTGACTCTCTTAATTTAATCCCCAAAAGTACGAGACAATGAGAAGGGGAACAAAATTTGCTGACTTTATTTTTTAAAAACTCAAACTGTATTATAAACAAATTCTGGCCAAATTATTCATAACTTTCTAAAATTATACCCACAGTGATTTGACCCTTCCAGACCATTTCCCTTCAGCACAGTAAGGGTTACCTGCACCAGGTATTCGCGTGTAAGGAGAGGTAGCCGGACGTTTTCCATCAATCGTGCCATATGCTCCTGCCGGGGCTCCTTATCATGTTTCACCCACGAGATGGCTGCTTCAAAAACCTGATTGAATTAATAATTGTTTAGTATGACTGTACATCCAATGCTTCATAGATTTGCAATGGATATCTCTATAGCCTACTATAGGAATCTTAGGCCAGTGAGATTCAAACCATCCCATAGGAAGGGATGGGGGAGTACTTGTAATTGCCCATCATGAACTTACTCCCTTTCCTTATCTGAACTAACTTCATTGGGTTGAGGTTGTAAGGTTGTTGTTTTATGGGTAACACATCTGCTATATTTACATTATGTATAGCCAAAGACATTTATCCTGGCACAATCACTCAAATCAATTTATGAGTCTGTATTAGCTTCTTTAAGTCATGTCAATAGTTTTCTGGAAGAAATATTCCATCATGACTTTTAAGCTTCCGAGTATTATCCAATTTGATTACTGTAAGGCCAATTTGAATTTTTATTTTCGGTGTCATTTTCCAATTTTCTATTTTTATTGAATTGTTTATTTAACTACTGTAAATACACTTTTTCTCCTGACTATCCTTCCTTTCATAAACTCTTTAACATCTAAAGAACACAATTTTTCCCTCATATCTGGAGTACTCACTACATAAAAAAGAAACTCAATTATGTAAATTATGTAAAAAGTTCTAATGACCCTTGTTTTTAAGGTTTCCCCAGACACATTTAATAAAACCATGCTTTGTTTCCAGTAACACCACTCTGGATTTTAGCTTCATTTTTTGTTGAGCATTTCAAATCTTTTTGGCCAACTTTAAAAGCTGCTTCTATTTTATACTCCAAACCCTATACGCCCCTATAGGTAATGAGATCACAGACAAGGCTCACCCAAACAGATTCAAGTCTAGAAACACAAAACAGATACAGAATGCAACCAGTTCGAAGCACTATCCAGTTCCAGATGGACACAGATCAAACAATCATCTGGGATTAAAATTTACAAGGTATACACTGAAAATTGGTAAAATGCAAATGAAATTTCAAATGCACATTTGTGAGCACTCATCAGCGTCTACTGACATCAGAATATTCTAGTAACAGTAAACTCCTGAAAAAGTGTGAGAAAGATTGAGGAATGAAAAGTAAAAGCACACACTGATGGGAGGCAGAGAAGGTAAGTAACAAATTGTGTGCAATAATTATAGCAATACATTTTCAGACAATAATTATTGTTTACTGGGGTAGGGGAGATCTCTGACTCACGTGATGAAGCAGGTAGCAATTTCATGGATCTATATTGCTCCCTGTTTTTCACCCTATATATGAATGATTTGGATGAGGAAATACATATAGAATTTGCAGAAGACATCAAATTAGGAAGTGCATTAATTTGTGTAAATGGAGGCAGAGAGACACGGACTGAGTTAAACGTGGGGAAAGATAAATCAGAATTGATCTTACTGATGAGAGATTAGGAGCTGGCAATGAGAGTGGAATTTTGATATCTACGTATTGAAATCACTACAAACGTGTAGAAAATGTGATTTAAAAGAAATAAAAGGAATCTTGGCCTTTACAATAACAGAGCTGTAATATAAAAGTTGAGGTAATATCTCAGTTGTACAGAGCCTTCATCAAATCCCATTTATTGCAGTGTATTCAGTTTTGGCACAGCACCATCAAGAATAAATTGACTGCAGGATAGAACACAGATTCATCAGCATTATGCCAGGACTATAGGAGCTAAATTATGCAAACAAGCAATGTAAATTTGGTATGAATTACCTTTAGTTTAGAAAGTTAGGGGGCAATTTAATAATGATATTTAATATAAAGTAATTCAATTATACATTTGCTCTTCATTTCTTTCCTGTGATGAAAAAGGAGCATAATTTTAAAACTAAAGTTAGGCCAGTCAGAACCAAAATCAGTGAAAGGTTTGTACACAAATACTAACAGAATTTCAAAGCACGGTCCCAGAAGGTTGTGGCTACTAGATTGTTTGCATGTTTCATGATAGGGATCAATTAGTTGTTAATGAATGATATTAAGAGATATGGAAGGAAGCAGAGCAATTACTGCAGACACAGATCAGTCAGGATCTAGCTGAAAGCAAATCAGGCTTCAGAAGCTAAATGGTCTACACTAATGTTCCTAAACATCAATTTGCATTTATACATGCCATAAATATAGAAAATGCACAGAGGCACAAGGAAAAAAATTGTTTAATTAATTAAAGATAAAGAGGAGATTAGGAGTGATGATCAAAAACTAAGCCAAAATCATTGAGTTTTTAAAAATAGGAGGAGTTGAAGGCACAAGGGGATTTTGAGAGAAAGCTCAATTATCAGGCACCTAGGCAGTGGGAGGCATAAAAATGAAGCCAGATTCAGGTGCTTGTGGGTAGGAGAAAGAGAAGTTTACAGCAGCAGAGAATCTTGAGGATATGGGAGTTTGAATGCCACGGAGGGATTTTTATACACAAAACATTGCAAATGTTATTTTTAAAGCATTGAGAGATGTGAAATCACTCATCAAACTAGGCACACATTGCTCCTGGTAATGGTGAGTGCATAAACTTTTCGAGTGACAGATGCACTGAAGTAGTAGAGGTGGCAAATCATGCTATGAAAGTGGAAGATCTTCGTGATCAATATAGTATGAGATTGGAAGATCACCTTGGGTTCCAAGCGTTTGATCAGTTTTGTTCAATCTGAGACATTTGATGGGGAAGAGAATGGAATCAGTGGTGAGTGCACAACATTTTTGCAGGTGTTTAAAAGATGACGACTTTAGCCAGTGCAATATTCAGACAGACGGCTCCATCCACCAAACTTTTACCCACTTTGTAGACTCTATCCTCCCCACAACTTGCTTTCTTACCTCTTTTTGCATTATCAGGCACTTGGCTCAATTTCAGCATTCAATTAATCCAGTTAATTAATATGAATCCTAAACAGTTGAAACTCCAATAATTCCATTGGTATTCCATTCATTACAGTTTGCCAATGCAAAAATGATCCATTTACCCTGATCCTGTTTTTTTTTTAAATTAATTATCTCACCCCCTATAATACCGATATATCATTTTCAACATCATGAGCTCTGATCTTTGCAGCAATAATTTCTGTGGAACATTACAAATGCCTTTTAGAAATTCAAACACACTACATTAACTGGTCTACCCTTATCTACCCTGTTCGTTACATTTTCAAAAATCTAATTGGGAGAGGCACAAGTTTCCTTTCACAACATCATGATTGCATTCTAATTTTCTAAACAACACTACTTTTTCAGTAACCGATTCTACTATTTTACAGGAGTTGGCAAACTGGCCTGTAGGTTCTTCTGCCTCCCTCCTTTCTGGAACAGAGGTGCTACATATGCGATTTTCAAATTTGCTAGACCTTCCAGACTCTATAGAATTTTGTAACATTATACCAATGCATCTACTCATCTTTGCAGCTACTTCTTTTAAGACACCAGAATGTAAGTCATCAGGTCCAGGAGACTTGTCAGCCTTTAGTTCTATTACTTTTCTTTGCATGTTTTCTCTCGTAATTATGGTTGTTCTAATTTCCACCCTCCCTTTTGGTTTTCTCTTGTTATTGTTGGCCTGCTTTTATGCTTGCTTGAAGTCTCTGCCATTTCCTGGTTTCCCATGAAGTTCCTAGCTTCACCCTCTGTGGAGCTGATGCTCACGTCAGCTTCGCTACTAAATAATTAAACGGTTACAAGTGAAACCAAGCAAGAGAAGACCCATTAAGTTCAATGATGGCCTGATCAGTTGTGTTCAAGGGTGCAGATTGAGAATGCATGACAGTCACACAGAGAGTGATTCTGAATTTGGTCATGGTTCTTCCCAGGTTGAGAGACTGTTGGTGTTCAAACAGGAAGTCGTAGAAGAGCCAAACACAGATCAGCAAAGTGATAACTCTAAGACTCTCAGAAGAAAGAGAGAGGTTTATGTTGAGTGGTAACTTCTAGGGACAGTTATGACATTGAGAATGATGGCAAGCCCTTTAAGGAATGAGGAACACGAGTGGCTTGGTGCACAGTGTGTTTGTCATTCCTAGGACACAAGTACTGCTGGCAAGGTTAGTATATGTTGTTCATCCTTAATTACCAGTGAAAAAGGTGTTGGTGGGCTGTCTTCTTGAATCACTGCAGTCCATCTCACGTAGGATGCTGTACAGAAGAGTTCCAGAATTTCAAAACATGACAGCAAACAACAGGTAATATATCAAAGTCATGATGACAAGTACCTCAGAAGGGAATCTGTAGGTGGTAGCTTGTAGGTGGTAGCTTGTAGGTGGTAGCATTCCCATCCAGCTCTGGGTCTCATTTTTTAGGTAGTACAGGCCATGGGTTTGTAAAAAGCTGTCAAAGGCAGCCTGGTGAGTTACTGCAGCACATCTTGTACATAATACATACTGCTGCCATTGTGTGTCACTAATACTGAAACTATTTACTATTCCTACAAAAAGAGAGACTAGGAATGAAGTTCACTGCTCAGCAGTTTTTTGGAACTTATGTCAACAGTGTAGGAGGTAATTCTTAAATGAGATCAGATGAGTTGGAAGGAAACTACCATGGGGATTCGGTTAGATGCGTACGGGTAAGAAATGCAGTTGAACAAATAGTCTTTGCCTTGGTACTAAAATGTTCTTTCATATCTACAAGATATCTTAAAAGCATCATGTACCTTATTAATTATTCTATTAAGATTTTATTCTGTCGGAATACATGACAAAATATTGTAATAAAGTAAATATTTCGAAACAACAATAACCCATTAATCTTCTCTGGTGTTCTTTGAGGAACAAGTAATGCTCAAGGCATTAGAACTCTTGTCTGAATGCTGCCATAGGAGGTTTGTTAAGTTAAACTGAGCAGGCTTATTAATGGTGTATTGGCACGGATCCCCCGCCTGAAGGCCAGCCTTTGGCCTATTGCCTGCTGATATTTCTCCTGGAACGGATTTCTTGATCATTTCCGTCAGCAGCGGTTTGCCCTTCTTTCACTCTCAAATGCAGGGTCAGAAAGCAGAAATTGTAACTGGAATTGAATTTGTGCTATTATGAACCATGTACTGCCAATCTAAGGCCATTCCTACACAATTGGGGTCTAGATCCAGTTAATTGTAAGCAGGTCCTGAAGGTTAATGGGCAGCGTTCCCTCGGCGTGAAAAAGCTGCCCTTAGGTCTCTTTTATATCTTTCCCCTCTCACCCTAAACCTATGCCCTCTAGTTCTGGACTCCCTGACCCCAGGGAAAAGACTTTGTCTATTTATCCTATCCATGCCCCTCAATTTTGTAAACCTCTATAAGGTCACCCCTCAGCCTCCAACACTCCAGGGAAAACAGCCCCAGACTGTTCAGCCTCTCCCTGTTGCTCAGATCCACCAACCCTGGCATCATCCTTGTAAATCTTTTCTGAACCCTTTCAAGTTTCACAACATCTTTCTGATAGGAAGGAGACCAGAATGTATGCAATATTCCAAGAGTGGCCTAACCAAATATCCTGTACAGCCACAACATGACCCTCAGCCCCCTGTACTCCATACTCTGACCAATAAAGGAAAGCATACCAAATGCATTCTTCACTATCCTATCTACCTGCGACTCCACTTTCAAGGAGCTATGAACCTGCACTCCAACGTATCTTTGTTCAGCGACACTCCCTAGGACCTTACCATTAAGTGTATAAGTCCTGCTAAGATTTGCTTTCCCGAACTGCAGCACGTATGGAATGAGCTGCCAGAGGATGTGGTGGAGGCTGGTACAATTGCAACATTTAAGAGGCATTTGGATGGGTATATGAATAGGAAGGGTTTGGAGGGATATGGGCCTGGTGCTGGCAGGTGGGACTAGATTGGGTTGGGATATCTGATCAGCATAGACGGGTTGGACCGAAGGGTCTGTTTCCATGCTGTATATGTCTATGACTCCATAACATCAAACACCACACACGGAACCTTGGAACAACTGCACGAGCAGCTTACAACTGGACAGGTGCAAAAGTAAATTTGTAGTTAAATTGCTACTAAGCGAATTGGTCTTTGTTGAGGTTAGCAAGTACTTGCTTGTAATCTGTAATTATATGAATAAAAATAAAATGTCTAAAACTTCGCTCCAGCTACATTCCAGAAATACAGTGGATGAAAGTAACAAGGCAAGGAAAGGACCATCTCCAATAATAGAGGTTAACCCACCCTCTTCATGAGATTCTAAGGCATTGTGGGACAAAATCCTGGTCTTTGCTACCAACAGAAACATAACTGGACCAATCATATGTCAAGGCTACAAGAGCCTAGGCATTCTGTGTGGAGTTGCTCACATCGCAACTCACCAAAGTCCTTTACCATGTACAACATGCAAGCGAGGAGTGAGGTGGAACATCATTTACTTGCTGCATAGGCACAGCTGCAACACTAAGGCAGCTCAAAATAATCCAGTCCACTTGATCATCACACATACTACAAAGCACAGGAGCAACCTATCATAGATTTTCTGTAGGATCTCTCAAATCTGTGAGCCTCATTACCAAGAAGCAAAAAGACAACAGATGCATGGGAATAGCGAGACCTTCACATTCCCAAAGTCCTGCAGCAATCTGGTTTGGACATGGATCACAATTCATTCAATCAAAATTTTGGAACTCTCAAACAACCTAGTTGAAGCACTTTCATCATGCTGTACATCTCCATGACTAAGTCAAGAAGGTGGTCCATCAATATCTTTGAGGAGGTGCCTGTGTTGGATTGGGGTGGACAAAGTTAAAAATCGCATGCCAGGTTATAGCCCAACAGGTTTATTTGGAAGCACTAACTTTCGAAGCGCAGCTCCTTTGTCAGGTAGCTAGTGCGGCAGAATCATAGACACAGAATTTATAGCACAAGATCATAGTGTCATGCAATGTATTGAACAAACCTAGATTGCTGTTAAGCCTTTCATCTTTTAGAAAGAATTTGTTGATTCATTAACATACAAATCCCAGGACTTCTTCCAAGTCACATTCTCGTGATTTAATATTAAAAAAATAAGTGACATTTCAGCTCAGAAAATGAATTAAAGGTGAGGTTAGAGTCTGTATGTATTGCAATCTTGAGTCAGGCTGGTCAGTCCCTATTTCCAAAGTAGGGATATATGAAACTTCACATGGATTGACTGCCTGCAGAGTGTATGCTTTTAGAGAACGAGAGCGAGACGCATCTATAGGAGTGAGTGAGTGTGTGCTCATGAATGTGACGGAGTAGAAGCTTGTGAGAGGCTCTCAGAGGCTTCTACTCTGTCAAACACATATGCGCACTCACTCTCTCTTTCTCTCCATGCATGCTCGTGCACACAGTATATGGGGTGAATGTGCATTTGCAGATACATTTTATTTTGCTCAAAAAGCACACAATCTGGAGGTAGTCAATCCATGTGACATTTTATAAATGCCTCCTTTGGAAATAGAACCAGTCTGACTCAAGTTTGGAATACATACAGACTCTAACCTCACACCTTTAATGCACTGTCTGAGCTGAGTTGTCACTTACTTTTTATAAAACCTTAAGTTATTTGGGAATGTGGAGTTGAAAAAAGTTCTGGGATTTACATAATAAAATCTGTAATCCATTCTAAAAGGTGAAAGCCTTAACAGCGATCTAGGTTTTGTTCAATACATCATAATATGTGCATGACACTATGATCTTGTGCTATAAATTCGTGTATTATGATTCTGTCGCATTAACTAACTGACAAAGAAGCAGCGCTCCGAAAGCTAGTATTTCCAAATAAACTTGTTGCACCATAATGGGGTGTTGTGATTTTTAACTTCATCAATATCTTCCCACAGCAATCACAAACTGATCTTGTGATCCCACATCCCTGTCATTATCTTTTCCCCAAAAGAATGTGTCAATTTCTCATGTCCCTTTGGTAATATAAGCTCCAAGACAGAAAAAAAAGATTGGGCTCAAATTTGTCTATTGCAAGTAACACTTCGGGTTATTCAACACAGCTTCAGTGCTCCACCATTCTGCAGCTTCCCTTGTGGGCTCAAGTAAATTTATAAACTTCTGAAAGCGGAGGGAATTCTACCGACAGAGTTAGTACAGCAAGTCAGAAATTTTGCTGTTGATGTGGTGGTCAGGGGTTAGAATTAAAGAGGACATATTTTGCATCATTATTACTGGTGGAAGGACTGAGTCTTTAAGGTAGTGCAAAGGTTGTTAATCAAAGAGGCTGTTTTGTCCTGTATAATGATTGCATTCTTGAGTGCTGTTAAAGCAGAATTTATCCAAGAAACTGGAAGATTTCCCACCACATTCCCAATTTGCACACTGTCAGTGGTGGAAAGATTTAGGGATCAAGAAGTGAATTACTTGCTGCAGAATAACCAGCCTCTGATCTCCTCTTGTAGCCATAATAATTCAGTGGCTAAAAGATGGTCATTCCCCAGAACGACAGTGGCAGGATATTGGACAACGCCAAGTGTTATGACTAAGATGGGAGGAGTGCAGCCTCTCTCCCACTACGCCAATGGTCACAACATAGGTTTTTAAATGTTTACCCAATTACTGTATGGCTAATTATTTATTTTTTCTATATTAGGTTCAGGAAAGCACCATTAACCAAGTTTCTTTAGGAAACAAAAGAACCGATATACTTTGAAAACTGGGTCTAACTGGCAAAGATGCAAAAGTGATGAACACAATCTGAAATATAAAAGTGTAAATGTGTACCCTACAAAATAACTCAGCACAATTTCTTTTAAATAGCATTTCTTCTGTGCAGAGGTTAACTTTTGGGGAAAACCCTTTGGCCATTAATTATGAGCTCTTGAAGGAAAACAGGGCCAAGCAAGAAATGTTCAAGATGGCTGTTAGTTAATGTCCTGACAAACAAACAGTCTCTCCTAACATAGGCAGTTGTCACTAGGACCTTGCAGACTCCGTTTAATCAGGAAACATTAAGAATTCTTTCAGAAGCTCTTCTTCAGGTAAAAACAGCTGGATCAGTGTTTCAATTATTACACTGGGGCCTCAAAAGGGTTTTCTTGAAAAGGCAGATGAGTTAGGTAGCTCTCTGTCTCAACATGTTGTACTTCAAATGAACTCCAAGCATCATCCAAAACAAAAACTACTTCACGACAGCCATAAACCTAGGCATGTGATCACCAGTGAATGGCTTAAACCATGTAACTTTAAAAGTGTATTTACAAAAAAGAAGTCCTATTGTATCCTTTCAATGATTTTTTTTTGAAGTCCTTGTATCTCCCCAATCTTTTCAAATTAACTTGTGACCACAATTCTATAAAAGAAAAATGCTTTTAAAAAAGTAAAGAATGAAGCATTTTCATAACACAAAAATAAAACAAAGAACTGTGACTGCCAGAAATTTGAAACAAAAACAAATTGCTGGAGAAATTCAGCAGGTCTGACAGCATCTGTGAGAAGAAAGCAGAGTTAATATTTCATCAAAACAGGACAGATTCAGTTTTGATGAACAGTGAACAGACTCAAAACATTAACTTTGTTTTCTTCTCACAGGTGCTGCCAGACCTGCTGAGTTTCTCCAGCAATCTGTTTTTCTTCATAACACAATGCCATTTTAAGGTCAGTGTGTTAACCTCTCCCCTGTTGGAGACCTTCACTCCCTAGTGCGTACCACCTTCAACCCAAGCCTGAAAGCTGTCCATATTTAGGGGCATGAGCATCTCCAATATCTAAAGGGGTTTTGAGCAAACATCCTGACCTCTGACCTGATGATGCAGGGAGGTCATCAATGAAGCAGCTGAAGGCAGCTGGACTTACAACACAGCCCCAAGGAACTCGTGCAGCAATACTTTGGGACTGAGATGACTGACCTCCAAAATCCACAATCATCTTACAGTACATTATGTCAGCACAAAGTATCAGGTAAATATTAAGTCACGATGAGGCAAAAAAAATCATACATTCCAAATATGTAATTAGATTTTGGCAAACAAGTACTACATCAAATCAACTAACTTGTTTAGGGTCATTTGGCAGAGCCTGGAGAACGAGTATTTCACTTGGTACGTAATACTGATGATCAAATTAGTTACTCAAGGTTGTGCATTAAGGTAGTATTGTTTATTTAAAGACTAGAATGTGTCAAAATTTCATATGCTAACGATTAAAAATATAAATCATCACACCAAGTCTCACCACAATTTAACAGAGTACTGAGTCACCATCAATTCTGTAACAAACAGTATTGCTACCTTGTACACTCAACGTGGATCAGAGAGTCATTGGTCATTTAGCTACTGGAGTCATTTAGCTACTGGAGTCTCTCTGCCAATCACACAGCGGAAGAAGGTAACAATCTACATTACTTACCCCAACCTCCCAAATTCTGCAAGTGTACAAGTTAATAAATCTGTGTTGAAGTTTGCTTTCTTATGAATACCAAAGTTAAACCAAAACATAAATAAATTAAAAGATTCACCTTTTATAGCTGAACACATAGCATATTGCATAATATTCATATCCTGACAGCCGCTGTGCTGTCATAGCAACCATCAGCCTCCAACAAATTCCTAATTAGCAGCTCTACAGGACAACCAACCTACACAACACTTCAGAAAGTCACGCATGCATAGCAAAGGCAATTTACTTTATGAACCCAAGCCGCGCCATTTTATGGCGAGATATTTAAATCGAGTAAGCTAAATCCATCTACACAGTACTGATCTCTAATTTCAACTTGAAGTTAATTTGTATGAAAGCTTTTCAAATAGACATGTTACCATTATTTTTGCTGATGACTTGCTATCTAAATGCTGCAGTCTTGTGCTTGGTAACAAACAGAATGCAATTCATAATTTTAGCTACTTTTATATTGCCACCATTTTAATTCCGGTTGAGATTGCTGCCCATTAGACAGCTTAAACATTTAAATTGCTGCATTGAATACCATTATCCTTAATGTAGACATGGAATTTGTCAATGTATTTATCTGTTCAATCATGAGGTACTCGTCTTTCTACAGGGTGTGCCTACAAATGCTGTTTCAGTCACTTGGTTATTGCCATTTCTGCAAAAATCACTGCTATTATCGACACCATAAAGTCATCCAGTTTCAGAATATTCAACGTGGTCCTGGTAAATATACTGCAACTATCTTCCCGAATGGAACAATACTATCGAGCTGAACACTGCATTTTGATCCTGAGCTACTCTAAGAGTTCTCATATTTTTGAGCTTGCTCAACAAAATGCTTTTAAGTTGTTGTGGCATTATCCACATGCTGGTAAAAACAGTGACTGCAGATGCTGGAAACCAGATTCTGGATTAGTGGTGCTGGAAGAGCACAGCAGTTCAGGCAGCAACCAAGGAGCAGCAAAAATCGACGTTTCGGGTGAAGGGCTTTTGCCCGAAACGTCAATTTCGAAGCTACTTGGATGCTGCCTGAACTGCTGTGCTCTTCCAGTACCACTAATCCATTATCCACATGCTGTCCACCTGTTCTTATCCTATATCTCAAGAAAAACAGGAGCCTGCAAGAGATGGATGCATAGGAACATAATCTAGATATAATGATATGGCTGCGAAAAGTTAATTCATTCTGGATTTTAAGACTATCAAGGTTTTTCTACTTCTGTTTTTTCAGTTGGAACATTGTTCTTTTTCTTTAAACACTGAATATTTTAGATCAGTTTCCGAATAAAAGGTCTAATGCTCTACAGCTTCAAAATTAGCTCCTGAACATTACTATCCAAGTAAATCATGCAGAACTGAACAGAAATTCATGATTCACAGATTATTTTTAAATTACTGTAATCACCGTTTTGCTTTCACAAAATCTATTTTTGGTACTCAATCAACAGCAGAACATCACATTAAACCTTAAGCACGTTCATTACACAATGAAGCTAGAACTATGTAACAGCTTAACGTGGAAAAGTTTACAGCACACTCTTCTGATCGACTTTTGTTCTGTTAATTATTAGTTCTACTCTTTTCAATGGCCAGTATTTTAAATTAAGAATAGAGGTAAAACTAACAGAAATCATCAGGACTATGGAGGGAGTTAGTCTGCAACTTCCAGCAGCCACAGAATGTATAGATAAACACACAAATTCAAACGTTGTTATCAGAGAGCTTTGATCCTTCATTCAGCTCATTGTAACTTAGAGTAGTGAGGGGCCTGGATACAGTGGGATGTGGAGAAGACACTCCATTAGTAAGGGAGTATGAGACACGAGGACCCAAGGGCATAGCCTCAAAATGAAGGGATGACCCTTTAGAACTGTGATGAGAAAGAAGATGACAAAATTATGTACTCAGCATGAAAACCACAAATCCTCATTCTAGGAGGAACCAAATACTGCGTGTGGTGGGTGTGCTGGTAGTGCGTGTATGTTGACAATTCAGATTAAGTTATCGGAATGTGAAAGTGACTGGACAATGATGGGTCTTCCGTCAGAGCTAAACGGATAGTAATTGGGAGGGGCAGATATTCCACAAAGTGATCCCCCAGTCTGCATTTGGTTTCTCCAATATAGAGTAGGCCACTTTGGGTGCAGTGAATACAGTACACAAGATTGCAGGAGGTACAGGTGAGATGCTGTTTCACCTGGAAAGACTGTTTGGGCCCTTGGATGATGAGCAGGGAGGTGGTGACAGAGCAAGTGTTACATCTTCTGCAGTTAAATGGCAGGGTGCCATGATGTTGGTGGTTGTGGAATGGATTAGGATGCCCCGGAGGGAACGATCCATGCAAAGTGCAGACAAGGGGAGTAAGGGGAAGATGTTTTTGGTGGTGGTGTTCTGCTGGAGTTGTCTGAAATGGCAGGGAATGATCCTTTGAATGCAGAGGCTGGAGGGGTGAAAAGCGAGGACAAGGGGAAACCGATCACACTGTTGAGAGTGACGGGAAGGGGCAAGGATAGAAGCATGGTTGTCTTTTCTAGTGCCTAGGTTGAAAACAGGTGGTCTATCCAGTTTCACTTCTTTGTTGAGACTTTGTAGCGATTGATACAACTGAATGGCTTACTGGGCCATTTCAGAGGGCCCATATTATTGTGGATCAGGAGTCCTAAGTAGGCCAGACCAGGTAAAGATGGCAGATTTCCTTCCCTGAAGGATATTTTGTTGCATTAGTTGTCAGGATGCAATTCAGGCTCTGAACACTAAGCTTCTTTAATAATGCAATCTCTACTCCCTTAACTTTCGCATTTTTAAAACTGAGAGCTCGCTGCTTAAAAGTTGTCACTTTTATGTTTCCATCTATCTCCCGATGCTCCATTATGCCCTATAAAGGCTCAATTATTGGTGAGACAGCCATTTCATATTTATCCATATGTAATCCTTTATTATGCTTTTTCCAGTTATCAGATTTAAAGTTTATTGGCATCTAACCATATCCTTTGCTACAATCAGATTACAGGTGATTCCAACCAGGCTTTCCCTCTTGTGTATCTTTATTCTGGTCAGCCCTTCTCTTTGCTCGGATTGTAAGCGAACATGCATATAAACAATTTTTTTTTACTTTTAATGAAAAGATGTACCAAAATCTTTATCTCTGTTCTCCACAGATCATATCTACTACTGTATCTGATTTCAGCATTTGCTTGCTTTATTTCATATTTCTAATTGTTCCTGTTGTTTATGCCATTTAGCACAGAGCTCTGCAGCTTGCACCTGGAGTCACCTTTCACCCCAACAAACTAAGCTGGATTTGAATCCTAAAAATGAAAAACCGTTCTCTGCCCATGTACCATGTCCTGTGTTCTTGAAGCTTTTTTTCCATTACACTCACTGGAACGATCTGAGCATCTCCAGTTCTGGTTTCTTGTGCAGCCCCATTTTTTAAAATTGGTCCATTTGAGATGGGCAGGCACTCAGCTAGCTAGCCCCCAAACTCTGGATTTCTCTCCTCAAATTCTTCATTCTGCCTCTCCACTCATCTTTGTGCCTTGATGAAGACATATTAAAAATCAGCCACTTAAAAGCTTAATGCTTATTTATGTGACGTACTATCATATTTCTCAACCATCCTACTGAACGTTCTGGGACAATTTTACTGTGCTAAAGATACCATTCGCATGCAAGTCATCCTTGCAAAAGGAATATAGTTTTGGTGATGTGAAAGCCTGATTTTGCTCACTCAAGGGAACCCAAAACTAGACCCATGGGCTTGAGGTGAGAGGGGAAAGGTTTAAAAGGGACCCGAAAGATAATGTTTTCATGTAGCAAGTGGCATGTGTATGGAATGAGCAGCCAGAGGAAGTGGTGAAGACTGGTACAATTGCAACATTTAAAAGACATCTGGATGGGTATACGAATAGGAAGGGTTTAGAGGGATATGGACCAAGTGCTGGCAAATGGGACAAGATTAATTTAGGATATCTGGGTCAACATGGACGAGTTGAACCCAAAGTATTCGTTTCCATGCTATACATCTCTCTGAGTCTATCATTGTCAAGTGGAGTATTTAAACTTAATTTGGACATAGCAAAATAGACAGATAATCAGAAAAGTAACTAGCATCTCACTCCACGAGATAATCACCATGTAAGCAACTTGAAGATCATCATTTCCATCTAACTTTGAAGCGCAGAGGACATAGGTAGTTCATGACTTGGCTATAACACATTGGAAAATGCCCTCTATCGATCCCAGAGGGTTCGTACTTTTTCCTCAGGTATGACAAAGATGAAGACAGAAAAGTAACACTAAGTCTGGAAACAGAAACAGAAAATGCAACAAACCTCTGCAGGTCAGTCTATATCCATGGAAGGAGACCAAAAAAGGTTAACATTCTTGGTATAACTGGACTGAACCTGAAAAATGGACATGCACTGAAATAGAGCAATAGAACATAGAACAGTACAGCACAGGAACAGACCCTTCAGCCACTATGCTTTGCCCATCATGACAACAAATTAAACTAATCCCTTCTACCTGTCCTTGGTCCATATGCCTCTATTCCTTGCATATGTATCTGCTTATCTAAAAGCCCCTATCATACCTGTCTGGCAGCACATTCCAGACACCTACCACTCTTAAAAATCTTGCTCCTCATATCTCCTTTGAACTCCCCCACCTGACATTTCAATTCAGGGGAAATAGATTCTGACTGTCAACCCACATGGAAATATACAGACATGAGGTGATTACATGGCAAATTCATCACCTTCACATCAGATGGTACAAAAGAGGACAAATACATGACATGGTCAACCAACATTAGAGTAGATTAGGCAGTGGAACATGTGAAATAGAAGCCAAAGCAGAAAAGGGTGTTGACAATCCATTACAAGCTTCTCTTCGGTCCCACTCATTGAGTGCTGCTAAAAAGGTCTGCACTTCTCCAAGTCCTAAGCTGTATTTTTCTCGGGTTAGATTTGAAAACTAATGTACTTCCCCCAGTTTATTATCCAGCACTTTTTCCTCTTGCTCTCTCTCTCTCTCTGGCCCACATAAACTGTCAATGTGTTATAAACCAGAAACTAGAGTTTCAAAAGCTGCATTCCATGCCAAATTCTCACAAAAAGCAAAACATCCTTAGTTTTATTGTCCCTTTGCTTTCACATTTTGTCAATTGCAAATTGTAAGAATAGTTCCCTTTCTACAGAGTCAAACTAAATCATCATGACACATGGTGTCAGTTCTTGCCAAGTTCTGCAGATTTTACATTTCCTGCCGAGAGATATGAAAAAGATAATCTAAAAATGCTGGCAGAAAAATAATCAGCACTGCTGTTACAACACTTCAGTACAGTATGTGGCTAACAGCTCTTCTGAACTCCATGATATCATTGCCAGACTATTGGTCAGTTACCATTACTCCTGCTTAAGAATGCCAAGAATTTTCAGATGACCACAAATGAAACAGAAATATCAGCAAACTAACACTTCACTTACCACTAGATGCCTTGTATTCATCATTTTCAGGCTGGGGCTAAGCAATATTCACAAGACAGAGTTTAGCCACCTTTACTTGTTGTTCAACAGCATTGCTTAACTCATGGTCAGCAACACTCCGGTGCACAAATACTATGACTACAAGAACAGGTCAGAGGTTGGAAACTCGAAGACAAGTAATCAATGTTTCCTGTAACTTATTTTGCTCTAAAGTCAGTGTGGTAGCGGCTTCCCGAAGCAGGAGCCATGTAATGTAACTATATAAAAAAAACACTTACATCAGACAAATTAGCAGGAAACTTGCCACCAGGATACATGAACACCAAATGGCTACTTATCAACATGACCCACTATCACTAGTTTCTATACATACAGATAAAAGAGGACACCACTTTGACTGGGACAACACACACATCCTAAGATAGGCGAAACAAAGACACGCACAAGAATTCTCAGAGGCATGGCATTCTAACCAGAACTCCATCAATAAACATATCAATTTAGATCATATCTACCTTCCCCTAAAAAAAAACTGGAAATGACATCACCCACCTTAAGAAACCAAGACTTGTAAATAGTGAGGTGGAACATACAGCGAAGGTTACCTCAGATTACAACAGGATCTGGACCAGATGGGCCAATGGGCTGAGAAGTGGCAGATGGGTTTTAATTCAGATAAATGCGAGGTGCTGCATTTTGGGAAAGCAAATCTTAGCAGGACTTGTACACTTAATGGTAAAGTCCTAGGGAGTGTTGCTGAACAAAGAGACCTTGGAGTGCAGGTTCATAGCTCCTTGAAAGTGGAGTCGCAGGTAGATAGGATAGTGAAGGCGGCGTTTGGTATGCTTTCCTTTATTGATCAGAGTATTGAGTACAGGAGTTGGGAGGTCATGTTGCGGCTGTACAGGACATTGGTTAGGCCACTGTTGGAATATTGCGTGCAATTCTGGTCTTCTTCCTATCGGAAAGATGTTGTGAAACTTGAAAGGATTCAGAAAAGATTTACAAGGATGTTGCTAGGGTTGGAGGATTTGAGCTACAGGGAGAGGCTGAACAGGCTGGGGCTGTTTTCCCTGGAGTGTTAGAGGCTGAGGGGTGACCTTATAGAGGTTTACAAAATTATGAAGGGCATGGATAGGATAAATAGACAAAGTCTTTTCCCTGGGGTCAGGGAGTCCAGAACTAGAGGGCATAGGTTTAGGGTGAGAGGGGAAAGATATAAAAGAGACCTAAGGGGCAACTTTTTCACGCAGAGGGTGGTATGTGTATGGAATGAGCTGCCAGAGGATGTGGTGGAGGCTGGTATAATTGCAACATTTAAGAGACATTTGGATGGGTATATGAATAGGAAGGGTTTGGAGGGATATGGGCCAGGTGCTGGCAGGTGGGACTAAATTGGGTTGGAATATCTGGTCGGCATGGACAGACTGGACTGAAGGGTCTGCTTCCAAGCTGTACATCTCTATGACTCTATACCACCAGTGCTTTACCGGAGACTCTCACTGATGATGTTACCTAATCATGTTGACGAAACATCTGAAAACAAACCTTCAAGTTCTTGCATACTTATCATCAACCTGAGCTACAAATCTTCTCAAAAATCGCTAGTTACTTCTTTCCTTTGCTATTCCTTATTTCCATCCAAGCTGATTCTACATCAAGATCCTCGAAATCAAAATCATTTATCACTTCTGTACTGAACTGATTTATTAATAGGAGTTATACCACTTCATTTGCCTTTCTTCTTGCCCTTCCAAATTGAGTATTCAGGGAGCAGCTATAGTTATTCACTAACCATTTCTCTATAATTCTCATCAAAAACTCATTTAGCTTTATTTGAGCTATCAATTCATTTGTTATAAATACTGAGTATATTAAGATAAAGAACATTAAAATTGGTCATTTTACAATTTTCCCTCCTTTGACCTCTTTGATTTGATTTATTTCTGTCGCAGAATAGGAGGGACATGGGCCAGGTGCTGGCAGGTGGGACTAGATTAGGTTGGGATATCTGGTCGGCATGGACAAGTTGAACCAAAGTCTGGTTCCGTGCTGTATACCTCTATGACTCTATGTATCTAGGTACAGTGAAGTTTTGCGTGCAGTACAGGTAGATCATACCATCCAATGTCCATAAGGATAACAGAACAGAGTAAAGAATTCAATGTTACAGCTGCAGAAGAGGTGCACAAAGAGTGAGGTCAACATTAACTTTGAAATTAGAGGCCCATTCAGAGAATTAATTACAGCAGGGAAGAAGCTGTTCTTGAATCTGTTGGCTGTGTGTTTAAGCTTTTGAATCATCTACCCAATGGAAGAGATTATAACTGGGGTGGAGGAGTCTTTGACGATGTTGGCTGCCTTTCCAAGGCAGTGAGAAATAAAGATGGAGTCAACGAATGGAAGACTGGCTTGCAGAATGGACTGGGCTGTGTTCACAACTCA
Organism: Chiloscyllium punctatum; assembly: GCF_047496795.1. Classification (NCBI taxonomy): domain Eukaryota; kingdom Metazoa; phylum Chordata; class Chondrichthyes; order Orectolobiformes; family Hemiscylliidae; genus Chiloscyllium; species Chiloscyllium punctatum. Next base: position 22,147,812 of record NC_092739.1, read on the forward strand.
CAAACATCATTCATTTGAACATTATCCGTGTGTACTCTATCTTTGCCGGTCACACTCTGGTTACTATTTCCCCACATTACTATCATGCCCAATTTCCTGATGAAGGGCTTATGCCTGAAATGTGATTCTCCTGCTCCTCAAAAGCTGCCTGCCGTGCTTTGCATTTCCAGTGCCACACTTTTCGACTCAACAATGCCCAATTGTCATTGCTCTTCATGTGAGCCATGTGAGGGAATGGCATAATGGCAATGTCCCTCAAAACTGTAATCCAGAACACTTTGGAGCTAACATTCTGGGGTTATGGGTTCAAGTCCCAACATGATCATGTAATTTGAATTCGGTTAAAATCAATCTGGGGGAAAAAGTAAGCCTAATTGCAACCATGTAACCACTTAATTGTCATGGAAACCATCTGGTTTACCAATGCCCTACAAGGATGGAAATTGTCCATCTTATCTGAATTCCAGACCCACAGCAATGTGGTTGATTCTTATCTACTCGCTGGGCAATTAGGAATGGAAAGATGTGCTTGTTTAGCCAGCAAAACACAAATACCACAAATAAATTAAAACAAAATACTTAGAGATAGCTCCTTCATCTGAACTCTGTCCAGTCAGGGGAAACAACATCTCAGCTTCTGCCCTGCTTAACCCAAATATGAAATCATCCTTCATTCTTTTAAATCCCAAAGAATGTAGACTCATTCTACCTAGTTGTTCATCCCGTAAACTTTCATTGCACTCCCTCTATGGAAATATGCACACAGTAATTTAGGTGTGGTCTAACCAAACTCCAGTACAATAGTTCAAAAAATCACACAACACCAGGTTATAGTCCAACAGGTTTATATGGAAGCCCTAGCTTTCATAGCACTGCCCCTTCATCAGAACAACCACCTGATGAACCTGTTGGACTATAACTTGGTATTGTGAGATTTTGAGTTTTGTTCACCGCAGTTCAACACTGGCACCTCCAAATCACCAATATAATAGAAGCAAGACCGCTACCCTATACTCAAATTCTCTTGCAATAAGGGCTAAACACGCCATTAAGCTTCCTAATAGCTTGCTGTACCAGTGACTTATCAACAAGGACACAGAGGTCCTTTACCCATCTACACTTTCTAACCTCTCACTAACTAAGACACACAGTTTACACCTGTTTCTCCGACCAAAGTGGGTAACCTCACATTTTTTCACACTATATTCTATCTGTCAATGACATCAGTGACCAAAGATGTTTTTGCATTAACTGTCCCTCCATGTCAATCAAACTACAACAAACCGTTGAACACTCGTTTTGAGGGTAGGATCTCAAAGTACAGGCAGAGTAGGATCTTCTACACATCACTTCTACAGTTTAAGAATATTTCAGCTTTATCGCATACAAAAAGGCGAGATTCACCAAGTTTGACCTGGTTCCTACTGTTCCTGCTTCACATCCATCACCATTCTCAAATGAACATGATAGAACCAGTATTTTGTGGGACCACTTAGCTCTGTTCATAGCCTCTTGATTTTGGTGTTCATCACACAGACACTTTGTTTGGCTTATCCCTTAAGGCTCCAAAACATAAAATTGTTTTGAACAGCTTCGTCCCAAAATTGATTGGATTGAATTGCATTTCTAGGGAATGTTTCTTAAAGGACTGACATCTGCACATGAAGTTATAACTGCTCAAGAACAGAAAATGATTACCTTTTCCATTTAAAAATAAATACTACTTTTCATCAGTAGAGTCCTCACTATATATAATTATTTTCACATATGAGCTGATTTCCCACCACTTAGTCATTATCTTACGCACAACTAACATCTTTTCACAGTCAATATTCACTATGTTTCGTCTAAAGCTAACACTGCACAAAACACAAGTGAACCTCCTACATGTCTCGCAACCTCAAGTATCATAACGGAACAGTGGCTCAGTGGTTAGCATTGCTGCCTCACAGCACCAGGGATCCAGGTTCAATTCCATCCTTGAGCAACTGTCTCTGGAGTTTGAATGCAGGGAAGGCGAGCCAGAGACCCAGGTAATGTTCTGGGGACCCAGGTTCAAATCACACAATGGCAGACGGTGGAGTTTGAATCTAATAAAAATCTGGAACTAAGAATCTAATGATGATTATGAATCCATTGTCAACTGATGGAAATCATCATCTGGTTCATTAATATCCTTCAGGGAAGGAAATTGACATCCTTACTTGGTCTAGCCTGTATGCGACTCCAGATCCACAGCAATACGGCTGAATCTAAACTCCCTCTGGGAAATTAGTGATGGGCAATAAATGTTGGCCGAGCCAGTGAGGTCCATGTCCCACAAATGAATAGCTTAAAAAAAAAATTATTTGTGACTGCATGGATTTCCTCCAGGTGTTCCAGTTTCTTCCCACAGTCCAAAGATGTGCAGGTTATGGTAGATTGGCCATGCTAAATTGCCCATAATGTCCAGGGATGTGCAGGCTAGGTGGATTGCCCATGAGGAAATGTAGGTTTAAAGGGATAGGGGTAGGATGCTGTTCAGAAATGGTGCGGACTCAATGGGTCACATGTCTGCTTCCACACTAAGGGATCTATTATTGGACGATCTACGTATCCACAAGCCTTCTAAAAGGATATAAAATTAAAAAGGGTCAAATCTGACGCAAAGAAAAACGTTTATAATAATGATTAAATGTGGTAATAATTTATAAAACATGACAGGAAAATCCAAAAATGATCATGTGATTAAGTAGTATCAAAATTATTCAAGTCCTCTGCAATATATCTGAATGAATTAAAAACGTATTTATGATAAATGAATGCTCATAATTGAAAATTTGAACTGACGATTAAATAAATAGTTAGAAAATGACGGATAGTTATGGGAAAACATTTGGTAAAGACCGAACATATGCCGGTCCACACTAAACACAGTTTGGTTGAAAGTGAGGGAAAAGAGGCATATAGCCTGGAAAATGCCCTCCTCCTGTTGATAGTTCACAGTCAGTGTTCTTTCACCGTTGGGCAGATAACATTATATATGGGCAGACAACATTTTATATCTGCAATCTGAATGTCCATTGACGTACATGAGGTTTCTCTCTGGTACCCTATGTAATTTACTGCTGAATTTCACAGTGCTGACTGCTCTGCACACTCCTGTTGTCTCCCACTTCCAGAGTAGCAAGCATTATCATTTTTGTTTTATATCCATTAGCTTCCACAACAAAATTTCCTTTTTTTAAAAAAAGCACCTCGGTTTGACCTTCAATTCTCATGCTGCTAAAACTTCTTTATTAACATGTTAAAGAAACGGAAACCAAAACAGGAAGTAAATTTCCAGTAAAGTTACTTTACACGTAGTTTTGACTGATCAGGTGGAAATGGAAAAAAAAAAGGCAAGTGGGAGTACTCTACAATACAGCATTTCAGAAAATCTGTTGATCTACTAGACACTGACCTCTAGTAAATTGAGTACATAGATATTCATCGTGATTGTTTCGATTTGCTCCAAAGGCAAGTGATATTTACATCCACTGTTTAGGAAACAAATATTAATCTAAATGAGCTGTTTGGCCTGTTGTATAAGGTTATCATTCCCAGCAAAGGTACAGAAAGCACAGGAGTTCATTTTGGATGAAAGCTTATCAAATCAAAGTTAAAAATCACACAACCAAGTTACAGACCAACAGGTTTATTTGGAAGCACTAGCTTTTGGAGCGCTGCTCCTTCATCAGATGGACAACCACCTTACAAAGGAGTGGCGTTCCGAAAGCTAGTGCTTCCAAATAAACCTGTTGGACTATAACCTGGTGTTGTGGGATTAACTTTGTACACTCCAGTCCAACACTGGCATCTCCAAATCATGACTTCCAAATCAAAGGCTTGTTTCCATAATTATTTAGTCCAGCTTTGAAATTTGGGGCCTTCCACAAAAAAAAAGATATTAAAAAAGTCAACCTAAATATTTCAGTCAGCTTCCAACAATATATTAAAATCTTTCATAAAAAGATGGAGGTAGTGAGGAAGAGATTTTGGGATCTGTGCCACATTTTCCAAGGTATATATGTGGGCAAATAACTTGCTCAAAGTCTTGACCTTTTCCTATATCTGCTTGGTAAAAAATGCATAACAGCAGGAATGTATACCTATCAATCTTTATATCAATATAAAACACGGACATGAATCTTGATTTGACCAGACACTTAACATTTAAATCAATTTAAATCATGGGAAATCTTCCAATATTACTTTGTTGCTTTACCTTTTCTTCTGATGAAATCGTGAGCATGTCACTGGCTATCAAACTGCATACTTGATCTATACCAAGGTTGAGGAATTCCTCTCCCAGCACAACCTCTGAGAAATGCTGTTCTGTTCAAAGAAAAAAAAGTTTTTCACAAATTACTTTGATTTCAAAAACACTGTTCCTTAATACTAAAACAGCCTTAAGGTAAACAAATAACTGCACAGAATCCAAAGAAAAGCAAAAGCAGGAAATGTTGAAAATGTGCAGCAAGTCGAACAGCACCTGTGGAGAAAAATTGAGTTCGTGAGATTAACAACCTAGCGTCAGAATCTTTCAACAGTTACTTGAGCCAGCAAAGGAAACATTTTTACTGTGACAGTTCTGGCTGTGAAGAGCTGCATAGATTATGATTGTGATTTGTGATTACGGAAATATAATGCTGAAAGTGTGAATGCATCTAAAGGCATTGGTTTTGAAGGAACATTGTGACAAAGTTACAAAATCCTTAGAGGAATACACGGGTTATAGTTTCTTCACTATTTTATTTGTAAATAAGCTGCAGCTAACACACTTCTTGTGCTACAGTATTTTCCAAGCAAAAATACTGCATTAAATCCTGGCTGTCTTACATAGCTTACAACATAGTTTTGGTCTCGACTTTCAGGAGAAAGTAGATTGCCAAATGGCATGCCACACCATTTCTCCAGCCATTTTTAGCTTTGCCTCCCTATAGCACGAACAAGGTTATCGGGTAATAACCAACAATAGAGGTTTGGCTACTGATCATTATAGCATTTTATTTATGGGTCTTTTAAAGTTTTTTTCTCAACCACATTGTTTGTGGCATCAATCCTGAGAGGATGTCTTTAAAAGGCAAGCTATAAGAGGTGCAACAATCCATCGGAGGTTGCCATGGAGGGGATTGCCCAGATTTTGATTTTACCATTGATACTTGTTAAAAAGATCATTCAAAGTGAGGCTTTAAGTTGCACTCTTTCACAATTTATACCATGATAATGAGGTTCCAATGAAAATCCCATCTGGTATACCATTTGAACATGGATTTCACTACTCGAATAAGCAACTCCATACTAGCATTGGGTTAGGATGAGGATTAGAATATATATTTATGTCTTCTGCCATTACCTTGAGTTTTACAAAGTGCCCAGTTATAACTTCCTTAACGATCAACTCTTAACAACTAACCACAACAAATGTGAGGCTAAGTGGCCTATACTTTCCTGCTTTTCTCCCTTGATGAGAGGAACTATATAATCCTTACAAGTAGTTTAAAGACTTCATAGTCTAATGGAACTTTTCCAATATCTAATGAATTTTGAAAAATTAACACCAACGCATCTACTACCTTTACTAGCTACCTCTAAGATCCTATAATGCAGTCCATCAGGATCCAGAAACTGATGAAACCGCAGGTTCAGTTTGCTCAATTCTACCTTCCAAGTAATTATAATTTCACCAGATTCTATGAATCCTCCAACTTCCTAACTTACAGGTGTTACTGGAGTGTGTGCAAAGGTTCCAGCTTGCCTATCTGACAATGCCAAAACTATTCCTTCTCCCTGCTTCCTGGTAGCTAACCAATCTTCTATGCTTATCAATTTAAAAACAAAAGTGCTGGAGAAACTTAGCAGATCTAGCACATCTGTGGGGAGAGAAACAGTTAAAGTCTCAAGTCCAATGACACTTCTTTGGAACACTTTTGAAGAAGAGTCATTGCACTCTAAGCTTAACTTAACCATTATCCCTTTAAAACCTTACAATGCATCAATAAGTCTAGGAACTTGTCAGCCTTTAGGTCTAATAGTTTCCCCAGCACCTATTCCCTGGTGACGGCGATTGTTCAACTTTCTCCCTTGTGATTTTTAAGTGTCTTTGGGAAGTTTTCTTAGTTACCTGTAGAGAATGCAGACATGAAATACCTACTCAACATCACCACAATTTCTTTGCTTACCATCAGTAATCACCGGACTCGCCCACTTGAAGACCACTCATTTCAGCTATTCTTCTCTTGTTTAAATACATGTAGAAACGCTCACTTTTTTAAGCTAGCTTTTTCATTCTACTTTAATTCCTCCTACATTTTTGTTTTCAAGAGTGTTTCTTTGCTGATGCTTAAAACATTTTGACCTACCACCAATGTTTGCAGAACGGTCTGGTGTTTCTTTCAATTTGATACTATTCTTAAGCTTCCTAATTTAACCATGGATGATTCATCCTTTAAAATAAAATCTCTTTTTCACCAGGTCAGACTTTTGCAAAGAGCTTTTAACCATCTCCTTATAGGAATGCCACTCCATGTTGTTACCTTTAAATCTAGTTTCCCAGCTCAACTTAATCAACTTGACCATCACTTCATTATAACACTTTTACCAAGGTTTACCTACTCCTATCATTGCAAAATATAAGAGTCTTCAATTCTTCAGTATTAGCCAGCAGTCACCTTGCGACCATGTCTCTGTTACAGCGATTAAGACACAGTATATGTATGAAGTTCTATGCCACCTATTCATCCAATTTGTTATCAATGCTTCATACATTCAGGTGCAAAGCTTTTAACTCCATTTTTGCAATCCCTGGCTTTATCAGCTGGTTGGCTCTTAAAGATTTACACTCTCTCGCATGTTGCCCAACTTTAGCTAGTGTTACCCATTCCTAGCCTGCTCTATTATTGACGTTTCTCTTGAATTTACCACATCTCGTCACATGATCCTTTGCCTCTACAATTCAAAGCCCTCTCTACCAATCTAATTACACAGTTCACAAGAACACTGGTCTGCATACAGTTCAGGTAAAGGGTAGCCCAACAGTATAGCTGCCATGCTCTCCAGAACTGGTTCCATTGCCCCATGAACTGAAACCTATTTCCCTCGCACCGGTCTCTAAGCCATACCAATTTCTTAATCTTATTTAGCCAATGCCATCTTGCTTGTGACACAGCTAATAATCCAGAGATCATCACCTTTGACATCAGGCTTTTAAATTTAACCTCTAGCTGTTCATGCTCCCCAAGCAAAACATCTTTCCTATTCCAATGTACATCATCAGTACTTGTGTGGATCCTTCTAGAACTGTTGTTCCTCTCGATGCAAACTGCATTCCATCCCTGAGCAGATGTTCTAAACCCTGGCATTAGGCACGTATCCAAGCAGACTGAACTCTCATTCTCAGCTGCAGAGAACAGTGTCAATTTCTTGTACAAGCGTTGCTTACTAATTTTGAGGTCAAAATTGCAAATCAATTTATCCAATTGTTTCATGATTACCCAATGAGGGGGGACTGGTTTTGTTTGTTGCAGATTCAACTGAAGCACACAGTCTTTCACTGGGATCTCTTAATTACCAGGTCGAATCTTACTACCCAACCTCTCAGACATCTCACTTGAAATACTGAATGCCAAAATACCTCTCAACGTTTTTAAAGGATTTAATTATGTATGTTGCAAGCAATTAAAATTCTGATTAATCTCAGCTCCTCGAAGCTTAATATAGATAAAAATGAGCTGGTACATCTCGTTAGTATCATGATTCAGTTGGGGGGAGTGCACCAATAATTGAGCCTCAATATTCCACAAGCCCAGCCCAATGTATCACTTCCCAATTATGCTACCAAGATGTTCAATTTGCCTGACTGTCTTTGAACCCTAGCCCTCCAATCGCAACGAGGACAGAACCCTCCCTGGTCCTCACCTTCCACCCCACCGACCCCCAGACCTTCATCAAAGACCGCAATTTCCCCCTCCACGTGGTTGATGATGCCCTCCAGGGCATCTCCTACACTTCCTGCACCTCCACCCTTGAACCCCACCCCTCCAATCGCAACAAGGAAAAAACGCCCCGGTCTTCACCTTCCACCCCATCAACCTCCTGTTCGAAAGCCTCCAGAAATGCTATCCAGGACAAAATGTATTTCGCATAATGTTTCATCATGAACAGAAAAATAACATTTCAGTGTAAACAAACTTATTCTTGAACAAACGGAGAACAAAAAAAATCACAATTACACAAAGCCCAAACACACGCAAACATTCACAAATAAGACAGCTAAAAATGACTCAAAGGTTATGGGCAAGAAAATATAGACAGGGCAAGAAAAATTGGCAGTGCAAGAGTCCAGACCATGCAGATGGGATGCATCGTTCCTTGAAGTTTGTAAAGATTTAAATGATTGCTACAACTCAGTGGAGTAGTGTGCTCAAGTCAAGCCCCTCTACACTCAGTTATGACAAAATCAAATCATTTTTAAAAATATGCAAAATTCCTCAATTTACCAGGCTTTTAGATCACAGACCAGGTTTCTGCACTTTGCAATGATTACTATTTATTAAAAGTGATTAGACACTAACTACAGGCAAACAATTATTAACTGTCAGCATATAACACTACAAATTAAAATGCCAATCCTTTATCGACACCCCTTTGCATGTGTGTAAAAACACACACACACACACACACACACACACACACACACGAAAGCAGTTCAGTGGTTCCTGTTCATGAGGGTCAGAGCTGTTTATGATGATTCCTGTGCTGTTCAGAATGCTGCTTCTTAAGTAATTTTTCTCCAGATGCTTCCACGGATTTGATTTATTCACATTTATAATGCCTTGACTTATTAATCAACAGTCACAACTTAAAGCAACTGCCAAATGCTAAAGTAAACTGATTTTCTTGAGGCATCAATTGGTTTTGTCTGCAGACAATCGAGTGCACTTCTGGTAGTCCCAAGTCTCCTTTATATCTTGGTCACAGCTCGAAGCTGCTCAGCTACCTAAAAACCAGTCAGAGATGTACAGCACAGAAAGAGTCCCTTCGGTCAATCTCGTCCATGCCGATCAGATATCCTAACCCAATCTAGTCCCACCTGCCAGCACCCACCCCAGATCCCTCCAAGCTCTTCCTACTCATACACCCATCCAGATGCCTTTTAAATGTTGCAATTGTACTCGCCTCCACTACTTCCTCTGGCAGCTCATTCCATACACGTACTACCCTCTGCATGAAAATGTTGCCCCTTAGGTCTCTTATATCTTTCCCCTCTCACCCTAAACCTATGGACTCTTGTTCTGGACTGCCCCACCCCAGGGAAAGGACTTGGTCTATATATCCTATCCATGCCCCTCATGAATTTATAAACCTCTAGAAGGTCACCCCTCAGCCTCCAACACTCCAGGGAAAACAGTCCCAGCATATTCAACCTCTCCCCTGGTTCAAATCCTCCAACCATGACAACATCCTTATAAAGTTCGGGAGAAGATCTGTAGCTCGGGTGCTCGTTGTTGTGGTTCTGTTCGCCGAGCTGGGAATTTGTCTTGCAAACGTTTCGTCCTCTGTCTAGGTGACATCCTCAGTGCTTGGGAGCCTCCTGTGAAGCGCTTCTGTGCTGTTTCCTCTGGCATTTTTAGTGGCCTGTCTCTGCCGCTTCCGGTTGTCAGTTCGAGCTGTCTACTGTAGTGGCTGGTATATTGGGTCCAGGTCGATGTGTTTGTTGATAGAGTCTGTGGATGAGTGCGATGCCTCTAGGAATTCCCTGGCTGTTCTCTGTTTGGCTTGCCCTATAATGGTAGCGTTGTCCCAGTCGAAGTCATGTTGCTTGTCACCTGTGTGTGGCTACTAAGGATACACAACCAGCTATCCTTAGTAGCCACACACACAGACGACAAGCAACATGAATGCGACTGGGACAACACTATTATAGGACAAGCCAAACAGAGAACAGCCAGGGAATTCCTAGAGGCATCGCACTCATCCACAGACTCTATCAACAAACACATCGACCTGGACCCAATATACCAGCCACTACAGTAGACAGCTCGAACTGACAACCGGAAGCGGCAGAGACAGGCCACTAAAAATGCCGGAGGAAACAGCACAGAAGCGCTTCACAGGAGGCTCCCAAGCACTGAGGATGTCACCTAGACAGGGGACGAAACGTTTGCAAGACAAATTCCCAGCTCGGTGAACAGAACCACAACAACATCCTTATAAATCATTTCTGAACCCTTTCAAGTTTCACAACATCTTTCTGAAAGGAAGGAGACCAGAACTGCACATAATATTCTAACATTGGCCTAACCAATGTCCTGCACAGCCGCAACATGACCTCCCAACTTTTGTACTCAATATTCTGACTAATAAAGGAAAAGCATACCAAACGCCTTATTCACTGTCCTATCCACCTGCGACTCCACTTTCAAGGAGCTATGAACCTCCACTCCAAGGTCACTTTGTTCAGTGTACAAGTCCTGCTAAGATTTGCTTTCCCAAAATGCAGCACCTCACATTTATGTAAATTAAATTCCATCCGCCACTTCTCAGCCCGTTGTTATCGGAGGTAACCTCCTTCGCTGTCCACTACGTCTCCAATTTTGGTGTCATCTGTAAACTTACTAATGATACCTCATGCTCACATCCAAATCATTTATATAAATGACGAAAAGTAGTGAACCCAGCACCGATCCTTGTGGCACTCCACTGGTCACAGGCCTCCAGTCTGAAAAACAACCCTCCACCACCACCCTCTGTCTTCTACCTTTGAGGCAGTTCTGTATCCAAATGGCTAGTTCTTCCTTTATTCCATGAAATCTAACCTTGCTAATCAGTCTCCCATGGGGAACCGTGTCGAACGCCTTACTGAAGTCCAAGCTCTGCCCTCATCAATCCTTTTTACTTCATTCAAAAAACTCAATCAAGTTTGTAAGACATGAATTCCCACGCACAAAGTCATGTTGACTATCCCTAATCAGTTATTCCCTTTCCAAATACATGTACATCCTGTCCCTCAGGATTCCCTCCAACAACTTGCCCAACAACATCAGGCTCACTGTTTATAATTCCGTGGTTTATCCTTACCACCTTTCTTAAATAATGCTACCGCATTTGCCAACCTCCAGTCTTCTGGCACCTCTCCTGTGACGATTGATGATATAAATATCTCAGCATAGGGCCCAATCACTTCCCTAGCCTCCCACAGAGTACTAGGGTACACCTGATCAGATCCTAGGATTTATCCACTTTTATGCGTTTCAAGACATCTAATACTTCCTCCTCTGGAAGACAAACAGCTTTCAAGATGTCACCGTGTATTTCCCCACATTCTATATCTTCCATGTCCTTTTCCACAGTAAACACTGATACAAAATACTCGTTTAGTATCTGCCCCATCTGTTGGGGCTCCACACAAAAGCCGCTTTGCTTATCTTTGAGGGGCCCTATTCCCTCCCTAGTTACCCTTTTGTCCTTAATATATTTGTAAAAACCCTTTGGATTCTCCTTAATTCTAGTTGCCAAAGTTATCTCATGTCCCTTTTTTTGCCCTCCTGATTTCCCTCTTAAGTATACTCCAATTGCCTTTATACTCTTAAGGATTCATTCAATCTCTGTCTATACCTGACACATACTTCCTTCTTTTTCTTAACCAAACCCTCAATTTCTTTAGTCATCCAGCATTCCCTATACCTACCAGCCTTCCCTTTCACCCTGACAGGAATATACTTTCTCCGGATTCTCGTTAGCTCAGTTCTGAAGGCTTCCCATTTTCCAGCCATTCTTTTACCTGCAAACATCTGCCTCCAATCAGCTTTTGAACGTTCTTGCCTAATACCGTCAAAATTGGCCTTCCTCCAATTTAGAATTTCAACTTTTAGATCTGGTCTATCCTTTTCCATCACTGTTTTAAAACAAATAGAATTATGGTCACTGGCCCCAAAGTGCTCCCCCACTGACACCTCAGTCACCTGCCCTGCCTTATTTCCCAAGAGTAGGTCAAGTTTTGCACCTTCTCTAGTAAGTACATCCACATACTGAATCAGAAAATGTTCTTGTACACACTTAAATTCTTCTCCATCAAAACCCTTAACACTATACAAACATAGACTGGGATTGCCAAAGTTAAAATCCCCTACCATAACCACCCTATTATTCTTACAGATAACTGAGATCTCCTTCCAAATTTGTTTCCCTCTGACTATTAGTGGGTCTATAATACAATCCCAATAAGGTGATCATCCCTTTCTTATTTCTCAGTTCCACCCAAATAACTTCCCTGGATGTATTTCCAGGAATATCCTCCCTCAGTACAACTGTAATGCTCTCCCTGATCAAAAATGCCACTCCCCCTCCTCTCTTGCCTCCCTTTCTGTCCTTCCTGTGGCATTTGTATCCTGGAACATTAAGCTGCCAATCCTGTCCATCCCTGAGCCATGTTTCCGTAATTGCTATGATATTGCAGTCCCATGTTCCTAACCATGCCCTGAGTTCATCTGCCTTCCCTGTTCGGCTTCTTGTATTGAAATAAATGCAGTTTAATTTATTAGTCCTACCTTGTCCCTACCTGCCCTGACTGTTTGACTCACTTCTGTTCTCAATTGTACCAGTCTCAGATTGATCTCCTTCCTCACTATCTCCCTGGGTCCCACACCTCTCCTCCCCTTCCCCCCACCTTACTAGTTTAAATCCTCCCAAGCAGCTCTAGCAAATCTCCCTGCCAGTATATTAGCCCCCTTCCAATTTAGGTGCAATCCGTCCCTCTTGTACAGGTCACTTCTACCCCAAAACAGCTTCCAACAAAGCAAAAATGTGAATCCTTCTCCCATCCACCATTTAATTGTTCATAAGCAGAAGACCTCTCTTATTCATAACTGGTCACTACTCAACAATCCCATCTGTCACTTGCTGTCAACAACCAAAGCTCCATCTGTACACAAGTCTTCTGCTCCAGTTCTTCTGTAACCTTATCCCACCACTCCTTAAAACAGCAACTATGTAAATGGTGTTTGCAATGAGTGGCATTATTTTCTTTCCGAAACATGCAGCAGTCTTTGCAATCCATTGTTTTAAAACAGTTCTTTTTCTCATTTCAGTGCACTATTAAGAAACACAAACAAAAAGACATGGTCTTTACGGCAACAGTGACATGATGTCATCTGTAATGCTGGTCAGCTTTCAGTTCAATAGCTGATTTAGTGGATCTTGGTCATTTCTTGTATTAGAACTTGCCTTTTTCACTCTCAGGAGATAGTTGAAAATTGCTCCTTGTTTGCAAGCTTCTAGCACTGTAAAGGTCAGAACTACAATCCATGGAAGGAATTGTTTGAAATACACAAAATCTGTTTATGGCCTCATTACTTCAGAATATTTGAAAAGATTATTTTTGCTGACATCATTGACACACTTGCAAATATAGTGGCCACCTTAGCTTGGCCACACACATTTTCAGAAAATTAGAGTCATAGAGATGTACAGCATGGAACAGTCTAACTTGTCCATGCCGACCAGATACCCTAAATTAATCTAGTCCCATTTCCCAACACTTGGCCCATATCCCTCTAAACCATTCTTAGTCATGTACCCATCCAAATGCCTTTTAAATATTGTAATTGTACCAGTCTCCATCACTTCCTCTGGCGGCTCATCCCATACATACACCACTCTCTGCATGAAAAAGTTGCCCCCTAATTCCCTTTTAAATCTTTCCCCTCTCACCCAAACCTATGCCCTCTAGTTCTGGACTTCCCCAACCCAAAGGAAAAGACCTTACCTATTTTACCGTATTCATGCCCCTCCTGATTTTATAAACATCTATCAGGTTGCCCCTCAGCATCCGACGTTCCAGAGAGAACAACCCTAGCCTATTCTGCCTCTCCCTATGGCTCAAACCCTCCATGCCTGGCAACATCTTTGGAAATTGGGAGAGGGAAAGTTATATTGCTATTAGACAGGAGCTGAGGAGTATAAATTGGGAACAATTGTTCTATAGGAAATGCACAACTGAAATGCGGAGACTGTTTAAGGTGCACTTGTGGAGAGAGTTAGATAACTTTGTCCCACTGAAACAGGCAAGGAATGCTAAGGTGAAGGAGCCTTGGATGACAAGAGGAGCTTCTTGTCAAGAGGAAGAAGGAAGCAACGGTCTGGCAAGCTTTAGAAGACTATAGAATAGCTAGGAAACAACTCAAAAATGAACTGAGAACTAGGAGGGGACACAAAAAAGCCTTGGCAAAAAGGATTAGGGAAAACTCAAAGGCATTCTATATTTACATGAGGAATAAGAGATGATCAGAGAGAGGGTAGGGCCAATCAGGATTACTGGAGGGAACTTATGCCTGAGGTCTGAAGAGGTCAGGGAGGCCCTAAATGAGTTTTTTGCTTCTGTATTCACTAGAGAGAGGGACCTTGTTGATAGTGAGAACACCGTGGCCCAGGCTAATAGGTTTAAACAGACTGATATTAAGAAAGCGGATGTGCTAGAAATTTTGGAAAAAATCAAAGATAGACAAGTCCTCATGGCCGGACCAGATATATCCAAGGTTACGACAGGAAGTGAGGAATGAGATTGCTGTGCCTCTGGTGATGATCTCTGTATCCTCACTCTCCATGGGAGTAGTACGGGATGATTGGAGTGAGGCGAATGTTGTTCCTCTGTTCAAGAAAGGAAATAGAGAAATCCCTGGGAACTATAGACTTGTAGTAAGCAAGGTACTGGAAAGGATTCTGAGAGATAGGATTTATAACTATTTGGAAAAACATAGTTTGATTAAAAAGATAGTCAGCATAGCTTTTTGAGGGGCAGGTCATGCCTCACAATCCTTGAGTTCTTTGAGGATGTGGCGAGACAAGTTGATGAAGGTCAAACAGTGGATGTGGTGGATATAGGCTTCAGTAAGGCATTTTATAAGGTTCTCCACAGTAGGCTTAGTCAGAAAGTTAGGAGGTATGGGATGCAGGGAAATTTGGGTGTCTGGATACAGAATTGGCTGGCCGAAAGAAGACAGCAAGTGGTAGCAGATGGAAAGTATTCCACCTGGAGGTTAGAGATCAGTGGTATCCCGCAGGGATCTGTTCTTGGGCCTCTGCTCTTTGTAGTTTCCATAAATGACTTGGATGAAGTAGTGCAATGGTGGGTTAGTAAGTTTGCCAACGATGATGTAGATAGTGTCGAGGGGTGTTGCAGACTATAACTAGACATTGACAGGATACAGACCTGGGCCGAGAAGTGGCACATGGAATTCAACCTGGCTAAATGCAAAGTGATTCATTTTGGAAGGTCAAATTTGAATGCTGAATACAGGGTTACAGATAGGAATCGCGGCAGTATGAAGGAACAGCAGGATCTTGGGGTCCACATATATAGATCCCTCAAAGTTACCACCCAAGTTGATGGAGTTGTTAAGGCAGCATATGGTGTTTTGGCTTTCACTAACAAGGGGATTGACTTTAAGAGCCGCAATGTTTTGCTGCAGCTCTATAAAACCCTGGTTAGACCACACTTGGAATATTGTGTCCAGTTTGGTCGCCTCATTATAGAAAGGATGTAGATGCTTTCGAGAGGGTGCAGAGGAGATTTACCAGGATGCTGCCTGGATTGAGTGAGGTAGGGCTTTTCACACTGGAGAGAAGGAGAGATGATTTGATAGAGGTGTACAAGGTAATGATAGAGTGGATAGCCAGAGACATTTCCCTGGGACAGAAATGGCTATCATGAGAGGGTCATGATTTTAAGGTGACTGAAGGAAGGTATGGGGGAGATGTCACAGGTTAGTTCTTTACGCAGAAAGTGGTGGGTGCACTGCCAGCGTTAGTAGTAGAGTCAAAGACATTACGGACATTTAAGCGACTGCTGGATAAGCACATGGATGGCAGTAAATTGAGGGGTCTGTAGGTTAAGTCGAACTTAGATTAAGATAAATGCTAGACACAACATCGTGGGCCGAAGGACCCGTACCGTGCTGTACTTTTCTGAACCCTTTCAAGTTTCACAACATCCTTTCTACAGGAGGGAGAGATCAGAATTGCACACAATATCCCAAAAGTGGTCTAACCAATATCTTATACAGCCACAACATAACCTCCCAACTCCTATATGCAATGCTCTGACCAATACAGGAAAGCACAGTCAATTTTCATTCCCATAGACCCAGTTTAGTGTATGGGTCATTGTGTCATCAATACCAGTAGGCAGCCATCAATTAAGGATAACGTATTCATGAACATCTCCATGTTTAAAATATTAAGTTAGGCTGCTGCAGATTAATTTTGAATATTGTTCCTTTAATACCTTGGTAATTTGCCCGTTCCTGTAGCCCATCCAGGATTCTGAACATTTCCTGTCTCCCCCCAACTAAAAAATTCTTTGCTAAAGTGTGGCACAAGTATTTAAGAGATGACTTATTCTCACTTCACAAAAAATGTTGACATTAAAACATTTTTTTGAATTTATAGCTTTATTTTAAAGCTGTAAAATAGAAACCGCGTAAATAAGTGTTTGTCGTAAATACAATGGCAAAGTTGGTTGCCTGAATGTAAACATTCACAAAACACCAAAATGTTGATCTGTATGCAATACAGTGGCTGAATATTGAATGTGTCTTCAGTCAGAATGAATTTTATTCAAGTATTTACTCTTACACAAAAGGGGTCAGATGGGTAATTGCAATATGCATTGACTGGAGATATGCCTGCCTCATTAAAACATATATAGAAGGAAACAGATTCATACATTACAAACATTTGGCTCTTCCCAATAAAATCTTAAGATGAATAAATTGAGCAGGTTAGATAGCTCACTATTTTTTTTTAAATCATGTGTAGTGGTAATATTAAACAGACAATAGTGTGGCTCTGAAAACACCATTTGTAAAGACAACAATCAGCAGGCACCAAAATGTGTGAAGAGAATTGTAAAAATTATAATTGTTAGCTGGTTGCATAGTAAATAAACCAACCCACTCAAAATCAGCAGATGACTATTAATTTGTTAGAATGTAATTTGCAAGCAGCTGAAAAATGGAGAATGCAACTAAAAAAGGCATTACGTAAGCTCTTTCTGCAATATTTACTGGTTGCTAAGGGGACAGAGAGGAGAAAATCAACATCAATATAGAACTCTGTTTCATGGCTGCTCCAGAACAATCAGCACCTTCAAACATTTTTCATCAATTCCAAGATATCTGTCCGGATTTACAAAGGTTTTCAGAATCAAACATTGCATCACAAAAAGGAAATAAAATTACATTTTACCTGTTTATTGTAATATCAAATAGAGTAGATTTTTTAAAAAAAACTTTTAAACCTATGTTTTTATTTCAATTCTCAGTTTGCACCCAGAATACTAAACATTTTCTGCATCCTCCATTCATTCCAAAAAAGGGTTTACAAAAATCATTTAGTTTGTTTGTTCAAAAGTGCAACATAAGTAATTAAGAGATGACGTATTTTCATGTTACATAAAAAATGTCGACATAAATGTATTTTTAAAAGATGAAAATATTCACAGCACATCACAGCAGTACGTCACCCCTCCAAATTTCTTTATCCTTTACAGTTCCTACACAGAAAATTGCGTTTTAATCTTGGTCAAAAAGACTGGACACCCTCGCTGCAAGATATCACCATGGACACCATCCTCTTAACTTCTTGCTATTTCCTCAACCAAACAATATGGGAAGCTATTCAGTTAAAACCATGACTAATGTTAAGCTAAGCACCATGCTACTTAATAGATTCTTGTAATCTAGAAGTTGGCCTTGATAAACAGAATACTGGCCTGGCTGGATTTTAAGCCAAGTTCTAGAAACAAACAAAAATCACGTTGAACTCTTTCAATCAAGAAATTGGTAAAATAACAGGGTTCCACAGCTTTTCTACCAGGGAGTGTTGAATTGTAATTGAAGTCCCAGCTCCTTGTTTGAACAGACATAACTGACCTCAGTCAAAGGGCAATAAGAACCTACAAACAAACTTGGCATCCGTAAGAAGGTCAGGATATTCAGACAGTGTCTCTGCTGCTCCTGAATACTATCAAACAAGTCAACAATAAATGGTCTCTAAGTTAGCATTCATGCATAATTGATTAGATTGACACAAATCTCATTGTGGATGCCAAAGGAAGAATTGCAATCAATTTACCAATTCAGCAAATAAAATCACAAGAACATTCGAGTGCTTTACTCTCTAAAGTAATTTTACTTATGGGGAATTATGTAAATTTGAATAATTTACTTTGAACGAAATAAGTTGAAGCATACTGTGGTACTCCGCAGCTTTCAAGCTGTAACCCAGTAAGCTGACATGGCAACAAATATACACATTATTAATCACACAGTCTCCAACCATGCTAAAGACGCCAAGTTTAAGACATGATTTGGAGATGCCAGTGTTGGACTGGGGTGTACAAAGTTAAAAATCACAACATCAGGGTTATAGTCCAACAGGTTTTTTTGGAAGCACTAGCGTTTGGAGCGCTGCTCCTTCATCAGGTGGTTGTGGAGTATAAGATTGCAACATACAAAAAGATTAGTGTGATGTAACTGAAATTATATATTGAAAGAGACCTGGAATGTTTGTTAAGTCTCTCATCTGTTAGAATGACCATGTTAGTTTCAGTTCTTTCATATGAAAATTGCAAAATAGTTTTTTAAAAAGTTACATTCTCAAGTGAACTTTAACAATTGATGTCTTGTTGGCCCAGATAACATATCGAAGGTGTGAGCTTCCCTATGTGAGACTGTCTGTGCCACAATGGTCAGACTGATTCGAATCTAAAAAAAACGGATTTAGAGAATCTTACATGGATTGCCAAATATTGCTAAATAACTTGGAAGGAGACAACTAGATTAATTTTTATTTGTAAAATATTGCAAATTTTATTCAGACAGTTACAGAATTTGAAAACTGGAAAGGCCTTCTGAGCTTTTGAGGACAAAAATACTTTTTTGAGAGGATGATTTAGAAATGGACTTAATTAACATAATATTTAGATACCTTTAACAAATCTGGCATGACAGTAAATTGTAAGTAATATCTTTAATGTTACTTATTTCAGCTAGGACAAAAGCTGGATTGGTACAACTGACTGTGCACATCCCCTGCTCTGAATCAGGGGCCCAAACTACAAAATGTCTTAGTGTGAACACCAGGTGAGAAAATAAAACAAAGAACTCCAATGCTAAAGATCAGAAACAAACAAAAATGGAAGTAATTGCTTGCAAAGCTCTGCAGGTCTGGTAGCGTCTGACAAGAGAAAACAAAGTTAGTGGTTCATGTCCAGGGTCTCTTCTTCACAATTTATGAAGGAGGATCACTGGACTCTAAACATAAGCCAGATGAGAAAAGGCTGGGCCCTGGTTATGATCAAGTAAATCTGTTCCAACAGCCCAGATCCACAAGGGAGATGCAAAGTTAAAAATCATACAATACCAGGTTATAGTTTAATAGGTTTACCTGTTGGACTATAACCTGGGGTTGAGAGATTTTCAACTTTGTACACCCCAGTCCAACACCAGCATTTCCGAATCAAGGGAGATACAGCACGCTAGGCCATTCAGCACCAATATTCTGTGGGTTTTTTTTAATAATCCAAATTAATCTCTTATCACTCCAATTACCTCATTTACCCTTCAGCACATCTTTTCAACTCCTTTTTCTCTCAAGAACATATCCAGTTTCCTTCTAAAGCACTTAAGCAATGTGCCTCAATCACTATGCAGTAGCATGTTTCACATTGTAACTACTTTCTGAAAAAAAAAACACTTCTCATTTCCCTACTGGATGTATTCGTTACCAACTTCTATGTTGCAGCATAGAAGCAACATACTAAGGGTATGGGAGATCTGAAGTAAAAACACAATGTACTGCAGAATCTAAGCTGGTCTATAGAAGTAGAGTCACGTCGGACTCAAAACATTAATCCTTGTTTTTTAGGGTTGTAAAATAGCAATTGGCTAATCGATAGGTGCTTTTGGTAATGTAGTGTATCTAACATTTAAAATTTTTTTTTAAATGTTCTAAGCAAGTGAGTTTTTTGGGAAAAGCATGAGTAATGTTTGAGGATATTATGCAAACTGTTGTGACAGTTATCCTGTAGACTTATGAGTTTTTGTCATTACTGAGTATAATTTAAAATACAAAGCTGAAAAAAGTATTGGCATTTTGTTTTAAATAGATTTATTTATTTTAGATTTATTTGACATATTGTTACTTGTACCCAGCTACACTGAAAAGTGGATATTGTCACCACATTCTGGCACCATCTTGAATTACAAAATAAAGTACTGAATAATCTGTACAAATTAATATTAAATTGATATTATTAAAACTGAAACAGCCTCAAAAGTTCATCCTTTCCTCTCCATAGACTAGTAACCACACCTGTTAATGTTTAAATGGATAATAAATGTAATTGTAATAGTTTAAACTGGTACTTTTTTAAAAAAAAATCATCCCTACTGTTTTTCTCTCCAAAGATACCACAAGACAGGCAGAGTATCCTCAGTATTTTCTGTTATTACGTTTTATAGACCCTTGCTTTAAGTTGTCCAACATGTGAAAACTCTCTCTCGAGTCAAAACTGTCCAAGTCAATCATAACTGTGTATATCTCATCAGGGAAAGCTCTAAGACTTGTCTATTCTACAACAAAATGTCTCAACCTGTTCAATTTTGTGCATCTGGAGTAGGCAATAGAAGATAACCATCAATCCTGCAACTATTCCTAACAACTAGGAAAATTTGTGCGCGTGCAGTTTTCAAGTTCTTGCAGTCATTTCATCAAGCTGACCAGGCAAATATAAATTTTGGGTTTCTGCATCAATATGTTGTCTAGTATTCTCTAATATGTAGTACATACATAAAATAAATTCAACAAGTTACCTAAAAATGATGCATATTACATTAACTCTTGACTATTTAGTTGGTTTAAAAGACATTGAGCTGTTTTGAACAGTACTTGCCTGCATATTTGTTGGCTTGGTTCAAGAGTTCAGTGCAGGCATGCATATCAGCAAAAGCTCGAATCCCTAAACAATTAGAAGGATGAAGCTGGGACTCCAGGAAATCACAACAGGTCTTTCGCACATCCTGTAACTGCAGTAATCCTGCTGCGGGAAGTAATACCTGTTAAAGAATGGCAACACATTTCAATCTGTCACAAGGCATCAACATCCAAATAATTAAAGTTACTGCACATGTTGACAGGAAGAGATCACATGCTAAGAATCCCACAATTAGATGGCACAAATACAAGTTAAAAGATGTAAACTAGACTTTTTTTTTGCTTGTTTACATTATAGGAATGTAGAAACATAGGAATTATTAGCAGGAATAGGCAATTCAGCACTTCAAACCTGCTCTACTATTTAACATAATCATAACTGATCTTATCCTGGTCTCAACTCCACTCTCCTTTCTGTTTGCCATAACTCTATTTCGCATTTTGTCATAGATGTATGTATTTCTTGAATCTATTGGTTGATTCTGCTTCCACTGCACTCTGGGGCAGTGAGTTCTGCAGATTCACAGCCCGCAGAGAGTAGTAGTTTCTGCTCATCTCAGTTTTGAACATACTCTATATTCATGACCTCTTGTTCAAGACTGTTTCACGGGAAACAACCGTTCCAAGTCCAACATCCCCTTTGACATTTTATACACTTCAATCAGAATCCCCCTCATTCTTCTGAGCACCAGTGAGTACAAGCCCAAACTAGTCAACCGCTCCTCTTATGCCTTTTCATTCCTGGAATCAATGTGGTGAACCTCTTCTGAACTGCCTCAGTGTCACCATATCCTTCAAGGAAAGAGACTAAAATTAGGCATAATATTCCAGATGTGGTATCACCAACACTTTATGTAATTATAATAACACTTCTTTACTTTTACGATCCAGTCCTTTTGCAACAAATGCCAGGATTCTATTTTCCCTTCTTACTATATGCTGCACCTGTATACCTACTGTCTACGATTCATAAACAAAGACACCCAGATCCCTCTACCCTGACACAGGTTGAAGCTGCTTCCTACTTTAATAATAATTTGCCCTTTTACGTTTCCAGCCAAAAGAAAAAACCTCTCACTAATCCACATTAAGCTCCATCTGCCAGATTCTGGCCCATTCTCCTGGCCAATCAGTGTCCATTGTAAACTCTCTCTCTCTCTCTCACACACACACACACACACACACACACACACACACACACACACACACACACACATCACCGCCTTCTTTCCTACCTATTTTAGTATAAACCACAAATTTTGCTATGTTACACTCCGTGCTTACTTAGAGATCATTTACATAGAAGTGACCCCCGTGGCAGCCCCCAGTTACCATTTGCTATCCAGAGAAGGATCCATTTATCCGGACCCTCAGCTTTCTGTCAGTCAACTAGCCAATCCTCTATCCAAGCCGATATTCTACCTTTAATCCCCTGGGATCTAACCTCCTGGATCCGCTTTTTATGCAGCACCTTGCCAAAAGCCTTCTGGAAGTCTAGATGTACCACATCCACTGGATCTCCAATATCTACCTTGCTGGTTACATGTTCAAAGGATACCAAGTTTGTCAAACAACTTGCTGATCATGAAACCATTCTGACACTGGTGAATTGAGCTTTGTTTTTCCACGTGTTCAGTTATCCCCTCCTTTATGACAGACACAAGCAACTTCCCCATTATAATGGTCAAACTAACCAGTCTACAGTTGCCCAGTTTTTGCCTATCTTTTTCTTGAATAATGGTGTCACATTACCATATTTCCAATCCATTGGTACATTTTCAGAATCCGGGGAATTTTGGAACATTACAACTAATGCATCAATTATTAGTGCTGCCACCTTCTTTAATACCCTAGAGTGCAGGCCATCAGACCCTGGGGCCTTGTGTGCCTTTAACCCCATCAGTTCACTTAATACCTTCGCCCTCATTATAGCTATTTCAACACAAACCTCAGTAGTAACTGAAGATTTGTGAAGAAATCATTATATTCCACGGCAAAAACAGAGACAAAATACCAGCTTAATGCCTCCGCGATATGAGTTTCCCATTATTACCTCACCTATTTTATAATCTAAAAGCCCAACATTTACTTTCACCATCCTTTTTTTTATATATATATACACACACTTATAAAAGCTTTTGGTATCCGTGCTTAGGTTTTCTGTTAGTTTCCTTTTGCTGTTCCTTTTGATTTTGTTTTTAGTAACCCTTTGCTGATGTTTCAAGTTGTCCTAACCCTCTAGTGTGCCACTAACGTTTGCAGAATGAAATGCCAGAGTTACTGCCTTTATGTCATCCTAGACTTCCTTGTTAAGCCATGGATGATTTTTCACCTTTTTACCATTCCTCTTCCTCACAGGACAATACTTTAATTGAGAAGTATGAAGTTAGGGGAATTTTGCAAAGTTCACCTTCAAATTGGCCATTTTTGTTTTAAACTTCCCAAGGAAGTGGCATTGCCGCTGTTTATTAATGTAATAAATGCTGCTTAAAGTTATCTGACGTCAGAATTAATGGATCTTTAATTTTTCCAAATCCTATCAGTGGAACTTTAGAA
This sequence comes from Chiloscyllium punctatum, assembly GCF_047496795.1. Classification (NCBI taxonomy): domain Eukaryota; kingdom Metazoa; phylum Chordata; class Chondrichthyes; order Orectolobiformes; family Hemiscylliidae; genus Chiloscyllium; species Chiloscyllium punctatum. The sequence continues at coordinate 22,171,383 of NC_092739.1, forward strand.
TTTGAGTTTACCAAGCGGCGCATAATATTGTCTGGAATATTTAAATCAAGCTGTAAGTTGGCTCATGAGTTAAGGACACCACCATGTGCAACAGTAAGATACATCAATCAGAACATCAACCTCAATTTGCATCTGTGATATGACTGCTCGCATTTAGGACAGCAAATGGGACACTACAATTAGTGCAAAACTTAGTCAGACATCCTATTCCTGAACACACAGGTGGGCAAAGTTGCCTAGGAACAGAATCAATCTTGATTGACAACCAGGACTCAAATTCCTTACAGATCCAACAATTAGTCAGCAGCCTTTCAACACGCCAAATTAAAAAACACTGCAGATGTAATTGATCAAACAAAAACAGGAGGCACCAGAAATAGATACGCCTGCCACAGTAGGAAGAATGTTCACCAGATTTATTCATGGGGTAGCAGTTTGTCATATGACTCAGGGAATTGGGTCATATGGGCCCGTATTAGTTGTTTAGAATGAGTGGGAATTTTTCTGGAATGTATAGAATTCTGACAGTACTGGTCATACTGGATGCAGGAATTACGTTCCCTCTGACAAGGGGCTCCAAAACAAAGGGGGTACTAAGGACGTGTGGTCGTGCATTTCCATCTGAGATGAGGAGAAATCCTTCACTCCAAAAGGTGCTGAATAAGTGGAATTTTCTACTAGAGAAGTCTGTGGAGGTCACAACAGAAACAGATGGATGTCTAAAAGCTATAGTTGTCAAAAGACTTGAGGAGAGAGCCAATGTCAGAATTGAGATACAGGTTCAGCCATGATCATGTTCAATGATGGAACAGCCCCAACTTAATCAGCCTTTTCTCCCATATTCAGAATTCTTATTCTGTCTGGATCCTCTCCCCTCTGTCCACACCTCGACATCATTTCATCAGGAGCTGGCATGGTGACATGAGCCAACTCAATTTCTCTCACACAGTCTAACCAATTTCCCTCTGAACATGTAGCACTCGTTCTCTCGTATCCAACATTTTCCTTGTCATTAGACCTACTGACAAAGATGGCGCTGTTGCAAGTAAAAATAAAATATTCCACATAGCAAATGATGAACACCAACTCTCTGATCATCTCATCCTTGCTTTTCCAGACCAAGATTCCACCATGGAATACAAATGCCGAGGCAGTCATTGACCACATCAACTCTCGACATCACCACCCAACCACAGTTCCACAGGCTTGCACTGCCCACTTCTACCTCATTCTCAAGATCCATAAACTGACGTGGTAGACCCATTGTTATAACTCACCTTTACCCTACAGCACTGATTTCCTCCAATCTCAACTCCATTTCTTCTCCTTTTGATCAGGTTCTTCCAACCTATACTCCCAACTTTTTTGATGGCTTGCACCACCTTTGGTTTCCTGCCCTAATGATCACCCTAGATGGCCCAAAGGCTGTTCATGTATTTGAATGGAGGGCCAATTAGTTGCATCCACCACGACCCTCCTCAGCTGAACACAGAAAATTCTTTTGTTTCCAATTTCCCTCCACATAAAAGGTGGTGCCATTGCAACCTGTATTGATCCTGTCTTTTCTTGGGATATGTAGAATATGCTTTATTCAATCCTACTCAGTTCCTCTCTGAAGCTGATAGTTGTATCAGAAAATTAATCAAACAGTGCCATACATTGTAGTTGACAGGACCAATGACAATATCCAGTACATTTTTCACAATTCTGTTCCCAATCCAACTTCAATGTGACTTTTCCCCAAAATAACTTTCCCAGCCTTCCTCTTCCAAGGATTTGTCCTGTATTCCAAAGTCAGTGTGCCCCCTCCACAAAACCCTGGTTCACTCAACTAGCCCCAAGATACCACTCTTTCCCTAAAGCACCTGCACATTTAGCTGAGAAGATACAACATATGCCCTTTTATCTCCTCCTTTCGAACGACCTCCAAGGGCTCAAATACACCTTCCAAGTAAAACAGTGACAGACTTGCACTTCTTTCAATTTCGTGAACCATATTCTCTGTCCATGACACTGTCTAATCTAGATTAGGGACATCAAATTTATCTCAGGTGATCATTTAGTTTCATGCCTCCATTCACTCCATGAACATGTCCCTGAAGTTCAAGACAATTTTACTTGTACTCCCCACTTTCACTGATCTCCTTTACCCTTGGCACTCAACAAAATCTCCAAGAACAGCACTTAATCCATTTAATTACAATCTTTGGGACATAAGGATTCAATGCCTTTAGATCAAAATAGCATTTTTAAAAATATTTCCTCTGACTATGTCAGCAAATGTTCTGTTAGTTAAGTCATTACCACCTTCCATCCTAACATATATCTTACTTTCCCTGCAGCTATACTTGCATACACGGGTCAGATCTCTAATGCAGGTTTTCCAGTTCTGACAAAAGGTCACAGAGCTGCAATATTAATGGTTTCTCTTGGCACCAATGCTGCCAGGCCTGAGTATTTCCAACATGTTTATACAGGTATATCTAATAAAATAATCTGGGTTATTTGGAAGTATAAAGAGTTATCAAAGGTTTACAGAATGATTTACAGAAGTCTTTGAAAGCTCTGAGGGAGAGTTTAAGAGACAAACCTAATTGTTTAAATGGAAGGTGTTTAAAAAAAAAACAGCATTCGTGACAATATTCACTCAAAGGCCTTGATATCTAGCATGGTGGAATTGCAGAGAATTGAAGTGTGGAAGGTGTATGGTATGTCCCTGCTGTTGTGAGGGGATTAATAGCAGTGAGTTATTGACCTCCTTTATGGATAAATGGTCCTGTTCACTGAAGAGCTCCTCACATTCAAGCTACCTAGTATAGGTTCAAACTTCCATATTACTTATCCAAAAAATTATCCTCTCAGACAAAAACAGAGAAGTACAGGTCATTCTGCTCTAACGTGTGTTTCATTAACCCAAATTCACTATAGCACGATTGACCAATTGGGGACACTTTTTCAAAGCGTGAACTTTTGAAATGTGTATTGGCTATAATGTGATTACATCACCAACATTAAGCGCTGTTTCTAAAGCTCGATTTTTCGTTAACACAGGGTTGCACAAGTGAGCAACTTTCGCTTTACAAAAGAACTACCTGTACTTTATTAGCCAAGCCTTCAGCATTTCAGTGAAGGGTTGTGCAACCACAGAGAGATTGAAAGTCATCAGAAAACCTCAAGAGTCAGGACTGCGGAGTCAAACGTTCAAGTCAGTTAACTTAAGAAAACAAAACAGTGGGGATAGACTTGCAGCACACAGCATGCTGCCAGAAGCCTAATGGCTTTGTGCTGCATGTCAAGGCAATCAGCATATTCACACTGTTTGAGTGCTCTCAATATCTATCCACAGTACTGTTCACACTGTAACGTATTGCTTAATCTCAATTTCTCTAACAGGTTAATGCTCAAATCATTGGTGATCACAACAGCCAACTAAAGCAGGTCTGCGCTAAATATCCAGGGAATAGCCATGACTTGTACATTCTGGACTACTCACAGATACAGCCTCTTTCGAAAACCCTCAGCCTATACAAGAATGGTTGCTAGGCAACAAGGGATATCCTCTTCATCCTTATCTGATGGTACCTCTGAAATCGTCAGACTGCTGCCAGGAGATACACAGCACTCCTCACACTTCAGTGAGAGCCAACGTAGAACAGACCACAGGCCTTCTGAAAAGAGAGGTTCTGATTCCTGGATGGTTACACACTGCCATGCAAATATATAAACCAGATGGGCTGTCCCACACAAAAGTGGTGTGCTGCAGCCTTCACGATCTCAGTCACCAAAGTGGCATTGTGCTGGCCAAGAAGATGCAGGAGCAAGAGGAAACCTGAATGAGGAAGACAAAGATAAAGGCTCCTCAGACAGGCCAGGAAAAGAGAGAGACAGGTGGTGGTCTGTCAAGCCAGAGACAACCTTAATGCCACCCCCCCACCAGGGTGATTAAGCTAACTGAAGACATTTTCAGTCCCTGTTAGTAGATTGTTTCCACAAATGGCAGTCAGCCCTCTGCTTACCTAAGGCTACTTTCCTCAATGGATGCAGCTCAAGATCCCAAACCTCTGCTAACTACTCTCTCAATACATCCACATTCAAAGATCCACACAAATGAACCTCTAGATCCCTTGGTCTTTCCCCACTCTTTAGAACCATAGGTAATAAATATTGCCTGCCCCATCCTCTTGTCAAAATACATCACCTCATTCTTCTCTGAATAAAATTTCATCCCCACTTGTCTACCTCATCCACTAGCATATCGATGCATTTAGAAATATGTAATATAATCAAATAGAGCCAGCGTGGCGTCATGAAGGATAAAATATGTCTGACAAATTTATCCAAATTCTTTTGGGAGTTAACATGCAGGATAGACAAAGGGGAAACAAGTGATGCAAGATCTTTGGATTTCCAAAAGCCATTTGATAAGACACCACACTACTTAGTAAGAGCTCTGGTGTTGCAGTACTACAGATAGAGGTTTGGCCAACTAATTGAAGCCAAACAGTGGAGAAAAAAGGGCATTTTCAGGATGGCAACCTATACCCAGTGCAGTTGACATGGATCAGTGATGGGGTCACAGTTATTTACAATACATACTAATGACTTGGATGAGGGAAATATTTGTATTATAACTAAGTTGGTGCATGACAAAAAAAAAGATGGAAAGTCAAGCGGTGACGATGACAGAGTCAGCAGAGAGATACTGACACAATGGGCAAAAACATAACAGATGGAATATTATGTGGTAAATTGAGAGGCACTTTGGCAGGAAGAAGGGGAGCCAAATATTCTTAATTGTAAAAGTCTGCAACACAGAGAATCTCAGGTCCTGGTGCATTAATCACAAAAAACCTAACATACAGGTATAGCAGGTGACAGGGAAGGCAAATAGAATGTTGGCCCTCATTTCAGAGGGAATGGAGAGTAAAGAGGCCACCTTGCTAAAATTAAAAAAAGTGATGTTATGTTGGCATTGGAGACAGTCCGGAGAACATTCACTAGGTTAATGCTGGGCTGCAGGGATTGTCTTACAACAGGCCGGGTGGGTACGGCCTTGCTCTTGGAAGTGTAGAAGAGTGAACTGTGACCTTATTGAAGCATACAAGATCCATGGGGGCCAGTCTGGGTAGATGCTGTTGCCATTTGTAAGAGTGTTCAAGACCAGAGGACATAATCACAGAGCAAGGTATCATCCATTGGAGGCAGATAAGTAGGAATTTCTCCTCTCAGTCATGAATCTGTGAAATTCTTTACAGCAGAGAGAAGGGGAGGTTGGGTCATTAAATATATTTCAGGCTGAATTAGATTGATTTTTAAATCAATAAAGGGAATCAAAAGTTCATGGGGAAAAGGCAGGAAAGTGGACTGGAGGAGTATCAGATCAACCACGAGCTAATTGAATGATGGAACAGACTCAATGGATTAAATGGCCTACTTCTGCTACTACGTCCCACTGTCTTATTCTCTGTTGCAACTAATTGACATCATCCTTACCATCCACCACACCTCGAAGTTTGGTATCTTAAATTATTACTGTACTCTATATTCCAACATCAAAGTTAGCTGTACATCAAAAGACAGTGGTCTCCAGCACCAAACCCTTGAGGAACCACTACTGTCAATCTTCCATCATCTGACAATAACCATATGTCACATCTCACTATTCTGCCCTTAAACCAATGTTCTATCTAAGCTGACATTGACTGCCTTATTCCATTAACCTGAAATTTTGTTAAATAACCGCTTTTTGTGAAACGCTTCATTAAAATTCAGAGAATTTTCATTTCCCTCTCACCCTTCTCTACTATTTCAAAAATTCCAATTAGATCAGATAACACATGCATGGCTTTTACAAATCTGTTGGCTTTCCTTGATTAATTCACAGCTAGCCAAATGCATGTTGATTTTGTTTTCCTCATTATTGTTGCTAAAACCTGAGTCACCACTAATCTGAAACCAACCGGCCTGCAGTTATACAGAAATGCCCTCACACCTTTTTTCAAATAAAGTTGTCTGGCACATCTGCAAACCTCCAGTTTTCTTCCACCTCCCCTGAATCTAGACTGGAAGATTATGGCAAGCCCTTCCACCATCTCCATCCTTCAGCAACCTGGGAAGCCAACCTCCCAGATGGAGTGACTTATCCAACCAAAGCATGGATAGCCTTTTCAAAACATCCCTCACCCTGGTCATAAACGTGATCATTTGTGCTTCTACAAATATGGTAATGTTTGCCATTCTTTTGGTAAACACTAATTCAAAGTATTATACTCATTAAGTACTCCAACCTTGCCCATCTCTAAGCCCACCTCTTTGTACCTAATATGCACCATCCACCACTTACTATTTTACAAGCTGATAGCAGCCTTTTGTTCCCTTTAATGACAAATGAGTTGGTTTTTTTTGGTTAAATTTCCTCTTCGCTTTACAGCGTATTATATTGGCCAGGTTCTATCTTGGAGTTGTGAAAACACTGTCAGGTGGCTGATCCAGATCAATATTCCCAGTTTATTCTAGCAATGTACAATTAATTTATTCGAAGTTAATTATTTAGACTACAAGACCTAAAAGCATATTCCTAACCTAAGCAAGCTAGCCTTTCATTGAAGCTTCAAAATAGACATTTCGCAGCTCTCAAAACATTAAATAAAAGTGCTGTTTAAATGCAGGAAGAAATATCAATTTGGTGGCACAACATAATGATTTATTATGATGTAGTAGCATGTGGATTTACAACTGCAGATATTGTGTTAGTCTCACGCTAGCTGCAAGACTTTGGGGAAAAAACATTTTGCCACAGGGAGGAGGAAAGAAAATTAAAACCAAGTGAAATCAATGCGACTGTTAAGATTATCCCAGCAGCTCATGACACAATGCAATTGACAGAGTACAATTCACAGAACACCTCCTAAAATGGCATGTACTGCAGAAGACGACTCAAAAGAATGACAAAAAACAAGTTTTAAAAAGCGGCAGAAAGGGCAAAATATATTTTTAAGCACATACATATAGCCACATTTATGGTTTCTCTCAAATTACCTACGCAAAGTTCAGAATCATGTTCAGCCATTTAGCATGATCATTGATTCTGCAATAATTTTTGGCTCTTTTGCAGAATTTGTACGCCTGAGGACTGGCCAATACTCCAGGAAGCACAAATTCCAACTTCACCACCGGAATAATAAAACAAGCTGGTTTTAGTAAAAGAAAATGGTGAACCAAAAAGCAAAGAACTGCGGGTACAGGAAATCTGAATCAAAAACTAGAATAGCTGGAGAAACTCAGCAGGTCTTGCTACATCTCCTGAGAGAAAGCAGCATTAACTCCTCTGGTCCAGTGACCCTCTTCAGAATGTCTCCAATAAAATTGTGAAACTGTTGAATTATCATAAAACCCCAACTAATTCATTAACACCCTTTAGGGAATGAAAGCTGCCATCTTTATTTAGGCTGATTTACACATTACTTCAACATGGTTGGCACTATGCACTCAGCAAGCCACTCACTCAGTAACATCAAAATGGCTAATCCACAGCAACTCGAGGGGGTCCACGATGGCCTTCTTGGGCAAGTAAGGCTGGCCAATAAAGACTAATCTTCCAAACAACAGCCTCAACTCAAATACATCCTTCAAAAAAAATATAATTTTGCATTTTATTTTAAAGTCAACTTACCTAGAAACTAGATCAAAATAACTACCTGGATTATGCAGTCAGTGAAGGAACAGGCCTCAAATGTTTTATCTCACTGATAGCTGCCCACAAAATTTCTTCAGACTTTTAAACAGAGATTTCGCTAATCTGGAATCTCAACCACGCACTTGAGTCTGTTAGCAAAACAAGCTAAGAGAGGCTCCTTGACCAAGGACATTAAAGAATCCATTGAACCATGCAGAGTTTAAACCAGGAAGTATAAAGCAGAAAATGTAAACGGAATTTAAAAGGATGAATGGAGGAGAACATTAACAACTGGGAAAGAAAGATAAGGTCGACAAAAATAAAAGCAACAGACAAACAAAGGCAAAAACAATTATTCAAACTTCCAACATTGATCAACTTATGAAGCAATGAAACCTCGCAGTCATAGAAACAACATTTTTAAGGCCAGAGAAGTTAAGTGATAGGAATTATCAGCCTTTTAAAAGTTCATTTGTTCCTGAATGCACCAGTCTCATCTTTCTCAGAGAGGTTTAGTAGAAATCTGGAGCAAAAAGTACATCAATACTGGCATGGGCATTACATGGCAAATGGCTACCTTCTGTGCTGTAATGACTATAACTTCACAGCATTGAATGCCTTTCACCGTCAAGGTAATGAGAAAGCTTCTGTTATAGCTTAAAAAAAGGAGACAGTGTAATTCTGATTACAGTCTGCAGATTCCTACAATTGCTAGCCTCACTGCCATTATTAATTGCAAGTCACAGCCATTGTGTCAAGTACCCCTGTGTGGAGTTTGCACATTCTTCCCGTGTCTGCATGGGTTTCCTCCCACAGTCCAAAGATGTGGTCAGGTGAATTAGCCATGCTAAATTGCCCATAGTGTTAGGTGCATTAGTCAGAGGGAAATTGGTCTGGGTGGGTTACTCTGCGGAGGGTCAGTGTGGACTTATTGGGCCGAAGGGCCGGTTTCCACACTGTAGGAAATCTAGTCTAATCTAATCTACCCAAAGAATGATAGAATAGAAAGAGGTTTCTCCTTCATACTAACACTTGACAGAACAATTCCAGATGTTGTAAATGATCAGGAATTAAGGTTTGTTACAGTGATGAGCTTCTGTTGTGGCCAAACAAAATCCCATGTCCTAATCAAGGAGCACATGCAGTTCTGATTACTCAATGATGATTTACTTACATGCCGAGAGAAGTGAGCAATAATTGATGAGAACAAGTGTGAAAGTGGGCGATGGGATAAACAAAATGACTGTGCTGTGAGGACATCTTGTATTTTTGTTGAAATACACCAAATCTCCCAGGATGAAGCTCAACACTGATAAACACGAGTGAAATTTTTGATTACCTGCCAAGACGATTCTTATTTGACAGGCAGTTGAAATTGAGATATTCCCCAAATTACTGTCCATCAAATAAAAAGGTATCTGTTTGTCCAACAGCACTCAACTACAGATATTTTCTAAACAACCTGTTCAGAGTTGTAATTACACACCACCACCATAGGTGAGACTTGAACCCAGGCCACTTATGGGGTGGCACAGTGGCTAGTACTGCTGCCTCACAGTGCCAGGGACCCAGGTTTGATTCCACCCTTTGGCAACTGTGTGTGGAGTGTGCACATTCTCCCCATGTCTGTGTGGGTTTCCTCCAGATGCTCCCATTCACTCTACAGTCCAAAGATATGCAGGTTAGGTGGATAGGTCACACTAAATTGCCCATAGTTGTCCAGAGATGTGCACATGAGGTGGATTAGCCATAGGAAATGCAGGGTTACAGGGACAGGGTAGAGGGAAGGGACTAGGTGGGATGCTCTTTGGAGGGTTGGCGTGCGCTCAATGGGCCAAATGGCCTGCCTCCACATTGTAGGGATTTTGTAATTCTGACTCAGAGGCAAGGGCACCAGCACTCAGCTTCATTTATTTTTAAACTTAACCTATTTGTCTAACGAACCTGTTCAGAGATGTTATTGCACACCTCTGGAGCAGGCAAGATTAGACCCCAAGCTTCCCAATCCAGAGGTAGGGACACTACCACAAACATCACAAGAAGGCCTTAGCTCTCAACATCATTACCTCTCCCAGCAGAAGCAACCTTAAACCAATCAGCGAGTTAACTGCTTCCTTATACTGCAATTCCAGCCAGCGGGTGTTCACCACTGTGACTGGTGAGCATCTTGGATCTGTTGCAGGTTCACCAGCTAGAGCCATAAAAGAAGTGGACACTTGAGAAGGGGCGAGGAGATCTGCTAAATGGACCAGCAGAAAGGCTGCTTTTTAGTTTACAATAAAAAAATTATGACAGCCTAAATCTCCATGACGTTCTGAACCCACAAAAATCTAAAGGGAGAATTGAGATTGCAATTTCCTTTTTCTTTCCTCCAATCCTCTCGATCAAAAGCTTTAGTCGATCAAGTCAGTATATCCCTTGAAGGGGCAGTGAGAAAGCAGAGAACCTTTTCATTCTATTTTTTCTTCAAAAGCTTTGCACATTTATTTAGAGATAAAATGTTTGCTAGCTGTTTTATAAAGGATCCCAATGTTGGTAAATTAAAATTATCAAAGTTATTCAAAATGTAATTAAACCATATTAATTTAATTGGTCATCACTATAGTAACTATGATTTAACAAAAATATTTATGTGGACACAAGAGACAGGTTGAGGCAGTATTATCCTCCAAGACGGTGGAAGCTTCCACATGCCTATGTGCGGATGTCCCAAGCCGACAAAATCTAGATTTGTACCAACTGCATAAATTTTCCACTCTGCTTAGCTCATTTTCCCCTTTACCAAAATACTGAAGTTGAATGTAGCACCCCATCAGCTGGTTTATTATCAGGTTATGTCATAGCTGTGCCCAAGCCAGTTCTGTCCCAACATTCACCGCATCCTTAAAGCTGAACATATGGAAACACCGGTGTTTTACTGGCGGTTGTGGTTAACAGACGAAAGGTACCACAGGTGGTGGGAAAAGCCACAAGCAAAAAGATTGCATGTGATAACATCCAGAAATGCTAAACCACTCACCCAACCCAGACTTCCCAAAAGGACCAGAACATAAACTCTGGCTACTCTTTAATTTCTCTGCTACAGAAGCAACTAATGCCAACTGCACTGGCCAACTGAAATCAGATAATTTAACATTGATTTACAGTTTGCACATTATAGTTTGGATCCAAGCCACTCTGAAAGCATGTGAATTTGAGCTCATGCCTTTTTGAATTTGAATATTGCAGCCTAATTAAAAGGCGCAACCTTCATTTGTCCATCTCTTCAAATTAAGTAATACACTAATGTAAACACCCTTACAGGCACATGGCAAAAGTGAGTACTGCAGATGCTGGAGATTAGAATTAAGATTAGAGTGGTGCTGGAAAAGCACAGGTCAGGTAGCATCCGATGAGAAAAAAAATAAAAATTCGACATTTCGGGCAAAAGCGATTCCTGACGAGGGGCTTTTGCCTGAAACATAGATTTTCCTGCTCCTTGGATATTGCCTGACCTGCTGTGCTTTTCCAGCACTATTCTAATCTTGACTCTTACATGCACATGTTTATACGTATACATAAAGAAAACTTAAAACAAAAGGCTTATCAAATAGCACAAGTCTGGAAATTGATTTAAAGTTACACAGGCCTTACTATTAATAGACTGCAATTACTTTCGAAGTCCTGAAAAGATGAGGGTCTGCAATCTCATTGTAATGGTTGTCCGTTTAGTATTAAACAGGACATTTTCACACAATACCTGTACATTCTCTTCTGTAACCTGAAGTTCAGCTGTGTAAACATAATCCACAAGAATGCTCAATGTCCAGCTGTCCACTTCCTTTATGCGAACTCTTTTTGCTTTGCTCTCGCTCATTTCACCTGAAAAGCAAAAAGTATGTCATGTGTCTACCTTTCCATCTCACAACGTTAGAAAACCTTTGCATGTATAGGGCATATATAGCAATTATGATTAAGTAAAATTTTAAACATTTTAAAGTGTCCTTTACTCTACCACGATACATAACTTTTCAGACTTAGTCAGATATTGAATGGCATGCTGTTGCTACCTTCACACAGCTTTTCAGTCTCATATGGTTCCTACAGCGTGTCTCCTTCCACTAAAAGGATCACACTTTCTGCAAATCTGTGTTAGTCTATTCAACCCATCGAGTCTGCTCACCCATTCAATTGGAACATTAACTGATCTGATGATCCTCCGCTCCACTTGCCTGCCTTTCCCGATAACCTTTGGTTCCCTTACTAATTTTGTTCAGTCTTGAATATAGTTAATGATCCTGCCTTTGCAGGAAAAAAAATTCCATAATTTCACTACCCTCAAATGAAACTCCTTCTAATTTTGATTCTAATTGCCTCCACCTTACTCAGATTATACGCTCTGGTCCTAATATCTCTCAAGGCAAAACAACCTCTCCATGTCAGGGCCCTAAGAATCTTTTGTTTCAATAACATCACCTCAAATTCTCTAAATTCCGTGGAATACAGACTCAGCCTACTCAATCTCTTCTCAGAAGCCAATCCCTCCATATCCAGGATCAACCTAGTGAGCTCTTCTGGGCTGCCTGCAATGCCAGTACATAGAGTCATAGCGATGTACAGCATGGAAACAGACCCTTCAGTCCAACCCGTCCATGCCGACCAGATATCCTAACCCAATCTAGTCCCACCTGCCAGCAACCCGCCCATAACCCTCCAAACCCTTCCTATTCATATATCCATCCAGCTGCCTTTTAAATGTTGCATCAACCTTCCACCACTTCCTCTGGCAGCTCATTCCATACACGTACCACCCTCTGCATGAAAATGTTGCCCCCTAGGTCTCTCTTTTATATCTTTCCCCTCTCACCCTAAACCTATGCCCTCTAGTTCTGGACTCCCCGACCCCAGGGAAAAGACTTTGTCTATTTATCCTACCCATGCCCCTCATGATTTTGTAAACCTCTATCAGGTCACCCCTCAGCCTCCGACACTCCAGGGAAAACAGCCCCAGACTGTTCAGCCTCTCCCTGTTGCTCAGATCCTCCAACCCTGGCAACATCCTTGTAAATCTTTTCTGAACCCTTTCAGGTTTCACAACATCTTTCCGATAGGAAGGAGCAGAATTGCACACAATATTCCAACAGTGCCTAACCAATATCCTGTACAGCAGCAACTTGACCTCCCAACTCCTGTACTCAGTACTCTGACCAATAAAGGAAAGCATACCAAACGCCTTCTTTGGGACCAAAATGGGTCACAGTATTCCAGGCATAGTCTGCCATGGTCTACTGCAGGCAATGTCTTGTATAGATTTAGCAAAACCTTCCTATTTTTCTACTCTCTACCCTTTGACATTAAGGCCATCAGTCCATTTTCTTCCCTATCTCCAGCATCTAAAGTCAAGAGGTTGTTTTTGTGTTTCATGCATAAGAACCTCCAAATATTTTTAAAAAGCTTTTGTGGTCTATTGTGACATTATTTGTAGGTTTATCCTCAAAGTTTATATTCTCCCATTATCGTTTGTTTGGTCATTTTGTTCTTGTTAACTTTTAAACCTCCCTAAATCCTTTGGCACAACACAGTCTTTGCCACATTGAATGAAAAAAACGTACAGTTTCACACTATCCTTAACTTCTCTGGTTAACCGTTGTTGGCTTATCCCATTTCTCACTGGGGTAAGTTTTTGTTGTGAGCCACAAACTATGTTCTTAAAATGTTCATCGCTGTTCCTCCACCACTTTTGCTGCTAATTTTCATTCCAGTCCATTCCAATTCACTCTTATAAAGACTCTTTCTTTTTAGAACATAGGAACACAAGAACTCGGAGCAGGGGTAGACCACCTGGCCCTTCGAGCCTGCTCTACCATTCAATAAGATCATCATTGATCTTTTCACGGTCTCAGCTCCACTTAACCGCCCTCTCTCCAGAACCCCTAAATCATTTACTGGTCAAAAAAAATCTTTTAGCTTTAAAAAGATTTACTGAGGAAGCCTCAAATACTTCACTGGGCAGGGAAGTCCAGTGATTCACAACCCTCTGGGTGAAGACATTTTTTCTCAATTCAGTTCTAAATCTGCTTGCCCCTAATTTTGAGGCTATGCACTCTTGTCCTAGTTTTGTCCACCAGTGGAAACATCTAACTTATAAAAACATATAAAATTATGAAGGAAATAGATAAGATTCCTCCTCATTCCTCTAAATTGAAATGAATATAATCCCAGTCTGCTCAGTCTCTCCTTGTAAACCAACCCTCTCCACTCCAGAATCAACCTTCTTTTAGCGGAGATTAGATTTCCTACAGTGTGGAAACAAGCCCTTCGGCCCAACAAGTCCACACCGACCCTCTAAAGATCAACCAGCCTAGACCATTTCCCTCTGACTAATGCACCTAACACGATGGACAATTTAGCATGGCCAATTCACATCTTTGGACTGTGGGAGGAAACCAGAGCACCCGGAGGAAACCCATGCAGACACAGGGAGAATGTGCAAACTCCATACAGACAATCGCCAGAGGCTGGAATCAAATCCAGGTCCCTGGTGCTGCAAGGCAGCAGTGCTAACCACTGAGCCACCATGCCACCCCCTCCCAGTCCCAGAACATCATTTCTCAAGTATGGAGACAAAATCTGCATGCAGTACTCCAGGTGTGGCCTCACCAGTACGCTATACAGCTGCAACATATCCTCCCTGCTTAAAAAAAGCAAAATGAGTTTTAAATTACCTGCTGCATCTGCAGACCAAACTGCTGTAATTCATGCACATGGACACCCAAATCCCTCTGCTCAGCAGCATGCTGTAATTTTTTTTTTAACCAATCAACCAATAGTCCTTTTTACTGTTATTCCTACCAAAATGAATGACTTCACATGTATTAACATTGTACTCCAGCTGTCAGACCTTTGCCCACTCAAAGTATTTATGTCCCTCTGCAAAGTTTCGCAGTCCTCTGCAACTTTGCCCTATCCCTCATCTTAGTGTCATCCACAAACTTTGGCACTACATGTGGCCCCCAACTCAATCATCTGTGTAAATTGAGAGTAACTGCAGTCCCAACACTGATCCCTGAGGTACACCCACTAGCCACTGATTAGGCAAAAGTGAGGACTGCAGATGCTGGAGATTGGAGTCGATATAGTGGTGCTGGAAAAGCACAGGTCAGGCAGCATCCGAGGAGCAGGAGAATCGATGTTTCGGGCAAAAATCCTCATTCAGGAATAATTCCTGATAAAGGGGCTTTTGCCTGTAACATCGATTCTCCTGCTGCTCAGATGCTGCCTGACCTGCTGTGCTTTTCCAGCAACACACTAGTCACTGATTGCCAACCACATTAGCAACTCATTTATTCTCATTCTTTGCTTCTTTATTTGTGTTATCTTAATAAGGGTGGAGTGAAATGAGAAGGAACTTTTAAAACCAGGGATTTACAAGGATGGCAGCATGTTTTGAAAGCAATGAATTTGATACCTATTTTTAAAATCTTGTTTGTAGAGTTATGGGTTCCAGCAATGTGCAAAAGAGCTAGAACCAAGGGGTTGTTTACAATTGATGATTGTTTCAACAAAAGCCCCTAATAAAAAGGTCCTCCACCTGCCTAAAACAAGGTGAGTGGTTGTCAGGTAACTGAGCAGCTTGAGCTGTGAATGAGAGAGAGAAGCTAGTCAGGGCAGAACAGAGACCAGCAAGTCTGCAGAAGCCAGAAAAGCTCTCTTCACAGTTCCCTGTCATAGGAGACTACTCACCTGAAGAGAAGCAGCTTATTTATTCTTCAGCTGATGCTGCAAGTTGTGACTTTGAATTAACTTTAAGAGTTTCATTTTGTCCTAGTTTTCTTTTCGATGAAGGAAGGTTGAGATAGAGATAAATGAGCAGTGTGATCAAAGCCAATAAAAAAAAAGATATAAATGTTGAAAAATAGAAGCAGCATGAATGGGTGGGGTCAAGCTCCCACAGAACCAAGATTCTTTAGCTTTGGCTTCCTACAGTTAGTGTCTTGATACAAAAGCTCTCTGTTACAGCTAAAAGCTAGGGTTCTCTGTCTCACATGCAGTTCTCGCAGTAGCAGCAGCAGCAGTAGCAGCAGCAGCAATCTGTTTTACTGAAATGTAGTTGTTTCTGACCCAAGCTACTCAGTCTCAAAATGAATGCCAAATTCTAACATATTATGGTCACTATCTTCTCAGGGATCCATTAGTCAGGATCATTTGTTAAACCTGCTTTATTACGTATCACCAGATTCAAAATAGCTTGATTCCTGGTCTATCAGAAAATGATCTGGTGACATTTCAATTTTTATGCAGTGAAGAACTGAGACACTCAAACAGAGAATCCTTAGTTTAACACCAATTTGTTGGGAGTTTATTCATTTCAGAGGAGTGAATAGTAGGGATCTGCAATTCAGTTTCACAATCCTGGATTAGAAAACTGAGAAATCAGTTAGGTTTGTCCATTCTGATACTATATAGCAACTCTGGGTGGGAATGAAAACACACTAATTACAAGATGGCGACAATACAGCATGTTGGTCAGTCCAAGCCAGATCAAATCAGCCTCCCTGTTCCTGTATTTGCAACACAGGGGAAATTTTAAAAAATTCAGTCACTCCCAAAACTGCCACACTAGTTCCTAAGCAGACTTTTAGAGTAAGATATCAGATACCATTTTTCTAGCTCAAAGAAAGAACAATGTACTCTAACTTTAGCAGAGGAAAACTCAAGGCAGTTTAGTAAATGTCTATGGTTTAATTCTTTTTTGATTACAGCTACCACACAATCTCAAAGAGACAATTACAGGATAAATTCCAAGAAATATAACTGACCAATTCATTAAAGCAGTTTCAATGATGCACAGCATCACAGGCACATGGTTGATTGATCTTGGTTGATTTCTGAAGAGACTGATCAGTGCAAACACGATCTAAACAGGCTCAGATATATTCATGGAGTTCTTATAACTGGGATTCTACTCTTCTAAATTTCCAATAAGGTGATAATGGGAGGATAGTTAGAGAGCATCCTGGAATCTTTCCACCAGCTTTCACAGCCACGTCCTGTCTAAAACCACACAAACTAGTGGTCTCTCTCTGGTTTTCCCAGCTCGAATGGGACAAAGCTCTAACATTCTGGGCTGACCACTGCAATACAGCAGAATTGCTTTTCCCTTTTCAAATTTCCATTGTGCAGAAACGGTAACAGCATTTTGAAAGCACACATTTCACGATCTCCCACACATAACTATTAGCACCTTTCTACACACAACATCCAGAACTGCAACTGAATCTCAAATCAAAATTGCAAAACAGACCTATTTAACTTCTAGGAAACAGTTCTAATTAAAATATGTTTTGAGATTATGCTTATCCTCACCTGGAGGTTAAAAAAAACCTTGACTCTTCTCAATATACTTCTCGGTCTCTGCCCCACAAACTGCAAGGAATTCATGGATCTATTTGTCATTGAGGTAGAGACCAATCATGTTCCGCTAACCCACAATCAAAATACTCTAACACTCCCATTCTCAACTTGCTCTAGTTTCTCTCCTATCTCCTCTTTTGCCCTCTCTGTCTGAACTCATTATCACAAGACCTACCTCCAGTTCCTTCAATCCTATCCCCCCTCAACTACTCATCACCCAACATCCTCTCCTAATCCCCATGTTTGAGTACTACAACGAGTTGGTTCTCTGCCTTCAGATGCTCCTCCTCCTCTTTTATACTTGCTGTCATCAGCAGCTCCAAAATAAATATCATACCTGCAAACTACACTCCCATTTCATCTAGTGTCCTTCAAAGTATTGTCACCACCCAAATCTATGCTCTACTTTCCCAGAATTCCATGCTTGAATCCATTTAACCAGGTCTGCAGTAGCCATAAACAACATGCGGTTTGATCTGGAGGAAGGTTAAAACTATCCCTCCTTGTCTTTCTTGACACATCAGCAGCAGTGTTCCCTCTCATTTTATTCTTTCTGTGCAGACCTCAAAGATCCATATATGGCAGTACCTTCTGGAAACAGAAGTCAATGCTGCGATCCCCAAAGGCAAGTCAATCATCTAGAGCAGCAACTTAGAGGGAAGGTTGGTCTGTGGCTTTATCAAACTGTCTAATAGCTAGTCTTTTATATGCAGAAATTTCCATCAATTAAATATTAGGAAGTCAGTGTTTTAAGCTGCTTCTAACTTTGTTTCCTAACTACCAATTCAATCCCTGACAACTAAGATTATTTCAATTCATCTTTCACCTTGGTGTCATATTTAACCCTAAGGTAATCTTCTGGCCTGATACTCATGCATCGCTCAGTGTGCCTATTTCCACCACTGTAACACTGTCTGACCACCTGTCCCAACTCATGTGCTGTTAAAACTCAATTCATGAATAGGCTGCGGCTTTGGAGGCTGAGGGGCTCCCTTACAGAGGTTTATAAAATCATTAGAGACATGGAGAAGGTCAAGGTCTTTTTCTCAAGATGGGAGAGTCCAAATCTAGCGGGCATAGGTTTAAGGTGAGAGGGAAAAGATTCAAGATGGACTTGAGGGACAACATTTTCAAGCAGAGGGTGGTGCATGTATGGAATGAGCTGCAAAAGGTGGAGGAACCTGGTTCAATTATAACATTTAAAGGGTATCTGGATGGCTATAGGAATAGGAAGGGTTCAGAGGGATAAGGGCCAAACGTTGGCAAATGGGACTAGGTCAGATTGGGATGTCTGGTTGGAGCAAACAAGTTGTACCAAAGGGTCCGTTTCCATGCGGCCTTCATTATCTCTAGCATTGAGGATTCCAAAGTACTCCTGGCTGGTCTCCCACATTCTATCCTCAAACTTGAATCCATTCAAACTTTGGTCCCCATTTCCTCACTTGCAAAAAGTCACAGTCCCCTATTACCAAATTACAATGAACAATAATGGCTGCTGATCAAATGACAACTTGACTTGGTTCACAAACCCTTCCATGGTGTTACCATCCCTATTTCTGCGATCTCCTAAAGACTCAGAGCCCAAAATACCAGGGCACAACTAATTCATACCTCGTGAACCCCTGATATTCATCGACTAACAACGAAAGAGCATTCTTTCAGTCATTATAGCCCAACATTCTCCCTACATCTATTTTCCTCTCTACTTTAGCTTCCTCCTTTAAAAGATTCCTTAAGACTGACCTCTATCATCTATCCTAATGTATTTCCTCATGTGGCTTGGTCTCAGGGTGATGAAGGGCTAATGCCTGAAACATCAACTTTCCTGCTCCACCCTTTTCAACTCTTGGTCTCACAATGTGTTTGGTGATGTTCCTGTAAAGTGTCTTGGATGTTTTATTATGCTAATAATACTGTAAAAATACATAAACTGTTCTTGTTGCTGGATCAACCTCCAATTCCTCCCATCTTAACAGGAGCATCGTCTAATATTGGACACCACCTGGTTTACCTTCCCTCTTGTAACCTAAACAAACAATGAAACATCTGTTTTTTTTTGTATATCTAATGACAAAACAGCACCAGAATAGCTTTAAAATAGCACAAAATACAAGATAATGCTGATATAGCTAAACAGTCATGTTTTCGCACTGAAGTGACTGCTTGGTGTTATCATCACCTTTACTGAATTCTGTGCCTAATTAAGAATACCTGCCAACATGACTTATCTTCTAAAAGAGACATGCAAAAACAATTGATTGTTTAAAGATAAACACAATTTCAAACACTTGTATTGCATAAACCAAATCCTGTGTGTCAAAAAAAAAGTTAAATGACAGACTGATTTAACCTGATAAGTATTCATAATAATAAATGGCACCGAATAGACTTCGATCAACTTTACAATAATCATTGACAAAATGAATTAAGTGAGCACAGAATAAAATTTCAAATGATTCAGCCACACTGGGAAGTAATTAATATATTGCCCATATATTGTTACATTATACTACAACAGTAATATGGGTTTTATTAACAAAATAAAATTATTCAAAGCTAAATTTATAAACTAAATTACATATATTCAATACATTTATTTTGTGCAGAGGTACACAGAGTCCCAACAACCAGTAACAAATTGGTTACAAATATTAAATTAAATTTCAGTGGAAATTGATTTAGTTTTATTTTCTCCCTTTCCCTTACTGCAGATCTTCTCATAAATCAACTGTGAAAACTGAAAACTGACCACATGCCAGAGAAACTAAAGGCAACTCTCTTTTCAACTTTTCTTTGTCCGTTGTGAATAAACATTCATTCCTTACTCTGCATTTCCTCCTGCAAGAGCACTGAGATCAAATACTCAGCATGCAATAAATAATAGCTCAGTGTTGTATTTCAAATATAGTGTAGCTTCAGGTGATAACATATTCGTTTTGGTGTATATGTGCAACTGCAAGCACGCTGTGTCCAGCTTCACCTTACCAGCAGCTGGCACCCCCAGAATGGGGGAAGGAAGTCAAACCATTGAGGGCTCCCACTCTCAAATATTCATGTGCTGAAGCACATAACAGAATTGATTCTGAAGGACATCTAAAGCAAGATCAAATGGTGACTCTTGTTGCTTCAGAGCCAGCTGTCAAACATGCAACATAGCCACTTCACTCACCGGTCTTCTACTTTTTCCTCCCTTTGAGGGAGCCTTAAAATTCCATTTTGAGATCTTCCCAGCAAAAAGGCTGGAAATGTGTCGTGAAATGTACTCTTAGGTACAATTTTGTGGCCAGTTTAGGTTCAATTTTGTGGCCAATTTAGGTTCTTGAGATCTACAATGAAATGTAGCAGTACGCCAATGAAAACTTCCCAAATACACTAACCAGGAGCACAATTTTTCCAACTTCTTTGATGGAATATAGCCCAAGGGTACAAGTCAGCAAACACCGCATACAGGCAGCAATGCTTTCTGCAACTACCACTAAATTATATCCTCGAAAACAAAGCAACTTTCCCGCAAAGGAGTATTCAATAATTCTTCAGTTGCAGTACTACAAACAAACAGCAGGTGACTTTTTTAGGGTACAGGCCATTCCTTGTTAAAAGTTGAGTAAACAAAAGATCGCAACTCACAGGACACCTAAAAACAGGAGCGATATTAAAAAGTAAAACAATTTAAAACTTCAACTCAGGACCCAATCTTTCAACTGGCAAACATAGAAGCCAGCAATAATAACCAATTTAACAGTCTCATCATTTGCTTGTGTTGGCTTTCTATATTCTGTTACGTATTGTGTAACAGAAATGTGTTGAATGTGTGTTGTGTATCATTCACCTTAGCAGTGTTTACTTCTGGAATAGGTGAAGGTAATCAAAACACTAAGAGTTCCTTTTAGGAATTGCTCACATTGCAAAGCACATTCAATGAGAACTGATTTCCAAGGGCATTACGGACAAGTTCAAACAGCCATATTTGCTGCTACCAAGACGATGCAACACAGCTGTTATACCGAATCATCTTCCAATTTTCCCTCCCTTTTTGAGGTTGCTTTAAATCCCATCCCAGAATTTTCCCAACAATGAAGTTGAAAGTTTACCAAGACAGGATATCTTGGGTACACTCTGGTAGCCATGTGTGGCAGAGGCCAAAATTTCCAATCCGCAGCACCACACTTCTGACCAATCATTTTACTAACTACAGATATACGTAACTACTGGTTATACAATACCTGTAAACATTGCGTGGAAGTATGGACTGCAAGCTGCCAAAACAACTCTGTGTGCTGAAATTTCAGTATCTTCAGCTACAAGTGTCACATCACATAAAAGGTTCTGACTGTAAGAGAACAGAGTGAAGTTTAATTGAAGAAAATATTCAGTACCAAATCTAACGCAATATCCTTTTACTAACCACTAACATCACCGCTCTGCTTCCTAAAATTCAAAAAAGTTAACAGAGAGTAAGGGAAACTTGAGGCTGGGAACTGTCGGAGTTTTCTAGAAATGCTGTTATGATAACCTCTGATTGCAATCATGCTGGAGAAAGTTTTACTAAGTCAACTTGTAAAAGTGACAGACCATGAACTATGACATATTCTTCCCACTCTTGAAGGGAAGACTCAATATTGAGTGCAAGTTAATTTGCTCTCTCTGTCCACTTGCTGCCCTGTGAAATATGTCAAGGATTGATCGTCGGCCTCATTGTCAATCAGTCAGTCAATCTTCACACAGATTAGAGAGGTCCACTTCATAATCTCAAAAAAGGGAATTTCCAAATCACAAAGGAATCTTGCTGTTACAACCCAAATGATAACATTACATAATTCAATGTGGAGCACACTCGACTTGACTACACAATTTTCAAATCTTATTGAATGTCCAATAAAATAACAAGGAAAGCAGTATTGCCTATACCATGCACTTTTAAAGAATTCTTGTTTTTCATGATGGGTGGGGAAAAAAAAAGAAAGGAATTAAAACATTACAAAGTCATGTTTTTTCCCCAATAACGAGATCTCTATTTCTATTTTCATTTGCTCAGAATCAAATAAATTTCAGCCAACCTTGCCCAAGACTACATCATTTCTATCCTGAGACTATGTCCAGCATCCACGAAAAGGAACCTATCGAGTACATGGTAATCTATAAATAATTGTGGCCTTCATTGAGCATTTCACTAGTGATAGCAACAGTAAACAGTTTATACGAATGACCAGTAAAATTATACCTGCAAATATATATATATATTTTATACATAATATATAAGGAAGGCCCCAAGATTATAAAATGCTGAAAGAGATAGAGGTGTTATCTGTTCTCGTAACTGACATTGATCAATATAAAATTTCCAATCCAACAAAATAAAAAGATAATAAAACGTTACAAATTGGTACCAATGCTAGTGGTTTAAAAATATTGCAGGCTTTTATTTGCCTGAAAAGTTTCAGTAAAACAAAAAGCCACATAAGTATTGTCAGTTATATACTGCTCTGGAGATATATTTTGACCTTACTTATATCAATAAAGAATTGAAACGGAGGTAAAAGGTGACAAAGTGTGGCATCAAGGTACCCTAGAAAAAGTGAAATCAAAGGAGGAGGGAGAAAACTTTCCACTGACTGCAGATATGCTCAGTACAAAGGAAAATGGCTATGTGGTGAAAGGTCAATATTCTCTGCTCTGGAAAATCACGAAGAGTTCTAGTTCCAATCATCTTTGGCTATTTCAATGACTTTCTCTTCATATTAAAAGGAAGGAATGTGATATTCATTGACAACTGCAGTCTTCAGTCTGATTAGCAAATAATCAGTCCAAACCCACATACAGCTAAGACCTGGACAACATTCAGGCTTGGGCTGCTAAGTGGCAAGTGACATTCACGCAACATAAGTGCGAGGTAAAGATCACCTAATAAAGAAGAATGATTAACCACCTCCACCTTGACATTCAAATGTATCATAAATTAACTCCCCATCGACATTGTGAAACAGAGCCTGTGTTGTGTCTATCACCAGCAACCAGTCGTATAAATACTGGGGCTGTTGAGAGCAGATGAGAGACCAACTTCTGCGAGTCACTCCTTCGGACTTCCTACAGTTTGTCCATGATCTAAAAGGAACTATGATCGAATACTCTCCATCTGCCTGGATAAGTGTAATTGCAATAATACTCTCAGGAGTTCAACACCACCTAGGAATACCTCCATTAAGCAGTTCAATAAGCTGGCTCACCACATCCTCCTGAAGGGCAACATATGTTCATTTTGGCAGCAACATCCTTGTTCCATGAATGAATACAAAAGACTAAAGATTTTCAAATGACACAGGTTGGGGCTTATAATTAATACAGAGTAGGACCACAACAAAATACAGGAAGAGGATTCATACATTTCCAAAACAGGCCTGCAATTGTTAAAATTGATAAAATGGTTTGCAATATTGTGCAGTTCCAGATGCAAGTTATGAAAAATGTGAAGGCATCAGAGAGATTGCATCAAAAATTCGCAAGGTGAATTCCAGGCTTCAGTTTGGAGGTTAGATTGGAGAAATTGAGATAGTTTCCCTAAAGGGAAAGCTGAGCAATGATTTGATAATGGTATCCAAAAATCAGGAGGGGGGTCTGAACAGAGTTAATAGGAAGAAACACTTCCCACATATGAAAGGAAAGGAAAGGATCAAGAATAAGAGGGCCCAAATGTAAAGTAATTTTAAAAAGCAGCAAAAGCAACACAAGAAAAAGGAATGGGGCTGGCACGGAGGATCAGTGGTTAGCACTGCTGCCTCACAACGCCAGAGTTCAATACCCACCTCAGACAACGGTCTGTGTGGAGCTTGCACATACTCCCTTTGTCTGCGTGGGTTTCCTCCAGGTGCTCCTGTTTCCTCCCACAATCCAAAATTGGGCAGCTTCGGTGAACTGACCATGCTAAATAGTGTTCAGGGGTGTATAGGTTAGGTGCATTAGTCAGGGGTAAATGTAGAGTAAAAGGGAATAGGTTTGGGTGGGATATGCTTTGGAGGGTCAGCATGGACCTGTTTCCAAACTGTAGGATGTCAATAAAAATAAACCTATACTGTATTACAATGGGGCTTGGTAGACTAGACAGGTGTTTTCACCTATGGATAAGGCCAGAACTAATAAAACTGTTGATTACTATCGCCAATAGAAAATTCAGGAAAATGTTCTTTTTCAGATAAACACTTGGAGACAAAGAAAAAATTGCAGAGCTACTGGGAAGTAGGACTTACTTAGTTGTTTTTGCAGAGAGCTGGCACAGACGCAGACGCAATGAGATGAATGACCTTCTGTGCTATGCAAAAAGCCAAAGAACAATGGAAGCTGGAAATCAGAAGCAAGAACAGAAAAAAAACCTTAGCAGGTCTGGCAACATTTGTGTCAAGAAAGCAGAGTTAACATTGCGGGTCCAATGTCCCTTTTTCAGAATACTGGCCTAAAACATTTAACTCTGCTTTCTCTCCATAAATGCTGCAGGAGCCGCTGAGTTTTTCCAGCATTTTTGCTGTTTTTGTTCCTTCTGTGCTATCAAAATTTGAAGATTCTACCAGAATAGCAGGAACACAGATCCACATTACATCATGCAATAACCAAACAGCATAGAGTTTGAAAGTGAAGCTTGTTAAGTATGTGAGAAAAAAAAGATGATGTTGATGGTGATAGATGAAAAAGGGCAAAAGAAGGCTTACGTGCAGCATAAACACTGCTTAGATATTTCTGGGGCTGAATAGCTTGTTCCGTGCTTTAAAAGTTATGACAATTATTAATAGGCCAGTAGGAAGGTGAATCCAAGTGCTGCAAACCAGTACAAATTAAAAATAAATTGAAACCCAATTCCTAACCTGTAGCTAAAAAAAAAGAAAATCATATTACAGAGCAATATTATTTACTTGGCCACTGCTAGGATGCCAAATATCACCACAAAATGGCAGATAAAGTCATTTCCTAACCATCACTGATTTGTCATGGTGGAGCTGCAAGGCAGCAACAAGAGAACAAGCAACTGAAAATAGACATGTCTGGGTCTGCTATTGTGCACCTAGCAATGGGTTGTTAAAATAGTGGCAGATGATCTTTAGTGAGAAACATTTTTTCGAAAAACTGCAATGACTTTCCTGTTCTCTCTCTCACTCTCTTCGGGTAATATGCCCCAAGAGGACACTGGCAAGCATGGCCCTTTACTGGATTGGTCCTTACTATGGTTGGCATGATCTTCTGCTATCAGTTTGACCAGAAAACTAATCTATTCTTATTGCATGCTAATACACATAATGGAATGATTTACAGGCAGATAATCAGCCTATTTGGCCTTGTTACTAACACAACCTTCATGGTTACGTGAAAGTAGACTTGAACCCTAGAGGTTCTGGTCCACAGGTAGAGGTGCTACTATAGCACCATGTGATTTTGACTTTGTTAGTCGTTAAAACGTTTGCTGCAAACCCAGTGATGCTAAAATGGACATAGAGACCTACCTTCTCAGTTCATTCATAACTTTAAAAGCATTTTTCATGTGGCGAGGATTCACAGTCACTGGACATTGTTTCTCAGAAACATCATCCTTTAGATCATGGTGTTTATGTTGGCATAATTTTGTGCACCTGTAAACAAAAATTAGAATTAAATATCAATCAGGAGATGTAACAGATAAAATTATTTCAATTAGCCTTAATCCCATTAAATCAGTCAACAATTGGTGGTCAAGCAGTTAAATTGGAATCATATGCATTTATAATCAGGCAACTGTAGTCCAGCTTAGTTTAATTTGTAATGAAAAATTATTTAAAATATATTTTTTAAAAGTCTAAGAAAGGATTATACCAAAGTAAACCAGCATATCCAAATGTCTGGCATTAACTTTACAAAAGGCCACTAAAAATATAATTTCACCAAAATTACAGCCACAGTCTGACCAAGTTAACATTATCCAATGTCACTAGAAATAGTTTGTATCATGATAAACAGTCAGAACCCTAAAGAACTGTTGACACTTTTAGCCCACAATTCCAAAAAGTGTTTCTTTTTAAAGAGGATGACAGCTACAGAGATAGAGTGACAACAAGTATAAATTCAGAGGCTAGCTATTAAAAATTCTTTATGGGACTAATGGGGATGCAAGACATAAAAGGTGTCAACAAAACTTCAACCAGGCTGGACTGTGATCGCAAGCTCAAAAACATAATTAGGAGCTGACAAACCACTGCTCAATAGCAAGCCATCCTCTGCAGTTTACAATAGAAACTGCAGACACATTTCTTTCATTTGTCCATTTTAAATAATACACAAAAAGTGAGGGGTTAAAAAGCCAGTTGCAATTTTACAGGAGTGGATTAGTGGCACTGAATACCCTGTGTAGCAGACTGTGAAGATCACAGTTAAAGAATATTACCTTGTCACCCCTGTACGGCAATTAAAGAGCATCGCTCACCGAGTGTAAAAGCCAGCTAGCTCACAGGACAACAAAAGGGAGACCGTCCTTCACAGAGTTCTACAAATCATCTTTTGAAAAAAATTAGGATAAAGAAACTTCAATCAACCTACAAAACAAAGAATCTCAAATGTCAAATGTTCAATGTTGATGCTACAGGGTAAACTGTACTGCAACGGCCACAACGTCCAACTACCTACAATGATTCACAAATAATTTAGAACTTATCCACGGTACAATTGCAAGGTTTAAAAGACATTTGGTGGAACACATGGGGCGGCACGATGGCGCAGTGGTTAGCACTGCTACCTCACAGCACCAGGGTCCTAGGTTCGATTCTGGCCTCAGGCGGCTGTCTGTGTGGAGTTTGCACATTCTCCCAGTGTCTGCGTGGGTTTCCTCCCACAGTCACAAAGGTGTGCAGGTGAATTGGTCATGCTAAATTGCCCATAGTGATAGATGCATTAGTCAGAGGGAAATGGAACTGGGTGGGTTACTCTTTGGAGGGTCAGTATGGACTTGTTGGGCAGAAGGGCCTGTTTCCACACTGTAAGGAAATCTAATCTAATGAATAGAAAGGTTTGGAAGGATATGGGCCAGGAGCAGGCAGGTGGGACTAAATTAGTTTGGGATCATGTTTGACATGGACTGTTTGGACCACAGGGTTTGTTTCCGTGCTGTATGATTCAATGACTCCACATGTAAATTCATTGTTCATTAACTCAAGAAAGCCTAGTCAAATTGCCTCCTTTGAAAACACAAGTTATTTTGGATATGGGAGAAGGGTATCCACAAGGGAAGGGATCCTTTTTAAATTGACCATACTACCAACCAAAAGGTGATGGTAGTAATAAAGTAAGGAGAAGTAATAATGAAGGAAACCAGTTCATCCCTCCTCATCCAGAAATTTAACAGTTTGGATTACCCTACCGGGAATGGAAACAAATTGGGCAACTTCACCCAAGGACTGACTTTCAATAATTTAATTTAAGGCTTTAACATTCATCGTACCTGACATATACCGAATTAAAGATGTTATGAAGTTACTGATGTTAGTGATTTAAACAGGACATTGCATTCAAGAATGAATTAGATTGAATGACTAGATTGGGTTGGGATATTTGGTCAGCATGGACAAGTTGGACCGACAGGTCTGTTTCTGTGCTGTACATCTCCATGACTATGATCAGTCACTATAATA